>NC_071573.1:43681345-43993722 GCF_024509145.1 Vidua macroura | reverse complement strand
TGAGCTCCTAGAGCAGTGATTCTGCCCTTCACCTGAACTCAGTGGGCAAAAGGATCACACCAAGGAGAAACAAGATGGGGGATGAGGACAGGAGACATGGCAGAAAATAAGACTGCAGGCTGGTAGGCACGGACCAGAAAGGTAAACTAGCAATTAGAGCAGAGTCCCAATGTGGTGAGGAGACCAGGATTTAGTAAAACTGGGAATTAAGGAGCATAAGATAGAGAAGAAAACACTGCGAGGGGCAGTGCCATTCACAGAGGTGCTGAATTTCCTACCCCTGGGCATTTCAATGTGCCTTTGCACCTGTGTCCCATAGATAGTGCACACTACAGTGTACCCAGAACTTCTGCAGAGCCATGACCTTCCCCAGTGCCCTGCCAGGAGCCCAAGCAAGCAGAAACCTGAAGGTTTTGTCATGGCTTTCAAGCACACCTCTCTCTTTCATATGCTGTTTCATTCTGGAAGAAGAAGAACAGGAAGGCACTGGCATTTAGGAAACAGCTCCCCTCCAGAAGAACTGTCTTCCCTCATCCTGACCATGCACAGGGATCACACACCACTGGCCTTGCTCACTGTGTGGCTCTGCCATCACACAGGTCAGATGAGCTGAGCTGACTGTCAGGGATGGGTACTAAGGGGAGAGAAAAGGCTGAGACCAAAGAGACCAATATCTACAGGATATATTTGGTTTCCAGTAAGCAAGGGGTTAATGCAAGTTGGAGCCCTCACACAGGTGTCAGGGGCAGAACTGATGGCTGTCAAGGAGGGAATACAGGAAACTTTCACTCTTTAGGAAGGAAGACAGAGGGGAGAAAAGATTGTTTTCATTCTTGATGAACACAGGGGTTTGTCCATCAGTGCAAAGATTTCACCTAATTTTTTAACAAGTCAGTCAAAGGCTTGATTTTTTCCACACACTTTTCCATGGTGCAGACATAGCCCTGAAAGCTTTTCTTGTAGTGGCCTTTCCTTACCTGCTTGTGGAGTTGTCATCCCACCATGACCTCATGACTCCCTTGTCAGGTTCAGTGGGGAGAGAAGGAGCTTTATGTTGTTTTCACAGACAGAGATCCTGATCAAGCTTCAGCTGCAATGGCTGGGATGCTAGAAGCAAAAAAAAGGTTGTTCCAAAGATGGCTTATATGCCTCTGTTGAGGTTTTGTCAATCTGTTATTAATTTTTCTGTTTGTGTGTGATTATTTGTGAGGCTAAGACAGGAAGGAGCAAGTAGCGAGCTGAGGGTGGTAGAGCTCAGAGGAGCTTCTTCCATTATGAGTCCCTGCAGGCCCTCATCCATGGGTGATTAGACCTCCTGCACTTTGCCTTGTCTGGAACCCTCATCTGCTCTGGTCCCAGCTGTTTCCATAGTCTCCCTAAGAAGAGAGGTTGCTTATTTATTCTTGGGTAACCTTTCAGAAATAGGCAATGAAGATTTCCAAACCTTCCTAGTGATGACAGTAAATTTCCAAGCTTGCTGGATGTGTTTTATATACTGTTCACTTGTGATAGCAGCCTGACTTTAGAGGAAAACAGCTTCTGTCATTGTTCTATCCCACAGCAATACTTCATCAAGACATACTTTAGCTGTCCCATGCTATAACTCAAATCCATCATTCACCTAGAGAGGCAGGACTCAGCACCTCCAGATGAAGAAGTAACACTCTAGTACCAGGAAATGAATGGCCAGACACTACAAGATACACCTGATTTATTTAAAATATTAAAATGTTTAAAATATTTATATAATATTAAATAATAATTGTGCTCAGAGATAATTTCATAGGGCAGAGCAAGATAAGTTGAGTAGACTTTTCTCAGCCCATGCCTACACTGTATCTGATATTCAAGTCCAAACCCCCGACAGCCGGGTGGGAGCAGGCTTGTCTGGAGCAGCCTGACAGGGATGAAGTGATCATGCCCGGCAGAACAGCAGTTCAAATTTAGCAAAGGTTTGCAGTGATTTTTGCTACCAGAGGAAAACACAGAGTGTTTCTGCACAGAGTGACCATCACCAGTTCCGCTGCACGCCTGCCTGCCTGGGGTGTGAGGAAGGGGGCTGACCCACAAGGGCTGCATGCCCCGAGGCCACTGTGGGGACATGTGTGTCCAGAGAGTGGCAAACTGTGCAGGCAGACAGAGGGGCTGAGAGCCTTCACCCACCCCTCCCACAGCACAGCCCTCCCTGTGCAGCAGAGGCTTCAGGGCAGAGGCCATATATGGAGCAGGGACCAAACATGGAGAGCATGACTGTTTAAATGCCTGAAGCCTGAATCGCCACCACTTTCTTGGAAGTTACGTGCTGCACTTCCCAGGTGAGCAGCACACTGACAAACAGTGTGCTTGTCAGTTCTGAGAAACAAAAGAGAATGAAACCGTAAGTTGTCGAGTTGCTCAACCTTTGCTGTGGTTTAGCAACAAAAAAATGTGTAGGAATTTCTTACCAGTTACTGCAAAGTGATGGACAAGTCAACTTGGGAATGAGGTATATTGGGAACTCCTTAACATGTGAAGTAAAGGGGGAGTATGGGAGCCAGGTTTTAGCCAGAGGTGAGAAATGTTGCACATCCAAAAGATCAAGACAATTTTCAAGGATGGGGACTGCAAGGTCTCAGCTTCCTGACAGCCTCTAAAAGTCACCCTCCTGGTCCTCTTCTGCTCCTGCAGTTTGCCTGACCTCATCTGCCCCTCAGTGATGGATCTCTGGTCCTGTCCAATGACCCCCAGTCTTCTTCAAACCTCAGAAGCTTCATGGAAGCTGCAAGAGTTAGATCTCCCCGAACTCCAGTGAAATGTAAGAAGTCCAAGAGGAAGGACCACAATGCAAAGTCACAGCAGCCAGTGGAGATGGAGCAGGTGTGTGGCTGAGAGCACTCATGTCTGCTGGCATTGAGGGAAGCATGGAAGTACAAGGCACTCTCTAGTCCTTCCAAACAAGAGAACTTGAAGTGCTCAACAGAGGAAACAACTGACCACATTATCAATGACAGCTGAAGTCAGACAAATGATTGCTGAAGTGGACTCCGTGCTGGACTGCTACCAAAGGAATTGTAAATTCCAGTGTTGTCTTAATCTGCACTTTCCATGTTATTGTTTGCCTGTGATCTCTCTCAGAGTCATCTCTACATTCACCAAATGATCTGGATCAGTTAAAGATCTGTCATGCCATAGCTGGAAACTATATTCAGACCCCAAAAAGTGAGACTTTAAGAGCCATGCCCTACTCCAAGTACGAATGTCAAAGCACACACACAGCTGTGGAGACCTTCCTGGGCAGCCAGGCTGCTGGCTCAGGGAAGTTTTCTTCCTCTTGTTGTCACAGGAGAAAAGAGGCTCCTTTCATAGTCCTCTGTGCTCCTTTCCCCAAACAGCTGTCAGTACCTCATGTTTTAGCCCGCTACTTTACAATAAGAAACACCTTTCCAAACCTACCCTCACTACATGTGTGCAGTGCCAGCTGCCAGAGCAAAACAAGTAGTTTTTTTCCCATGCCCTGTGGGCTATGCATGCTGAGTCTGGTCCTTCCAGCCTTTTCTAGCTCCAAAAGACACAAGCTTTGGCACTGAGGCCCAGAAGCTGTCCTATTCTAGAGCTGTGGGAGCCTCTGCCTGGACATGCATAGCTAACAAGTGTGTCCTGTTGAGTCCCTTCCCCAGCAGCCTTGAGGCTATGGTCTTGACTTTGACATGAGCTAGTCATGCCTCTTGCCTGACTCCTGCATTGTTTCAAAGGCAGAATCCGAGGATTTGCTGTCACTTTAAAGCATTCATCATCCTCTACCGCTCAGTCATTCTGCCACGGGGCTCGGGAGCAGCCTGAACGTGATGCAGCAGTTCAGCTGCCATAGGGCAGCAGATGCAATCTCTCTCTGGCACATTTGGGTCTTGTTTGCGGTCAAACCTCTGCTCGTGCTGCATGCAGATGGTGGCATATACCCACAGGAATCTGCCTAACAAATACACGCCTTGCCAGCTGAGAAGGAAAGGGATTTTGGGGTGGGAAGGTACTGAGCAGAAGACATCAAGCTTCTTACTTCCCGTTCAGTAAGCTGTCCAGCTCTACAGCCACTCTCAAAGGCTATGGGCAGAGCCAGGCAGACACTGTCTGCAGAAAACAAATCCCACTTCTTCGAACATGGCTGTCGGTGCTCAGCAGAGATGCTGAAATTCACCTGGACCCCAGGTGGCTGCAGACAGCAGGACTGCAAATGCCTGGATGCAACCTTTCCGGTACTGCCTCCATGCTGGGGCTGGGCTGGCAGAGCTGCCACAGCCAGCTCTCCGTCCTCACCATGAAGCGGCCTCACACCCAGTGACCTATCCCTTTCTCCCAGAAGGCCGCTCTGGCTGTTTCTGAACTGCTGCCCGAGCACCAGGAGGCAGAACCGTGGCAGAGAAGGAGGCACAACGGCCTGATGTTATTGACTCCAGCCAGCGAGCGGGCAGTGTAATCTGCTTTTGTTCCGTTCGTTTGGTGGTGTGCTCTCATTAGCCCCCCACCAACAGTCAACCTGTCAGCAGGTCTGTGCTCCAACTGCCTGACCTCTGACTTCCACTCATTCTTCCACAAATTAATTTCCCAAATTGACAAATTAAAGTGCACAGTATGCCCAAGGTCACTAAATCACACTGGGTTCTGGTAAATGTCAACTAGCGTCGAGGGGAGAAAAGAAAAAAAAAAGGAAAAAATAGGAGGAGGAAAGGGATAGAGGGTACAAAAAAAATACCATATTTGTTTGAAAGAAATGGATAAAAACTCTGAAATGTAGTTTCCAATTTGCAGGGGATGATGCTGTGTGAGAGGCTGTCAGCCTCCAAACAAATGGAGGCTGACAGCTCAGCTGGCACACAAGAAGGGCTGAAACATGGTGGGTCAGATCTCTGTGCTCCATCAGGTCACCCCGACGGCTTCCCAAAATGGCCTCAGCTGGCCCACAAAAATGGTGAAACTGTGAAGCCCAGGCTGGGTCTCATCTCATTTGCAGTGCCACCACATTGACACATTGCAGCTGAGTTTTTCCTGATTCCTGTTAGTCAAATGGGAATGCCAGCCAGAGTCTGGGCACAGATGTTAGGAAAGCCAGTGCACACAGATACCCAAGGAGAGGGCAGAAGGGCAGACTGACATTGGGAAGCCCCAAGGTGTGAAGAGCATTTGCCATTTCAGCAAGCCCGATTGAGCCTCAGGTGCCAGCCAGCAAGACGTGGCCACAAGGAACCTGCAGGGACATCAACCCCATGACCCTGCTGCCACTGTCACCACATTGCACAATCTTCCCCAAAGACCAAATTAATGCCTTTCTGCCATACCCTGCCCATAGTGACCATAAACCCTGCAATCCTCAATGTATCCATGATCAGTTTGTATTTGTTCATTTGCCAGCATTGTCTCTGAACTCATGCTTTCCTCTCCATTACATTTACCCACTGCTTATTTAGAGAAAGCCACTGTGTCATCTCACAGCTGCCACTCACTGGTTGATGGAGACCAGAGCTGATATGATCCTCTGATGCTCCTAATAGCCTGTCTCTGCACCTGTGCTGCCAGGGCTTCATCTTTCTTTACCACAGCAGACAGCAGTGCTCCAGGGGAGATCTCACTCCTCTCCAGTGGCATTAATACTTCCCTGCCTCTTGGGAAGGCTGTGACTCACATACCCTATATTCACATTTGTCTTTTTCATGGTGGCATGATATCTCTGCTTCTTAGTTATCCCATCAACTAATACACCCAGGTCTTTCTCTTCTATGCTTGTTTTGAGCTGATAAGCTTTCAGCTTATAGTGGAAATTCGTGTTATTAGTCCCTAAGTGCATGACCTTGCACTCTGTAGTATTGAATTTCATCCCATTTCTATTAGTCCAGCCATCAAGGTCAGTTAGTGCTTCCTGTATCGTACCCTGATCGTGCATAATAACTATGGTCCCAAACTTGCTGTCATCTACAAATTTCATCCACACATTCCTACATTCCATCATGAGGCCATACTGAAAATATTAAGCAGAATCAGACCCAAGATTATTCCTTGAACAACTGCAGAAGCAGTCCCCTCCTCCAGCTTGATCATTCCCACACCATCATCACTTGTATTCATCCCTCCCTTAGCCAGACCTTCACACACTGTTCTTCTGCTTAACCCCATCACCCCCCATTGAATTAATATTTTCCCATGTGGCCTCATATCAAATGCTTTGCTGATAGTCATATCAGCCATGTTTCCTTTACAATGAAAATTAATTAGCTTTCTTTGATAAGATATCAGATTCTTCTGGCACAATTCACCTTTGACAAAACCAGGCAGCATACAATCTCGCTTTCTATTTGTGTCCTTTTTTCTGTTCTGTACAGAGCCCAAAGATGTTTGTCTTGCACAGAGTGCTCATGAAAGCACACTTGCTGTGCAGACACAAGCAGTGATTGTTGTTCCATTAATGGTGGTTTCATCTAGGAGGACACAAGAAAGAAAGTGCCACAGTTGCAGTGATCCTTCCTCTCTCCTGCTTTCTGCAGCCCTTCCCCTTCTACAGTGGGGACATAGTAACACTTGGCATAACCCCTGTCCAAATCAAGGTATGGTACATAGTGAAGAATTTGCCTACACAACTAAAAACACTAAAGAGCAGACTAAGACTAGACAGTCCTGTTCCATTCTCCCTGCACATGGCACTTCGTGGTCCTGCTGAAATCCCTGGGACTGTTTATAGAGTAAACTCTATTACTCTATAAATTTGGTTCAGTGGCTGCCATCTGGAGAAATTTTATGGCTCGCCTGAGTTGTTTCTATGATCACTATGGACAGAGGTCAGCAAATATGAGCACTCAGCCTACATTTGTTATCTTCATTGTTTTTATTGCTTATCAGAGCACTCTCCCAAGGAGTTATGCTTTTAATAGGTTCCACTGTAGGGTTGTCCCTTAACAGACATATAGTCAATGCCATCCTACCATTCAGGAAGTCATTGAGAAGTGGGGAACTGAGGTTTTACTCTTGCTGCATCAAGTCAAAACCATCAGTCAGCAATTACTTGAAACAATTTTGTGATTCTGTAGGGCTAAGTTCTGCACAGCCCTGTTATTTCCTGTATTGGGAAAGAGGTACAGGACAAGACTCAGGGCACTGACACCATAGGCACAATATGAAATGTTGTAACCCTGGTGAGCACAGGTTATTCCATGGTTGCATTGTGGTTCTATGAAAAGGATGCCTGCATCATTTCACTCTGTAAGCAAAGGACAGGGGAAAATGACAGCTCTTATCCACTCCCATCTTCTCCTTCTCAGGCATCCTGACAGCACAAGGGAAAAGTTGGGTCTTCTCCCTCCGAGGTGAAGCAATGCTTCTTGAAGGAAAGTGTGGCAATACATTCTCTTAAGTCTTAGAGGGCAACACTATGGTTTTGAATAGAAATCCCTCTGGATGCCCCCTGCCCACCAAGTCTCTCCTCTAACTTGCACGAGGGTAGGCATCTACTGCTTCTCTCTGTCATGGGCAGTTGGAGCTACATAGGGAGGGACAAAGACTCCGTCTGTCAATGCTCAACATTTGCTGTAGCAAAAAATTAATAAGTCAAATAGTTCTGTATATATTTATGTGTTTGGATAAAAGATGGAATCTTCCTATTAGATGTCTGAGGGGAATTCTTATGCACCTTGACTCCCTTGCACCGGCACGTAATCTGGGTTAAAGATCAGCAGAATAAACTCCTAGTCCTAACTCATCTGAGCATGGTTGGGCAGGTATGAATCTGTGCATTTCACATGGAAACTCCTTTCTTCTTCCCTGCTCCCACATAGTAAAACACAGAGTAAAAACAAATCAGCATCTGAACAATTTTGTTGGTCTTGGGAGAATTTTATAATGGTTTATCTGTTTCCCTATAACAATGACATTGCACCTCTCCAGCTAGCAGTTCAGCTCATAAAATATGCTCATCTGAGTAAAAAATTAGCATCACCCAGAAGTTTAAGCATTACATTTAAGACCACTAATTGAATCTGCTGCTCTGATATCCTCTTGCAAGGGATTCCAGAGCCTAGAAACAGGCAAATGCTCTGGCACCAGCTGTCTTAAGCCTCAATCTAGTCTCCACCAAAAGTCTGGCATTAGATGTCTTCTCATTTTACATGTTTGCATTTTTAAAACAACGTTCCACAGTTTTGAGGCTACTGTAGGCTGGCTGAATAATCAATTTGGTGACCTACAATCTGAGTCTTACCCCAGGAGACAAAAAGCAATGACCACATTAGAAAAGAAAGCTGTAAGTTATTCTTTACATCAGCTCTGGAGAGCGTGCACCTCCCAGGACATGGATATGAACTAGTGTGACCATGTCATTTATTCTTCTGGATCCAGGGACCTGTCCAATATACGTATAAGAGGGGTGATTTGTTTCCATATTGGTTGAAACACATGGACATTCTACCCTCTCCTTTTAATACTGCATGCTGCTGCACTTATCTTGCTGCTGCTCATGACAACAATGTCCTTCTGCATGCTGCCTTTCCACAAACTATGCTGGGTAATCAGGAAAGGCAGACACAAGTGGACAAGACTTTTACAGCAGCTACTTAGTCAACACAGCTTGAAGTCCCATGGCAGTAACCAGAATCACCTCTCGCATCTTATAACATGTAGTGATTTTAATTTAAGAGAGATCAAGCCTCACTCCTTAGTCCTTATGTCCCTTTTCACAAAACACGGGAAGTGAAAACCACAAACCACAGAGAATGTAACAAAATTCAACTAGCCTACTAGTTTAAACCTCTAGCTTGGAGCTGGCAGGCACACTCTAGATTTACCCTGCTGCATGTGAAATCAACATTTCAACCTGTTTCTTTCACAGCTAGCTGTGATTAGAGTCTGCACCTGGGATTTGCTGCTTTCAGTGTTGTAAAATAAAGCACAAAAGATGCAAACTCGTAAGTGAAATGCAGGCACAGGAAAGAAAGGCAAGAGCATTTATTATAACCAAAACTTTGCACTTCATGTCACCAAGTGGACTTCTCAGTCTTATATGAAGCCAAGGAAATCAACCCTAGACCCCAGAAATTATGCTATATATCATATAACCTGCTGGCATATTAATACCCTTTCCTTTTAAAATCTTTGCTCTCCCTTTGGAGCCTGCCCTCTTACTGGGGATCAGACTGACACATGATAGGCTCAGTTTTCTTTCTGAACTGACACCTCGTCCAGGAAGAGCTGGCTAGGATGTCAGTCTTTGGAGAGTACATAGAAAATTCCAATGTGCAATTTGCATGTCATCACTTTACTGGAAGGTATTGTAAGAAGAAATAAATAGTTCTTTCTTTTAGGGCAATACCTTTAGCTTTTAGTCAGCATATCGCACTTGAATTAAAAAAAAAAAAATGCACTGAATTTCACTAGATGACCATCTTCTCAATAATTCTGAGCTGAGAAAAAGCCAGTGCAGAAACAACTACTTTGTGCATCTCCCTTTTCCCTTCTCCCCACATCTATTTATGGAAATATGTGGAAATTGAAATATAGTCCTTATTTGAGGTGACTCCATTTGTTACCTTTTGAAACCTTCCTGAAAAGCTGCCTATAAAAAAAGAACTCTGTATAAAATGAAGTCTAGAATGATAAAATAGGAAACAGAAAACATGAGAAATGGATTGGTTGCTTCCATCATCTTCCCAACACACAGACTTTGGTCACAGAAAAACCACTACTGAAAATTATAAATTGTAGGTTTTTCAAACATAGCAGATGATTACACAATAATGGCAATATAATATCACCTCATAGTTATACTAGAGTGACCATCTTGTATTTTTGCCATGCAACAGAGGCTTCATTTCTCCCATCACATTGTGAGTATACACTTGTATGGACATGGAATTAAATAAACTCAGAGGAAAAGCTACACCTGGACACTAGAAGCCACATACTCATAGCAGTGACCTTTCCAGGGAGCCCTCTTGTAGGAGATCTGACTGTCTGGTGTCTGGAAAATATGTGCCTCTTTTCTCCACAGGTGAGTCCTCTGAACTCAGCAATGAGAGTAAAGTCCACAGACAGGTCAGCTACTACTGGTGTCTAATTTACAAACCAGCCTTTAGATGATGTGTGTGGTCAGGAGAGGGATGAGCCTCAGCTTGCTCCCAGGACCTCAGCAGATCTAGCAGGCAGCCCAGTAGCACGTGGAGATAGGAAAAACACTACCAGCAGCTGTGGAGGGAACATGTGCTGACACAGAAACTTTGACACCTCTTTTGAGCAGTGTCCACTCCACCTAATAAAAAAAGAAAAAAAACAAGGTTATGATTTTGTCATCTTCCACAATTCCCTACCTCATACCACTCTAGAAAGACAGAATTCTCTCACCTGCTGAAGACATGTGAAAAAATGAGTTAGTTGCACCTTCTCAAACATCACCATGTTCCCTCATAAAGCCTATCAGAATACAGCCCTCAGTGATCTAGAGAAATTTACAAGGAGCAGGCCATAGAAGTTTTTTTAATTGAAAAATTTGAGAAACTACCTACATTCTATTTTTTCTATGATCTGTTTGTGCATGTTTTGGATCTTCTTGCACAGGCAGGGTATTACCTCACAGAGACTTACCACAGGAAAGCAAGCATTAAAAATAACTCAAACTTGTATTATCAGGACAGATGAAGGATCAGAAATGTATGAGCTCTTTTCTCCCAACTTTTGTTGAGCAAATTCTTTTCTCTAGAGTTAGAGAAAAGTTAGAGTTACTTGCAGAAGTGGTACTGGGTTACTGTTTCCAGGGGTCTTTCTATTTTTGCCCATATGACCACAGGGTGCTTAAAAAACCAGCATGACTTACACCAAGGAGGCACAGCTGTGTGCCCAAGAGGAGTTTCTTGCATTTTGCATCTTAAAAATGGTGTGTGTTCCAAATTAAATCCTTTTGTCTGCATTCTTCTATCCATAAAGCAGAAAGTAACAAGGCTGTGGCTCCCAAAAGTAACTTTACATATAGAGACAGTCCTCCACATCTGAGACTATCTGAGACCGCCTGCAGCTCTGAATCCACTTGTCTCAATGGCTTTGTCCCTACTGATTTTGACATGTTTTGCTGCAGTCCTTTTGTCACTTTCCTACTGGCCAGGCCTTTAAGGGCCTGACTTGTGTCAGACAGAAGCATTTTAAAACCTCATTCCAGATCTCTGCAGCTAACCTGTACATGGCTAGCACAGCTAGGTGAACAAGGACACAGCTGCAACCTGATGATAGAACCTCTCCTCTCATTCACTGAATACCAGGAAAGTCCATGTGTCTTCAGCTAGTTAACTTCTTCTGTAAGAAGACTTTTTTCCTCAATAATTAAATAAAAATGACCCCTATGTCAATTTACTGACTGGTAATGACTGTACCTTCCTTCCAGTTTCTCTTCTGTAATTATTTGTGGCCAGGAGGGCACATGCAGATTTAATTAGTGGAAATAAAATGTTGTGGGAAGTTCATGACATTGCTGTTGCTCTCCAAGGATTGCTTTCAGAGGTACTCCTAATGCTACAAAGTTGCATCCTTCAGGTTTAGGGGCTGGAATATCAGGACCACAACTTTTCTCTGAGGTATTTCCTTCCCTCTGACTTACACTGATATTGAGGATGACCAAAGTGCATGCAGGGGCAAAGATGCCAAAGCAACATCAGTCTGAAGGCACTCTAACAGCAGGATAAGGTCAACTCTCTCAGCACAGTAGCGACTGAAGAGAGGGCCCAGATGAGCTCTGAGGAGCAAGCCATCTATCTTGCTTTTCTTTTTACAGGGAAGCATGAGAAATGCCTGCCCTTTCTTAGGCGCATTTCACTCTCTCTTTAGGGGTTGCTCTACCTCACCACACCTTGCTGATCTGGGCAATCCCAACACAGCCTGGCGTGCCCCACATCAGAAAGGCAGTGCATGAGCTGCTGATCTGCAGGTGAGAGCCCACAGGTGTGTGTGCTGGTCAGCCCTACTGCCCAGCAAACTTGATAAGAGTGGGACAGTATTCCTGCTGCACAAGTTCAGTGAGGAGCCACTTTAAACTGAAGGCTATCAGCACACAGTGTGTGCACCAGCACACAGTGTTCCATCTCCCACACTGATATGTGTAGCCAGCCTGCATTTTGTGGGTTTATTTTTTCCTAGAGGGCATAATTTGGTCCATGGTGTTTTCCCTGTACAGTAAGCTCGCACCATCTTTGAGGAGGAGCTGGGATTTCAGTCAGGATATCTCTGAATAGTGTCTAAGTACTTTTCAGCATCAGCTATGGTTGGCTGTGTAGTTTCATCCACAGATGAATCATCCACAAGAATAAACACCCTGGGTGGGGCATGGATGGGTCTCCCTCCTTTCCCCCACCCCCAGTGCTTTGAATACTGCAGTGTTTTGATTTTTAAAACATATGTCTAACATATGTAGCAGTGATAATGAGGAACATGTCTATCTGCCATGTTTCCTGTTCAAATTTCCGTTTTAATTTCTAAAGTTCAAGTACATCTTGATGCCAACAAGATAAACATGCAGTAAGCAACTACAAGAGAAGTGTGAAGAGGTGAGAGCCCAGAGCTGGAATGAAATCCAGAACCACTGCACAACACAGCCAGGCTCTGCTGGGGGATAAGACTGGCCCAGCAGCCCCATACCACCCTGATGAACCAGTTAGGTTGTAACACCTAATCCCCAGTTTTGGCAGGGCCTGTGCATTGCCCCAATGAGCCTTGTTGTGTTCAGTGTCTAATAGATTTGCTTTCTGCTGCCAAAGAGACAGTGAAAGTTTCTGTGGTCAAAATCTCCACTTCCCTCTCACACCCCAATTGCATCTACCAATTTTTTTTAAACTTACCCAAGCACCAAGGGCCACATAAGCTGACATTTTAAGTGCCTGAACTGCTGCGTGCTATGTCCTTGTTGCCCAGAGTCCTGCCTGCCTCAGTGGCTGATGTTGAGACTTCATAATCAGCACAGGGCACTACCACACATAACAAGACCACACATGCCATCCTTCCATGCAGGTGGGGTGATGTTTCAGGAAAGAGATGACAGAGAGACAGTTTACTGTCTTTCAAACACAATATGCATGCAGAAGCTCCTCTATCACCAGCCACACAGATAAAATTGTACCAACATGAAAATACGATCTACATCTCTTAGAACACTCTTCAGCTTTTTTAGTAAAAAGAGAACACTTTGAGTCATCCTTTCAACCACAGGCCAGTTCCTAGAGTTTGTGAGCCAATTAGATCAGTCCATCCTGACACACTTCTCTATGGTTTTGATTCTGAGAACATCTTCACTAAGCTTAAGATTAGAAATTATAAGAAATGGAAAAATCTTGGGGGGAAGGGAAAGGAAAGAAGGTGGCTATCTAGGTTTATGAGAGGTATATTCAGAGATTTCAAAAGAATGGCAAACAGCTATAGAAAAGTTGACTGGTCTTGCCAAAAGCCCTAATGAAAAAAATATGGTCCAGATATCATGGAAGTAAAGGCAAGGAGATAAAATATGAAATTGCTATCAAGAGATGACTTCTGAGATGAAATCTTGTCCTGCTTGCCACAACCATGAGTAGTTAAATTAAGTAACCAAATTCTGCCTATCACCAGTGGGTCGGAATAGATAAGGGCAGTCCACTTAAGCTATTGTTCATCTGTTCATGGCAACCTTTGAGACCAATCAATCTTCTGATAAGCAGCATTATCTACCACCACAAGTTCCTCCTTGTCCTTCTCAAAACTGTGCATTTTAGGAGGAGGAAGTGCCACAGTGCCAGCCAGCATCTGGAGTTGTCTCTTCCTTCAAAGTAGACTCAGCCATACTCCTGTTTTGACTATCCTCCAATGTGCATGCAATCAGAGAAGATTTCCACTGTCCTCAGGTGTTCTTATGCAGTCTAATAAGGCCAAATAACCAGCCTAAAAAATGGGTTAAACACATTTGTCTCCTATCCCAGCTTCACCAGTGCTGGGATTTTTTCACATCTCTTAACATTAAGTCAAATACATAGGTGTCCAGTGTCATTTGGGATGTCTCTGGGCATCCAGCACATCTAGGGAACAGCTGCACCTTTTGGGAGTGGGAGCTTGATGCCAGATGTGTGTGGGGAATTGCACCGCATGCCTCTGTGTAGGTACTACATTTATTCTTCCTTCTGGGCTGAGCTACCAGCCTCTAAATAACCACATTTGCTTCTCCTACCCTAAAAATGCTGATTATGTCTTTTAAAAACCTTCTGTACTTCAGAATAATCTTGTCTTATAGGTTCTGACAAGCCCTGATAAAGCACTTTCTCAGCTGTTTCTGCAGAAAACAGTAAATATCAATAGAGCAAGTATCAAGACAAAACAGCAGAATCTGGCAATGGAGCACCCAAAATCCCCATCCATTTAAGACAACAGCCTTTTATTATTAACAATGAGCTTTCCTCTGTCAAGTCTTTAAAATTCACAATACTCATAATGATGACAATTATTTATTAGCAATGCACTGGGAACCAGGGATTGATTGTTGCATTATAACTTATCAACAGCTACTTCTGTTAGGGAAAGGGAAGAATTACTTATGGAGCTGGACACTGTGACATTTGGGCTGGCAGGGGACAGCCTGGCAGCCTCTTGCTTAAGGTTGAGCTGACTGATCAAGTGTCACACCCAAGGTGACCCTGCAAACCCATCGCTTAGGAGGGATTACAGCACAGCAAGATCCTTAGCGACACTCGCTCTTGCCCTCTGAACCCTAGACCTTATGGCTCCTCATCAAAATGTGACGTGCTTAGATAAAAATATCCAGTATTTTTTCATTCTGGAGCAACTGGTTTAAAAAATTACTAGAGCCTGGTCTTGTTCTGTTTTCAGTGAGCAGCACAGTTTTTCTACTCTGCCTGCACTACTTTCAACATGCTGCTTCTGTTAAAACTAAATAGCTAAGCCAAGATCACTGGAAATGAGAATGTGACCAATCAGCACATATTGACATAAACACACATCATCATACGATCAGCACACTTGGTAAAATCAGACCAGTCAATCCTTTAGGTTGCATCCAGAAAAATCACCCTCTCCCTGAGAGCTCAGGAGGAGCAGGCAGCACACCAGGCTCACCAGAGCCAGTGTCTCTCAAAAAATATTGCCTGTGCATCACAACCCATGTGCAGGTGTGGTAAGCAAACCAAGTTTTGTGAGCAAGCAGCTCAAGGGTTCAGATACACAGCCTGTGTGCAGGGCATGCAGGGCTTATGGAGTTGCTTTATGTCAGTCAAACCTCTGTAATTGTCCATGTCTGTGTTTTTAATCTGTTTCAGTTTAAGCTCCCTTCAGCAAGTTTTCAACCAAATGGCATCACCTCACATCTAGGGCAGACCAAAGGCATGCATGGCAAACAGCTACCAAGGCTGCCACAGCTCAGCTGACACATGGCCTGTGTACAAGGGCACGATGTAGAGGAGGCTCACACAAACAGGTGAAAATGAAGAACGGTGGGTGAAGACTACCCCAGTCTTTTAACATTTTCTTTCTGAAATCCAGAAGGCTCAGGAGGTTGCATTATTAACCTGATGCCACTAAGATATATTTTCAATATGAAGTCTTTCACTGGAAGTTTTGCTGCCTGGAACTAGAGAAACCTAGGAGCTGAGCATGGAGTAGTGAAATATTCCCTGCTTCAAAGCAAAGCACTCTTTGCAGAGTCTCTAATGATGTAGTAGTAGGCAATCCTTACAATGAAATCATAGACCTGAAGCCACTGAATGTTGTGGCTGCACAGGATCTGAGTTCTCAAGATGCACCCATGGCTGATTACAAAAAAGAGCTGATATTATAACATTTCCAAATGTCTCAATAAGATGCTGAATATGTTCCGTTTCGGTTAAGGCTGTAATACAGCCTATGCATCATCAGTGACTTCCTGCATGTGAGGAATATTCATGGCAATTCAAAGCTAAAAAAAAAAAGCCCATCACTCTGCCAAGAGGAATTGCATAGGAAAATGCTGCTATCTGAGGACAAGGGAGCTCAGAGATCCCATTTAAGCTGGAAGGAGATTGACCACATTTCCACCATGAAATGCCTAGGACACTAGACTTGGAAGTCTGTTTTAGTTTCATTTCCATCAGGGCTCACTGCTATCACAGCTCCACACCACAGCTTTAAGCATTTGATTTTCTTTCTGTATCTTGACATCCTTTCTCTAAAGAAAATAAGTAACTCTAGAATTCCTCACTGGAAGTCTTCTGAGATTTGTTTCATGCATGCTTAGCAACATAAGGCCCTCAGAAGGAAGGTGAAAAGAAATGCAAGGGAGGGTTACTATTAACAAGTATTGTCCGTGGGGTGAGAATATCTCTTGCTACAGAAAAAAAAATCTCTGCACTTTCCAACTGTTGTTACTTGAACTAGTGACTAGAGTCACTAGAGTCCACTAGAGTGGAGCTGCTGGCTTTCTCAGCAATTAAAGCTCAGCTGTTATTGAGGATGTTCCCCAACATATTTCCACAATGGAAAACCAAACACAAATACCCAGTGTCTTACCAGCAGCAGAGGAAGCATTTGCAAGCAAACCTTAGCACATCAGGCAGAAAGTCTACTTGATTATACCAATACATGGTGGTGTGATAAAGGCAGTCCCATGCTCATTCGGTAATTGAAAAAAAGGGGTTTTTTTCCATCCCATTCAGACCTGCCCATTCCAGTGACAATGAAGTCATCTGGGGTGAAAAGTGTCATAATTGGGCCTTCATTAGCTTTGGGTTGCTGGCAGAACTTCCCTCTTCCACTCTGTCTCTTCCCTAAGAGAGCAGGGGGGAACCAGCACAGACAAAAAGCAATCCTTTATCAGAGCACCTGGTTAGCAGACAGGTGAACCACTTTTATTCCTCAAAAATAGCTCTTGAACACTGACTCAAGTTATCCCAGTGTAGGTTTCTGTCTGAAAATGAGGTCACAGTTTCTTTATATCTCATAAAAAAAACTGTCCTCGTGCCACCAACATTGTCAACCACCCCTATCACTTTGACCAGGATGGGCTAAAGTATGCAAGGAACCTCTGTTCAGCTACTCTCTCTGCCTCTTTCTGCAGTGGTCACCCACCTTTTCAGGAACACATTAAGTCATTCTAGACAAGCTTTGCTATGCAGCTAAACAAATGACCCTTTCTGAGCATCAAGCAAAATAAGAGCTTGGGAACAATTGGAGGAAGTGAACCAAGCAGATGCTCCTGCAGTAATTATCATCATTCACTTAGGGAAGAGGGGGAACAGGGGAGCACCCTAGCTGGGACCACCCTCTCCTCTGAGGCTGGGGTCTGCTCCCATTGTTCTCACCAGGAGCCATACCACCGCCTCCAGCGGGAGCAGGACCAGGTCTTTTAATCCCCGTTTCCTCTTGGCCGAATGAACCGCAGTGTATGCCAGTGACAGCTAAATGAAGGATTCCTTTTTCCAGAGGACCGGCAACATAAACTCAAGGTAATTGACATTACAAACAAGGTTTACCCAGAGGGACCCCAAAGCAGTCAACAATTGTGCTTTAATGAGTAGGAAGGGAGAAGGGGGGAAGTCTTTATATGCTGCAGTAGGACATTCTAAGAAAAGCTCTTTCCCTTTTCCAGGCAAGGCAATGATTAAAGTCTGTGCATAAAACCCAACAAGGAGGGAGGCCTTGCTGAAAATGCCTTTCTTCCTGGCTTTCCTGTGGAAAAACAAGGGGCTTGAAAAATGGTTACTGGGACTTGAGAAGGACAACAGCAGCCAGTTAACAAACCCAAACATTAAAAGAGGAAGCCAAGCTCAGATGAAAAAAGATGAAGATCCTAGCACTCTGGAGTTTTTCCACACAAACAGAATTCAAATACTAGCATGAACTACCATAGAAGGGCAGAGAGTGGGGTGGAAGTAGCTAAGGCTGATGTAACACCACTACCTTGCTGGCATTGTGCTTTAAATACAGTAAACCTGTGCAAGGCAAATCAGAGGCAAATTTACAGCGTACAGACTGTTGTATAAAATTGACCGTGAATTGCCCAGACCAGTAATATCATTTTGCTTGAGACCTCAGACTGAACCCAAACCACGTTCCCAACTTTGAAAGGCCAGTGCATTATCTGCTAAGCCATCCATCCTACTGGAAAATCTTCTCCATGTTCATACAAAAGGAAAATAAAACCCAGGCTGCTCTGGGCTCAAAGCCAAGTCTGAACACAACATACACACTCCCCAACAGGCAGGGGAAGTGTTGCAACAGGGTTTGGCAATTATGAACAGGCACCAGTAGTTGCAAACTAGGCTTTTCCACAAAAGTCTTTATGCCAACTGCTGTGACTATACTATACCAGTTGTTTGTAAGCTGCAGGTATATTTCCTTGCTAGTGCTATTGCATTCCTCCTGGAAGGGAAGGCAAAGCTGGAGTATGCTAGCCCTCAGTAGAGGAGAGCTATGTACAAAGAGACTCCTGAAATGCAGGGCACCGTCTTGTTTGTTCTTCTCTGCCCTTATGGACTGTAAGCACCTTTGTTTTACCAGGACAGTGCAGAGGCACTCAGAACAAGATTTTCTTCTATCTTGTTCTTTGCTTTCAAATCTTTTGTCACTGAAGTCTCCTGTGAAAGCTGTGTCCTACATTCCATGATGGAAGCTTTCACCTAGCTGACGCGCAGTTATTCTTCAAGAACATACCCCATGTGAGACTCCATCACAGTATAGGTCTGTTGCTACTTACACTTTAACAATTTATTGTTTTGCTCCATATAAAAGCAAGGCACCATTTATTACCCTTTATCTACATGCCAAACTCCCCTTGAGGTGACTGAAAATGTGTCCATATTCAGCTGCTGTATTGCAAATAAGCTGCAGCATCAATGGTTTGGTTATTGGTTAATAGTGCTCGGCTGGCTCTCACGGTTTCCACAAGCACAGCGACAGTTTGCCAGCAGATGTGACACACAGGAAGCCCATTTCCAGGGGACACTACTGTATATTAATAAGTGATTCCCCTAACTTCTGCTTCAGAAAAACCAGCCCCATTGTCCTTTCTAGTGTTGTGTTCAAGGAAAACAGCCACAGTGCTGAGGAGTGGCAGAGTTCTGCAAATGAACTTCTCCACTGGCACTAGGGGATACCCTCTTCCAGGGCTCCCCTGCAACTACTTCTGATGGGATATTTTTATTGTGGAAAGGTTTTTCCAAAAAAGTAAATGAGATGTATACACAGTGCTGGAAGGGACCTAACAGCATTACAAAAGACAGGAGAGAGGGGTTACTTTTTGGATACATGAATAAAGACCAATAGCAACATAGAAAGAGCAGGAGATATCCATGTCTCTGAAAAAAGTTTAAGGCTATTTTGAATTATTTATATTTATACAGCACAGGCATCCTGTGAGGCTTGAAAATTCATGTACAGCATTGCACACTGAATATCAAGAAAGTTAAGGAGCATGAAGTGCATGCAGCTGACAAGCCTGATTCAGAGAAAAGGAAATTTATTCAGAGTCTTTCTGAGTAAACCCCTAGTTTTATAAGAAACACCATGAACTGCATGGCTTAGCCACTTCTACATAGCAAAGTGCTCAGTTTATCGGTTTCAGAGTGGCTTAAGGCAGTATCAATTTTACCTAGATTTGTATCTACAGTTCCAGAGTACAGAGATAAAATAAACTTGTCTTTAGACCATGAAGTCAATAGCCCTACTCCCTCAGTAGGGTTCTTTTTATGGATCTTTTACTGTTTAGGCATTGCATGAAAGAGATAAATGGACACTAGTTCACAGAATCACAGAATGGGTCAGGCTGAAAGGGACCACAGGAATTCATCTGGCCCAACCTCCCTGCTCAAGCAGGGTCATCCTAGAGCACATTGCACAGCATTGTGTCCAGGCAGTTCTTGAATATCTCCAGTGAAGGACACTCCACAACCAGAATGATTCAGAAACCATTAAAATGCACATTAGTAAGCATTGGTGAGCATTATCACTGAGGCTGTAATTGTGGACTCCTTGGTGATACCCCAGGAGCAATGTGGTGCTTTAAAACCTGCCAGGTGATGTGAGGTGCTTCCCAGCCACTAGTGCTTGGAAGAGGAGTGAGTCTGCATTTGGCAGAGTGAAAATTTTCCTAAGGCTTAGCATTTGGAAACACTGACCCCCAACCTGATTTTTGCCACCCACTGAGAAATCATTCCTAGCCATGAGAATTGCCGCAAACTACTCCCCTGAAGCTCAGTTACTATTGGGAGTGACTTCAAATACTACCTTATTTGAATTTCTTGCCTCCTTGGAGACAAAGTGTCCTATGAATGAAACTCACCTGGCCTTCCTCTAGCCACCAAATCTGCTTGGGCTGGGCATGGGTCCAACATAGATGCCCCTGGGGTTTGAAAGAGCCTATACCCCTCTGGCCTTGCCAAATCCCTAGTCAGTGCCTCCCTTAGCCGGGTCAAGGTGCCATTCTGGTCCTGCAGGAAGCAGAAAATGCTGCAAGCCACTATGCCACTTGCATGTGCCTCCAGCCAGGCTTGGAAAAAGTCCCAATCCTACTGTGAAGCAGCAACAGACTGCTTTAGATTGACATGACTGCAAGAGAGGGCTGCCTTCCTTCTCCAAAATATGGCTTGCTCCATGAGACCACAGGCAGGTTCACAAGACCACACATGAGACCATACATGAGACCACAAAGTTCCTCATCTTCCTAAGTGATTCTGTGGCTTCATTTTCCAAGACCCACTGAATAGGTCCAGTGTCTGCTCCAAGTAATGGGAGCTGTAGGCACTCATCATCCAAAACACACGGATTTAGGAGCCTTTATTCCCCATGATCAATCATTTTAATCCCTCCACGTGTTCAGAAACTTAGCTGGAGGGGCATACAGCAACCAGGGATCAGACTTCTGTGGACTGTAGCCACATAAAGGTCTCATCAGCAATGCAGCTGTATAAAACTAATAGAGACAAAGAGAGCTGTTTGGAAAAAGCCTCTTCCACCCGCCTGGCTGGCCCAGCACAGCCCCGGTGCACAGCCCAGCAGCCACGAGATGCACACACCACCCACAGCATCAACTGCTATTCACAGAGATGGAAGGAGTAATTTTTTTTGTCATTAACAAAAGGCAGCTTCTATTAAAAAAATAAAAAGCATCACAAAACAAACAAAGTGATTCACTGGGATTTTAGAACTCACCTCCAGACACAGCAGGAGGGGAAGAGCTTGCCATTACCCATTCTGCTTGCAGAATGGGATCAGACCAAGAAAAAGCATGTTCCCACAGTAGACAGTTTGAGCTTGTTTTGTCAGACACTGAGGTTCAAATGACCTTTCTTTTTTGGCACAAGGATTTTGGCAGCCTGGAGAATGCTGGTGCTAAATAACAGTAACACCAGCTTTTTCCTGGTACCACATAGAGTAAACAATGCAAAGAGTGTTTCAGGGACTTGGTGGGGCTGAGCTGCTGATTCGGAAGCAGAGACGGATCAAACTTTGGTTAGAGAATGAATAGCTCTTATTTACTTGTAATCTCCACCTTGGTGGGAGACACAGACATGTATGTGATAGAAGCTCCTTATTCAAAAAAATTTTTCACCTTTCTTGTCTTTGTGCTCTGCTTCTTCAAGTATCTTCTTAGATGTCATCTTGTCAGCTAATGTGTCATGCAGAAAAGGTACCCAGTCACAGGAACAATATTAAGAAGCAATTGTACAGTATTAACAGCTACACAAAAAGCAAACACAATCCTGCACTGCAAGTTTTCTACCTCAAGTTGCCTTTTAATTCAGCTAGTTGTGACTTTATGTCTATTTTTTGTTTAAAAACTTTTGAATTAATGGGAAAGTTTCAATTAATTTTGTCAGAGGGATAGGGATATTTTGTACTTCACCTTCTCAAAAGGTTTGTGAAAGGCTTTGTGAGGAAAGAGTCCCTCTTATGTTCTGATACAGAAGGACCCTGCTCTCTGGGATCTCTCAGTCATTATTAGACATCCAAGAAACCAAGCAGAGGCCAGATTCCTTCTCCAGACCTGTCCAGTCTGCATCTTACTGAACTGCACTCCACTCCAAACTTGAGCATGCAGGTATCTACAGCTCCCTCCAGCTTCCTACCAGGAGCAGACTTCTCAGAAGGCCAATAGAAGGCATTTCAGTTGGAAAAAAAATTAAAAAGGCAATCCAAAAAGCTAAGTGTCATTATCTTTTGATCAGCTTAGCTTTATATTAACTCAAGGCAGCAAAGCAGAAGGCTTGCTGGGAACTCTCAAAGACACAAGAAAGATATTGCATGACTCAGGACTCAGTATTACCCGGAAGTGTTTGATTTATTTCCTGAAGACACTGACCCACTTGAATGCTCCAATACTCTCTGTCTGGCTGTTTTTCCACTGTTCCATTCTTGACCTCGCTGCTAAAAGACGTCTTCCAAATTAAGATGTTTTACACATTATTACAACACTGAAACAAAATCAGGTGATAGTTTTCAAAGGAGCTGAAGGTAGAAAGTCAGCACCTCACTTCCTTTTAGAACCTTTGACGTTCCCATCTTCAATCCCAACTCCCTGCAGCAGTGGGCACAGCAGTTCACGCAGTCAGCCACCAGCTCAAAAGAAGGGCTGAGCTGGTGGTCATCAGTCTCAGCTGTGAGAGGAGCAGGGAGCGATGTCCTCTGCAGTCAGTGGAAAGGGTGCGGTGGTGCAGACTAAGCTCCCACAAAAACATAAAGCTGTCCAGGTCTCAGGCTGCAGGGAGTGCCAGAGTCTGGCACTGGAGCTGGATGACAGCAGAGACAGCAGCTGTGTGAAATGCAACCAGGCAGATGATGTGCTCATTATGGTGACAGTGCTAACAGAGGAGTGGAAAGGTTAAGAAGCATCAGGGACCCTGAGGAGGAGATTGGCTGGTGGAGCCACTCTACACCATCCCTGTGGCAAATGCACCTGCTGGCTGCATCACAAGGAGCAGATGATCCCCTACTGTCTCACCACATCACGCAGAAGAAGGGGACTTCAGATATGGGGCAGGGAGGGAATGGAAATAGGTCTCTGCTAGAGGCAGCAGGTGAATCCCCTCCCACAGGGAAATCTGGTGTAAAAGTTATATGAAAGTGAAATTGCTTTTTGTATTGACCTGAAATATACTTAAAAACATCAGGAGGTATTTATCTTCCTGTGGAAATTGATGATACTAGTTTTTTTTTTCACTGAAAGAAACTGTGATGTTGCTTTTGCTCTGTTCAAGTATAACAAATACTGCCCTAACCTCATGGCAACAAAAAAGTTAAGATTGAATAAAGAAAACCTTGCACAGAATCAAATCCTACTACATGCCAATTAGCATCTACTCCTAAGGAAGGTACTTGCAATATTAAACCATTGCTCCTTTACGTAACAAAAACTTATTTTTCTGAAAATAGTGGGTTCCTGGTACTTCTTTCTAACCTGACCATAGATTATTCTTCTGTATATCTTTCTGTCTGTCCATCTACTTCTGTTCTCCCCACAGAGATACCTGTAATACTTCTAATGTAAATAAGTTCAAACTCCTCAGAAAGGTGAGAGCAACGCATGCTTTTGGTAAGGAATACCACTTTCTCATCAAGGAGGTGAGGTGGAAAACTGAACAGAAGCATCCAGGGGCCCCACTGTCAGTGGGAATCAGAAGAGAGCTACATTAAAGAAAATAATTATGTATTTTCCTATTTGTCCAAAAGAATGCAGAAAAAGGAAAGGCCAGAGGCTATCTACAGGAGCAGCATGGATCAACACAGCTAACAACAGGCATTTGATCACCTTAAGTAGAAGTAAGTCATTCATATTTAGAAACATAAGCAAAATTACCATCTGTTCAGAAAATAGCTTATCTAACTGTGGAGCAGACAGAGTGTCCACATAGATGTCAGTGGCGCAAATTCTATTTGCTTGTGTCTGGTCAGATGAGTCAGGATTATGAACAGCAAATTTTCAGGACCAAAGGCATCTTGAAGGTGGCTTAATCAGCTACCTGGGTATTAAGCCACAGCCTATCCAAAGGCCAAGAGAGCTGTTAAATATTTCTTCCATTAAACTCAACTAATGCTACCTCGGCTTTCCCCATGGGCAGATGGCAATTCCACCCAAACCTGGCCTGATCCCTCCTGCAGCTCTTATACCCAGCCCTGACCCCAGATCTCAGGCCTTTCCTTCCCTCCAAAATTAGAGTTCCGTCTCTCTGCTTCAGCCTCTGCCTGAGGCACACTGCCTGGCTGCTGCCAGTGAAGCTCTGAGACTGGAGTGGATGGTGACCAGAGTTCCTTTCTGCTTCTGCACTCCTGGGATGAAATGCCCCATTTTCAGACTCAGTCAATGAAGTTCAGCACCCTGACCCTGCAACACATTCCTCGAGTCTCTTTTAAATTAGTAAAACAGGTATTTAGGGACCAGTGCACTCATTTGAATGTTCAGACACAGTAATTTGGCACCTGGTCCTGATTTGAAAACTGGGTCAACTGTTATTTTCCCCTCAGATCTGCCTCCTTTCACTGGTGACAGTCAGCCAAAACTACTTTTCTAATCCAAGTCAGTCTTGAGGATTAATATGGCAGAACATCAGCACCTATATCAGAGAATTACTATCTATGGGGCTGGAAAATGATGTGGTTCATCCTATTGAAAAAGTAGGATCTCAGCAGCCTTTTCAGAATTACATCCTGAAACACACGACAATTCTCCCAACAAACAGATGTGTCCAGTGTGAGAGAGCTTTAATATGTCCCTGAAAATCTTTCATAGGTTGATGTTGTGAACATGGTCAACAGGCATAATTTGCAGTGTCCCCTGAGCAGATGCTCAGGTAGAAGACTATATGGAGGACACCAGGAAAGACTGAAAAGGGGATTGATTGTGAAAAACTTATTCTATAGGCTGAGTGCATGTTGAGTTTATATCAGTTTCACTTTTGGTCACCTGTGTGCTGACATACTAATGAAGGCTTGCTGCCTACTTCTCAGTTTTATTATATTTTGTGTCAATCCTGTACACAGAACTGCCCACAACCAGAAAGCTTGGGGTGCTACCCATTTAGATTTAGAAACTGCCAAACTGAGAGCAGTTGACCTCAAGCTTTCTGTTGAAGAAAATGAACTTCTTGTTTAGAAGAAAATGAAAAGTCTGCCAGTCCATGTTAACTTGCTTTGATCAACTACACAGAAAAACCATGATCAGGCTGGGCTCAGTCTTTTATTAGGCTGTGCCAATCCCGAACCCCAGCCCACTCCATCGAGCCTGTGAGAAGGGACAACTGAGGCAGGAAAGCAAATCACAGAATGAGAGTCCTGATGCCTTTGCATGGTACCCCCAACCCAGCTTGTTCTCCTGAAGGTGCCACAGTCCTGGGTGAACACATAAGCACCATCACCAAGCCCAAGTGGGGTCTTCAACACAGAGGCTGCTTAGGAACTCAAGTCTAGTATCCAGTGACATCTTTTTATCCTGATTCATAAGTCACAGCTTCCTATACATAATTGGTGGCAGTGATATAATTGTATCCAGCCCCTCTGGATACAGTTACAGGTTGTTGTCTGTAGCCGATCATTCCCTCTGTGTTATCTTGTGTGAACTCCTGCCAGTTAACCTTCATCCCAGCCCAAACCTTCTGTAATTATGAGATCATCTTTTCTACCACACCATCAACACCAACTGTGGTGAAAACACCTCACTAGGTTTCAGTCCCATGCTTCAGACACCACTCGTGATGTTTGCTGGTTCACCCTCAGGGACAGGACATTTGAAGCCTCTGGGATCTCCCAAAGGAAGGTGATGGAGGCGACCAGCACTTGATTGGTTTGATTGTAGCTTTGGGTATTGCCATGATCTACTTGCAGTGCCATTGCCCTGGCCTCTGTTATTCTCAGCATGCTAGACACACTTTAATTCAGATTCTCATTTATACTTGGTGTTTAGTATGATCCTGCAAAATTCAAATTCCTGTTTTGAGCAGCATGGTGCATGTTTATGGTGATGTTTATGGTTTTTTTAAGTCTCAATTCAAGACAATTTTTTTGCCAGTTTGAAAGCACAGCTGAACTACCAGAGGGACTCATGCTTAACTTGGATGTATTTACTATCAAGTGTACTATAACAGCTCTCCTTTTTCTAAATTGACTGATCTTGTGCATTTCCCTTGCAACTATTTTGGAAAGAGATGCTCAGGGAAACAGGAGCTCCTCAGTGCTCTAGTGAGACCAATCCATCTCCAAGCCCTATTTAAGAAAAGTTACCCTGAAAACATTTATGGTATTGGCAGAGGTTGGCTCCAGCAGTGTATCACCCCAGCCATCCTCTCCCAATGATAGGGCCAAAGCAGGGAGCTGTGAGGGCCAGCTGCATGGCCAAGGACTTTCAGCTAGTCACATCAGGATTTCTCCAGCCACACAAAGAATTGAAAAAGTAGCAAAACACTGTGGCAGCACAGGGAATGTTTAAGTCTTCCAGAGAGTTTGTTTAATTTTATGATTCTGCTAATAAAACATGGGGGGGTTGACCTATTTCACATTGTTTCTTCTTTTCCTAACTGCTTCTTCTATATTTTTCTTATCAGCTGTTCTTCCCATAAACACTGTTGCTGAAGCACTGAATTTTTTGATTAAAAAAAAAAATTCACTATCACTTCTATACCATGACCACACTCCTCTGTTTGTTACACTGTACCCCACTAGGAACTGGGAGGATGAGCTCCACAGCAGGACCCCCTCTTTCAAAAGCACCAGGATGCATGTGTGCATGAGCATGTGCATGTGTGCAGAAAGGGAATGTGAGAGGGAGAGAATGTGTGTCCCCAGTTTAATTAGAAAATTTAATTGGATGGAGTTTGGGTCATTCCCCCCCCCCCCCCCCCCCCCCCTTTAGAGCTGGCTGCAATAAACAGACTTTTCTCTTTCCCTTTCATCCTTCAGTGGTTTGTAGTTCTGCATCTGCTCTGCTGGCATTGTCTCTGCTAACGGCCATACCGATCAGGAAGCCAGAGCCAGGAGGCAAATGAAGGGACTGCATTGATACTGCTGATCATTGAGCCTCACATAACTGGCAACTGTTTCTATCTTCTACCTCTGGAGATGAGTTGAACAGATTGTGTAAAATTTGGTGGCTTCCAAAAAAGAAAGAGGGGTGGGGGAAGAGGGAGGGACTTCTTACTGCCTCTTGCTACCTGGTACCCAGGGGTCTGTTCAAACAACATCCTCAGCACAGGAAGCAAAAGTGAAAATTCATGGAAGTGAACAAATCCGCTGATTTCAGGGAATGTTTGTACAAAAGAGCGAGAGACTAAACACACTGCTCCTTTTTCTCTAGGGGCAGATGCTACAGGCTCAATCTCTGCCACAGTACCCTCCACCTCTCAGCTTTGGCTCTTCTGTAGCAAGAGAGCAGGCAAAGCCTTGCACCACATGCTTGGGAAAGTGCTCAGCTCAGACACAGAGGAACCAGTGCCAGGAACAGTGACTAACATTTGAGAGAGTCTGAGCATGTGGGACGCTTCTCACAGACGCTGTTTTCCATTGCTCAGCAGCATCTCATCAAACAGGATATGGGCCACAGTCATAAAGTGAGATGGATATTCGTCATCTCTACCCAGAAAAAATGGCCTGGGCAAACTGAGTGGTGGCTTTCTTGTTCCCCTCAGTTTGACTTTCAAGCAAGATAGTAAAGATCTTCTCCCTCACCATGTTCTGCCACCTTTCTGCACGTGTTAGCAGCTCTTCTGATGTTTGCTCTTGTTTGAGATTGCAGAGGATTTACATGGAAGAAGATGTTTGCACATCCTTGTCTAGCACAGACTAGGATTATGACAAAATAAACCTCTAATAGAGGAGAAATTTTGATGCAAACAGTTCCTTTCCCTGAATTTTAAGACAAAAGGGACAAGGTGGGCCCCTACCATATCATCCTGCTGGTTCCTCAGGTGGATCAAGTTCAAACACAGCATTATATGGTCCACACGCCCCATAATCTCTCTCTCTTTTTCTTCTTGCTTTCCCTACACCCCCAATCACATTACACAGTCAGGCTGGGATCAAATTCAGCTTACTTGAATGTATATAATTTCCAAGTTGAAGTCTAATCTGCAGCCTTGTCCCCAGCGAGATACTCAATTTACCACTCCTGTAACTAAAGCTCATTGTTATGGCTATAATAATCAAATGTATCACTTTTCTAAAGGATACTTCTGGTCAACATTTCGCATTTTTAGAAAGTTCTTTAAAAAACTCTTCTCTTTGTTATGTCACACGCAGGCTTTCTGCCCCACTCAACCTTTCTTTTTCTTTCTGTGTCCTATTCATTACACCAATCTAGAGGCAAAAAAAATAAAAATTATATTTCCCTTGGAAGAATCAAAACTGTTTGTGTCTATGAAAGAATAATAGCATGACCAGGGGACTACAGATCAATGTTATCCAGATCAGCACTTAAATGAAAATCACTCTGCATGAAAAATTCACGATGCCCTCTATCCTTCACATGGATAATGGGGACATCTGGTTACAGCAGACAGAATCATTTTACATGTATATATATGTGATATACAGAATTGTGGGCTTTCAGTGTAATCCAGACAATGATTGGCATTGCCAGTATTAGTTATTTTGTAACTATTTTGAGGAGACTAATACACCTTCCTCTAATGAAGACAAGTTCCTAATAGTAGCATTATCAAGACAGGACAATGGGCTAGATAAGATCACTGATACTTGCAGGTTTTACCTGCTTCTATTTTTTAATTGAAATTTTTCATATTGATAAAAGGAATGGTGACCAATCTTCTTGTCCATTTATTTCTCCTTCTTTGGCCTCAGCCCCAGTGAGGTCTCTGCAGCCCTTGGACTCTTGGCAACACGTGCATTAAGGAGGAAGTGCAGAGCCTCCCCACACTCCAGGCACTTTGCACACTATTTGCCCACAAGTGTCCAAAGCAGTTTATGCCATGATGGATTCATAGAACAGCTAGGGAAAAAAAACATGTCTAAAATCTCTGACCACACTACTGAGGATTGTACAAACCCCACTTACCTACCACCCTGACTTACCTACCACCCTGACTGCCCTTCTAAAGTCTAATGTCTCAATGCTTTATATCCCAGGATTGAACAGGACCGTCTCATCCTTTAAACACAGCTGGAGGACAAATGTCAGCAGCTCCTCAGACCTTCTGATGTGGTGTACTTGGGTTAGGAACACCCCTCAAGAAAGTGGAAAACTCAGTTTGTTCCCTTCTCTGCTCCCACAGGACTTGATCCCATGCTCTCACCAGTCTGGGGAGGGAAAGCCTTGAGGGAGAGGCTGAGCGGAGAGGCAATGCCTCCATCTTTCCTTCCACATGAGGCCACTGCATGAAGGCTTCAAGGGCTAGAAGGAGAAGCAGGGTCAAACAGAGCCCTGTGCTGCAGTCTTCACATTTAAAGGCGTACATGAGTCTCAATTTCTCAGCTTTACCCTTCTGTGGATTTATACTTAACATGATCCAGTCTTTGGACAGCAGTTGCTCGTTTTGATTTGTAATGGGGATATCCCTGTCTTTAGTTAGGCTTTTGAAAAGAACATTTGGCCTATATTGTATTTCTTCTCACAGAACTCTCACAGCTGCTTCAGTTTTACCTGAAAACACATCAGAAGTTTAGAGAAATCAGTAAGCTTTCCTCCTCTTTCTCAGGAAAGTCAAGAGTCAGTGTGCAGTGTTGCATAGAACTCCAGAGCCCACAGGATGCATCTCCTGTCTGTCCCCACTGGCAGCCAAGAACAGAGGACAGGAGAGCAATTCTGGAGTCCACGAAGGGACACAGCAGTGCCTCATCAGTGTGCAGTAACATGGAGGAATGAAGAGTGGGCAGCAGTGGTGCTCTTAACTGTTGGGCATGAAATGTAAAGGCAGAGGCCAGCATGGAGAAAAGACCAACTCAAATGGCTTCAGGATATGCATATACAAAGGTGGACATATGTTAGAATTTGAGATTAATACTTGGAGATAAATACCTTGTCTTAAACCTGGAGAAAAGACATGAACAAAAGACATACAAGCTCAGCAATCCAGAGATAGAAATGGTAACAGATGACTCAAAATTATCTCCCACCATAGAAGAAAATCAAATAGCGTATTTGTCGTTGAAGTTAATGATATATTAGCATGTGTTTTTATTATCTATATATTTTTAACTGTCTTGGACAATATAATCAGATTAGATCAGCAGAAGAGGATTCCATACTACACACTTATATCCTAATAAATATGCACAAGAACTATTTCACACGCTACTCTAGGCCAGAAGCTGCTCTCTCCACTGCCATTAATATTTATTGGTGTTTAAGTGGAACTCACTGTCAGTCCATTGCACAAGCTCTAATGTGACAGCCATGGTTAGTGCAATTTCTCTTTCTAACAGAGACCTTAACCTTCCTGCACTTTCTGATTCCCTCAATACCCGCTGTCTCCTCAGGTGCTGCCTCAATCAAACAAAGGCCCTAGATGTGGTTTACATTGTGGAGAATTTTTCACATATTAAGAGCATAATTTTTTTCCCTTCACTCATACAATTTTAAACATTCAAATGAGGAAATTACTGTTGAGTGGTACAGACTAGATCTAATCTCATTAATCCAACTATAATTGAAATACAGGACTTCCCCTGAGGCCATGGATTAATGACCAGCTAGGTGGAGCTGCTGACATGAAGCACAGCCAAGTGCCATTAACTCCAGCCAGGCATTATTAAATCCCAGAGGAAATGTCCTGTGCAAAATTTGTTAGCTCTTGGGTGAGAGGAAGAGGGAGGAGAAAGGTGCACGTGGTCTGAGTGCATGGAGGGTGTCCTTCCGGCTGTTGCACACAGGGCATCCCTGCAGAGTTCCACGTGTCTCCCAAGTCTGCCCCAACCCACGCTGACCAGTGGACACATAATTAAAATGAATTAATGATCTGAAGCAGAAACTGTGTTTAATGAAGCCCCACTCAGACTTGTGTGCTAATGCCAGCCCTGTGTGCAGACAAATATTTACCAACCTTCTGTGCATAAAGTGACAGGCCACCTGTTCTCCCCTCTCATTATGTCTCCCTAAGTCTAAAGGTAACACTGCCTGGTTAGACCTACAACATTCAAACCACTTCAGAGGCTCATAACCATTTTCAACAAAGCTGAGCCAGATCTGCCAAGCTCTGTTTGTTTCATCCTCCGTCTTTTTTAACTCCAGCTACTGTACACTCCCTAGATGCAAACTCAACTAAATGCTGTTGCCTCTTCTATCATAAGAGGTAATTTCCTGTCTAGATTCTTAGCAAATAATTTTCTGTCTTCTCAGCCAGAAATCCTTTAAGGTGCTCCCAGCCTTGACAAAGAGCTCCAAAGAGAAAAGCGATAGGCAATGCCATATTATTAGTTGCAATAACGCTACTGGCAACACTAATAGTTAAAAGACATCACAGTCTTTTAACTATTATTTAGTTAATATTTAACTATTATTTATTAATAATAAAAGACATCACAGTCATACAGTCATAGCAGTTGCATTTAGCATTGTAATTTAATTATAATGAAATTAATAACAGTAATGGTTTTAATCTATTCTTGTTTTCATTGAACTAGATGGGAGTTTTGGGATTCACTTCAGGGGAACAGGGTCAGATCCTAAATAAGCAAAGATTATCCTACAAAAAAAAAAAAAAAAAAAAAAGGAAGCGGTATAGGGTTAAGTCTCCCTCCCTTTTCCACTCCAAGCAAAAGAAAACCAGGAAATATTAGAAAGCTGTCAGGGAGACAGACAAACAAGAGACAAGCAGAGGTTAAAAAGCAAACAAAGCTGCATGCATAGCACTGAGTGGTGCCCTTATTCACACCAGCAGGGGAATGTCCACCTGAGCAGTCCCTTACCAACAGGAATGAGGGACTCCATGCACAGCTCCTCTGGAGGAATTAATATGTGCCTCATGTTTCACCTCTCTGCTTTCATTCTTATGTTTTCATTCTGCACTGAGGTGTTAGGTGCTCCTATGTGCTCAGGCTGCCCATCCATCCCAACTCGTGAGTATGGGAAGTTCTAGGATCCATGGGAGGAGACAATGTTTCCACACAGGCAGGAAACTCTCTTCCTTTGGCACGCAGGATGGAGGTTGCTGCACACAGAGAAGCCAACACACTGAGTGACCAACTGCAGCTTGGACATTCAAATGACACCAACCACGTTTCTTTACAGCAGGCCAAGTCTGAGATCACAAGACCCAACGCTGAATCAAAACATACCCTGTCAAATGCCAGGAAAAAAGAGCCCTATAGGCAGCCCTGCTCATGCTGCACCGTGTTCAGCATGAGTTCAGGTTTTGGTAAACTGGACCCAGAGGGGCAGCTCTGGCCCTGGAGGTAGGCTGAGTCATGCATTTCTAGTGGCACAAGGAAGAGTAGTTGTGAGTGCAGATGAACTCGACAGTTTTCCACCTCTGCCTCCTCTGATCCGCCATCAGTCACAAAACTTTCTGTTTCACATCTGTATTTTTCTGGGAATGGCATGACACAAAGCAAAGCCCCATGGTATTACAAGGTCATGAAAAAAAAAGGCAACATAAAAAAAAAAAAAAAAAAGGTACTGCCTGCTTGCTTGTTCCTCCATCTCACCACAGCCAAACATTAACAACTGACTGTTTCTTTGTAGATAGTTGACTGCTTCCAGCCCTGACATGTGCAATCACTTTCTGGTGTCCGACCCGACAAAGCACAGTGTGAAAGGATATACACATGAAAGCTAGGGTAAATTCAAAAACATCAGGCCTGGGTTGCAAGGGAGCTGAATTCAATATCAGCAAAACATACAGGAAAGGACAATGCACAATGGAAGTGGAGGGGGACAGAAGGGAGGGTGCACAGGGGGAGGGGATAACGTAAACATTCACTCATGAAAATATCAGATGATTCTTGTTGCACAGTGACTTGAATTCAAAGTATTTATGTGGTCATTTCCATTTCTTTTCCCAAGAGGGTGCTGGGACTGGCATGGCTGTCAGAGTAGTGTGAGAAGATGCCAGCACAGGCAAGCAGTTTCCAAGGCAGAACTACAGCAATGCCTGATATTGTATTAATGTGAGTGCTGGCCATCTGGCCATTAGGGACAAGCTGCTGCCAGGGTGTCTCTCTTTTTCCATCTCATTTCAGAAGCTCTGGAGCCGGGGACTGAGACCCCTAGGGAGATTCTGGCTAAAGATCATTCCAGCATCCACTGAGATGTTGTAGAGAAAGGGCCAGAGAGATGATAAGGCAGGAGAATGTGCTCACACCCACACAGGAAAAAAAAAAAAAAAAAACCAACAGAGAATAACACTGAATGGGGGGGTTAAAGGCAGAAAGAAAATGAGAGCAGATGAACAAGGGAATGGTTTAAACAAATAAGAGGGAGGAAGCAGGAAAAGAAAAATAAGAGGCACAGCACTTACTCAAAGGAGCCTTTAAAGGAGGAGAGAGGAACAGAGAAGAAAAGGAGTAGAAAGGGTTCAATAAGGAGAAATGGCTATCATTAAAGGCACAGGGCCTATGAAAGGACTACTAGCACAATGCACCTTTTCGGATTTTAACTACTCAGAACTAAAGTAAGGGCTTTCAGTCTACCCTCTTGAATAGTACCTTGTCCCAGGAGTCTGCAGCAGCCAGTGCTTGGGTTAAGGGATTAAGGAGTGTGGGTAAAGGTGCCAAAACTTTGTCCTGACAAAATAAACACTCTTCCTTATGCTTGTTTATCTATTTTTTAACCATCATTGGATGTGCTTAGACTGGGAATTTTTCAGTGTGTAGAAAGACAAGTACAAATTTGATAGTCACTATTTTGTATCAGTATAGAAGATTGCATTCCTGGAAATGTCAGCAGCTTTACTTGATTGCTGCTAAATCAGAGTGAGAGAGAAAGAGAGAAAGGCAAAGGCAAGGCAAGGCAAGGCAAGGCAAGGCAAGGCAAGGCAAGGCAAGGCAAGGCAAGGCAAGGCAAGGCAAGGCAAGGCAAGGCAAGGCAAGGCAAGGCAAGGCAAGGCAAGGCAAGGAAAGGAAAGGAAAGGAAAGGCAAGGAAAGGCAAGGAAAGGAAAGGAAAGGAAAGGAAAGGAAAGGAAAGGAAAGGAAAGGAAAGGAAAGGAAAGGAAAGGAAAGGAAAGGAAAGGAAAGGAAAGGAAAGGAAAGGAAAGGAAAGGAAAGGAAAGGAAAGGAAAGGAAAGGAAAGGAAAGGAAAGGAAAGGAAAGGAAAGGAAAGGAAAGGAAAGGAAAGGAAAGGAAAGGAAAGGAAAGGAAAGGAAAGGAAAGGAAAAGGAAAGGAAAGGAAAGGAAAGGAAAGGAAAGGAAAGGAAAGGAAAGGAAAGGAAAGGAAAGGAAAGGAAAGGAAAGGAAAGGAAAGGAAAGGAAAGGAAAGGAAAGGAAAGGAAAGGAAAGGAAAGGAAAGGAAAGGAAAGGAAAGGAAAGGAAAGGAAAGGAAAGGAAAGGAAAGGAAAGGAAAGGAAAGGAAAGGAAAGATGGATGTGGTACCCAATTCTTCTGTAAAGTAAAGCAAAACATCATCCTACAGAATAAATCTTGGCTAATGGGCAAGAGATTGTCATGGAAGATCAAGAGCACTAAAATGACAACCTGTGAAACCTCACTTCCTGCAAAAACTGCTCAAGAACCAGCATTACAGTGTAATTTCCTGAGTAAATCACTGAAAAGTAGGTGTAATGAACAGTTTCCACGTGCTCCCCAGAGACGCGGGCAGGGCCTTCCTAGTTCCCATGGCAACACTAAAAAAACTACTAACTCTAGCTAAGTACCGATATTGCTCTGTTTCTTTTCTCTAAACTACCTGGAGATAACTGGCCTCCCACCCCTCCACGCTGCCATTCTGGGACTAAAATGCAAATAAAAACCCCTTAGGATCATGGGAGTATTTTTAGGAGATAAAAATGAATATAAATCAAAAACTGAACACAGTAGAGGAGTCTAGACAAATGCCCTAGCTGAGGAAGAGGGAAACACATCCCCTGATTGACTTTTAACTGTCGCCATCACCTAAGAAAGAACAGACTATATCAGGATCTGAGAAGCAGGAAGACAGAGACAGAAAGCTCTGGTGCTGCCACCATGGAAGGAGCAGGGACAGCTGTTGTTCTGGACTTCAGCAACAGACTCTGTGCACCATGCCTCCTCATCCTCGGGCCACCGGTGTGCCACAAGGAAAGAAGAAAGGATAGCTGCTGGTCTGGACTCCAGTGACAGACTCTGCATGCTTCCTTCCTTTTGGCTGCCTGGGAAAGCTACGACCGCGGGGGTGAGCTCTGCGTCGAGCCCCCTGCCCGGCTGATCTTTTTAATAAAGAGCTGAACATTAATAAAGGCATTAGCCCTGTTCATTTCAGTAGGCATCATGTGTAACTGTTACTTCTGTTGCTAATATTAGAATACTACTATTATTTTGTTCCAAGTGGATCTGCAGGCAGGACTGAAGTCTGACAACAGGATCTCTCCTGAGATTTCCCATGCTTCCTCATTTTACCTAATATCTGCCTGATCTGTCTCTGGCATTTAAAGGATCTTCTTCAAAAAGATGCTTCTCACATGAAAACTGCGGCATTAACTCCACACAGAGAAGCCTAAGTCCATCTCTGGATCATGGCAGCCTAAGAGGGGCAATCTGATCTCCACTGTGACACAAAGGACATTCAAGTCTCAGTGGTGAGTCTGGTATGGGTCTCACAGTTTGGGGTTATCAGTAGTTCTAGAGGACATGGATTACAAGAGAGGGGAACTGGGAGGAGAAGGCTTTTCATTGACATGAGGTCTCCCACATCAGGAGAGCCACTGCAGAAGTGGTCAAAGAGGATACCAGTGTTCTCTGGGCCCTCTGGATTAATCTGGTTGACAAAGCAACCCAGAGCCCTGTAGGAGGAGGGGTTGGGGAAGGCAGTCTAGGGTTGCCATGGGAAACAGCAGTTGTATGAGTTCCCCACCCCTTTGTAAGAGAATTGTATCCTCCCCCTGTCCTGTCAGTTATTGTTCAAGTCTGCCCCTTAGCCTAGAATCTTCTCTGTTCCATGTTTCCCCATTGGTTCCTCCACCAAGACCACTCCTTCCCCTTTCCCCCATTGGTTAATGTTATATCTCCCCTCCCTTTAGCCCTTTCCCGGTTGGCCCCTTGTATCCTGGACCCTCCTACCTTACACAGTTAAAAGGTCCCTCACCCCGCACCTCTGGGCTCTCGGAGCCTGCTTCCCTTCTGCCTCATTGTCTCCCTGTCTGACCCTTCTGCGATCCTTCAATAAACGAGCAGGATTTCAGCAGCCTGAGTGTCCCTCCCTTTCTTCCGGTGGACCCTCAGATAGTGCAGCTATCCGAGCCGTCATGCTGAGAGGCTACAAGCCCCCGCAGCTTGACAGAGCCCAAGTATCTGTTGCCCAGTGGAGTTAAAGTTGAGAAAATCAAGGTGTTCCCTTCTCTATGCAGATCACGTGAAGAAGTACAATTTTCCCCCACTTCTGAGAAGCCTGTGACCATTACTGATTCCCCAGGGAGGTGACGTGGGGCACAGCCTGTCCTGGACTAGGAGAATAGGGGATCCCTGCATTGTTCAGAGAGGTAACCCTCAGCAGAAGGTTTATTTGGGGCACCGCCTGCACAGGTGCACTCCTGGTACTTCTGCTCTTTCTGAGGGCAGGAGGCAGCCACCACTGCTCTGTGGCAGCAGTCACGCAGCTGGAGCACAGACACAGCTACTGTTTTTGCCAGAAGCACATGCTCTTGCAGCTGTGGAGATGTCTCGCCTCATCTGCTTGAGACAGTGGAGAGAAGTAGCTCAGAAATGAGAAGTGAGATGGAGATAAAACTCTGGGAAATCAGAGCAGGATACCACCAGCACCTGCCAAAACAGGAGTTTGCAATGGCCATTTGACAGAGCAACCTCAGAAATTATCATAAAACTCTTGTCAGTGTGCTTCTGTGATCTTGGCTGGACAGAGAAGCAATGACACAGAAATAAATGACAAAGTTTCCCACAGTGTCGGTTACATGAGGTTCACAGCACAGGAGAAAGCTGAAGATCATTGTGCAGGAAAGCGCAAACCTTTACATCACAAGTAGTGTTGAGCCCAGCTTTACAATATTTACACCCCGTGATTATGATATTCTCTGGTTAGGAGAACATCTAACTAGCAATAATGGATTACACACATTGTTTGGGATTTGATTTTGATTTTGTCCTGTGAAGGCAGAAAAACTATGAAGGACTTAATATTCAGAAATTATATAATTCACACTCCAGAAAAATCAAATCCTAATGTAAACATTTAAAAATAAATATGACCTTTTTCATAATATGCACTTTAACATTGGAACTTAACCTTGGCATGTCCTGAAAGACCAAGTTCCTCCAAAACTAAAGGTTCTTGTTACCTTTCAGGACCAGTCCTCAGTCTCTTCTTAATGTTAATATGGGACTTTCTTCCCTTTTTAGGCTTATTTTTGTTTTTAATCAGGAGCCAATTAGACAGATTTTGAATAAGGTTGGAAGACTTTTTGTTCAAATGAGAAATTTTTAGTCCCTTGAAGTGTAATGGGTTTTCAATAGAAATTCTCTCCTGCTATGCATTGATCAGCTATTGATTGGTGAGGGTTTAAACTAAATTATCACTGCCAAATAAAAGACTTTCAGGATGAAGGAATTGAGCTGAGTACAGTGTTATATGAAAAGTAAGCCAATCCTTTGTGATGGAATCGAAAGGCCCTGGTCACTCCTGAAGAAAAAAAATGTTAATTGAAAAATTCCTTAAATAGGTAACAGCTCTGAAAGTCTGCTTTACATAAAAGATATGAAATCACAATCAGCCGACAGAGAGAAAAGGATCCTGCAGCTCAAGTGGTTTTTCTCTCTAAATGGTGCTGATTACTTTCCCATTCATGGATGACATGGAGTGATGGAAATTAGTCATTTCAGAAGAAAGGACTAATGATAGCTGAACTTGTGGGCACTGGGGGAAGTCTGATGATTGGCTCCTCGAGACAGAAAGTTAAAAGAAAAAAACTTCCTATTGGGTGGAAAGATTTATCCCAAAACTAGCAGGAAAACAAATATACGAACTTGGTCAGGCTTCAGGAGATCTGGGTTTTAATTTTTGCTTTCACCAGCAATCACAGGAGTCTCAAACCTTGTGGAAAGAGCAAGGGAAAAGAACTGTGTTGACTACACACAATTGGCTATTTAAAAAAAAGTTCTCAAACAAGCCATTTTCTTTCAATTTGGAAATTAGAAGAATGGATCTTGCTGATTGTCTGAGACAGGTGTGGGAGGTTAGAGCTTCATCCAGCTGTTAGCACTTCAATCAAAGACGTGATCTACAGAGGCACTAAAAAGCTTTTGGTAACCTCTGTGTAAGTTAAAAAGGGAGGTCAGTGTTCTTAAAGACAGGCCAGATCTTTGAGGAGGTAACTCTAGACACCTGTATCTCAACATGGATTGCACTCTGCCAGAGTCAGAGCATTGCAGTTGCTCCAAAGTCTCCAAAGCTGCATCTCCCCATATTCCCGATGGAGCATGGACATGTCTTGTCTTGCCCACATCCTTGACTACATTAATCTCTGTCTCTATGCTGCAAAGCCCACCAGAACCACCCTGAACATGGCTCTGCCTTCTCTGCTGGGAAATGTCTTTGTTGCAAGCCCCCATTATGTCTTTTTATGGGCCAGGTGGCATGTACACAATACTGGGTATCTTTCTTATCCTATCAAAGGGTAATATGGAATAGGATCATTTAGGCAACAAATCTAAACATGCCATTTCATTACAGGCAAAGTTACTTCAGGAGAAGAAATCTGTAACCCTGTTTGCAGGATTTCAGTACCTCGAAGTCTGGGATTCAGGACAATCTTTTTCCCATTTCTGAACAGCTGGCTCCACAACTCGATGTGGATACCAAAACACCATCATTCAAAGTCGTATTTACAGGGCTCTGTAGTGTCTGGTTTAGGGATTAGTTTAGTATGTTATTCACACCTCTAGAAAAGAAAGGTCTGGTTTAGACTCCACAAAAATTCACTTTCAGTCTGGCACTTTGTACAACAAAATTATGTGCATTTCAAAATTTCAAAGGTGTCAGAGCCAAGATGGTTGCTTGGTTTCTTTCAGCCAGAGGAACCATATCTACCTAGTAAAAACAGTTTATTTGATTATGCTAAGGTTTTTTACCCTTTCAGTAGTGATGAGTCACCTGGCCTAAGGAGGAATAGACCCTGAGGCAAATGAATCTGATGATGCTGAAGACAGCAGTCTGGGAGAAGGAAAACATATAAAAAGGAGACTGCAAATATTTTCTTCCCCTGCTGGGCACAAAATATCTTCTTCATTCTTGCTCATCTCAGCATATTTATGCAACAGACAGATTAATAAATTAAATAGTACCTCCCTAATCTCCAATCTATCCCCAGCATGGATAGGATGAATTTTAGAATTAAAACTAAAAGAAAAACCTCTAATGAGGATGCAGAACTTTATCATCCACATAGCAAATATCGAGCAAATCATGTCAAGTTAAATCTGATGATTTTATTGGAAGACCTGATTTGACCCACAACTCATTGCCAGATACCCTGTTATGTCTCTAGGGAATCAATGCTTTGGGTGGCCAGGAAGGTCCACTGGCCTGGAAAGTCAGGGTGCTGGAGTAATGCTGGGTGTCTTCCCAGAACATTCTGCACAAGCCTGGGGTCAGAGTTCAAAAAAAGAGATTCAACAAAGGGAAGTCTCATCTCTCCTGCACCTTGAATTTCAGAACCTACATTTTATGTGTCAATGTTTCAGATTACAAGTGCCTCACTGTCAGACTTTGGCAACTGACACAACATGCTTACTGGGCATGTTTTTCAGACTCCAGAAACTCACTGGGCAAATGAAAAATAATTTGTTTAACCATCCACACTACTCCTTTGATGCGGGTATAATGAAAATGTCAATTTCACAACAGAGAAAACTGAGGAATGGAAAAAATATCACCTACCTAAGGTGAGGAAACCAGCATCACAGACAATGCTAGAATGCAGATCCTCTAATTACTGGACTGCGTTCTTCTAATTGCCAAATAAACCCACAACCCTAGTTTACTTAACAATCCAGTAATAGAGCAATGACTGGGAGAAAATACACTTTGGTTTTGTAAAATTATCACTGAGGTTTGACAAGTCCTCACGCAGAGACCTGTAATGAGTTCAAACCACTCTTAAAACTAAAATCTGAAACAAGCTTCTGAAAAGGAATCTGTGTCACTTTCTGAAATGAACTGTTCATTTACATTCCTTTAATGATCTGACTGTATTGAACCCAATGCACTGAGCAACCCATGCAAGAAAGCTCATTTACACTTCCAACTTTGTTTTTCCAAGAGAGCTGTATTATTTACCTCCTCATTTCCTTTGGAGCATTTACAACAGGAGCTATAAGCTAAATGTTTCAAGCAATACAAGGAAGATGAAAGGTGACTAAATATATTCAAGCGGGTAATAAACAGAGAGCATTTGTAGGTGAAAACAACCAGCTTGACATGAGAGAGAGGGAGAGAGGGATAGAGGGAGAGGGGGAGAGAGGGGGAAGGGGAGAGTGAGAGAGAGAGAGAAAAAGAGAGAGAGAGAGAGGGAGATAATGCAGTGGGTTTAATAGGAGGCTTTTAACATTTCCTGTTCGGGATTGGCTGGCTTATTAATGATTTAAGCACAAATTGAATTAACCAAATATTGAACATATGTTCTTTTAAACTCTCTTAAATCTACCAGAGCCTTGCACGAGAGAGCTATGCGGCCATGCTGTTCAAGATGGGGGAGGATGACAAGGGGGTATTGAGGGTGACTGGGTAAGTAAAACATAACCTGAAGGTGGTCAATTTAATGCTGTGTTAGTGGCCTGAACTTTCAGTTCCCAAAGGGAAAGGATGATTAATGCCACTACCAAATGTATACCCATACCTGACCCTGATCTCATCAAATCCTGCTGCCACCATCTGCTGTTTTTAATTCCTCTGCAATATTTGTATTTGCTACCTCCCTCCTACAAAGAGAGGGAGAAAAAAAAAATGTTCCCTGCTTATGAATGGTGTGATCTGGTTGTACTGGCTGAACGCTGGCCAGGAGGCATCTGTTGCTTATAGTCCTGACAGCATCTGCTACTATTTCTCACTTTTCCCAGCATGCTGTGAGATATGGTTTCTCCCAAAGGTGGCCTTTGTATGCACCATTGTCAATTCCATCATTGTCTGCCACAGCCTGTTCCCACGATGCAATGGTAGTTATTACCACGCTGCAAAACCTTTTCTTGCAGGCTATCTGTAATCTAAGATATTGTGTATTGAGTTATGCAGTTAACCCTTTTCCTATGCATCAAAACATTAAAATAAAAAGAAACAGGCTGGACCATTTTTGGTAGAAAAAGCTTCAGAGCTTGCAATGGATGGGAAAATGAAGCAGATTTTCTTTTTTGGTTAGGTTGTTTTGGTTTGGGGTTTTTTTTTTTTTCTTTTAAAATAGTGACAGATTGGCATTAAGTCAAGGTTTAAAAACAAATAAAGACACCAAAAGCAAAAAATGTCCCAACAGCAGTTTTAATTAGCAGTTTTTAATTTAATTAGCAGTTTTAATTCCTTTAAAAATACTATAAAGGATGCATTGTTTTTTCTCCTGATTCCTGATACGGCTATTAAGCATTGTAACCAAATGTGTGTGAATGCTATTATTTATTTGTCTGATCCTTAAATACCCTCTGCTAGTGGGATACAGACTGAGATTTCTGATGGACATAGGCGTCCCAAGCTGTCATCTTGCCTTGTCCTTCTGTCAAACAGTTAGTGTGTCAAGCACTTCTGCTGGGAACTTTTAGAGTATGAGCCTGGAAGCACAGAATGGTCCCGTCTCCAGAGAGTCACTTTTAACTCATGACAATATCCTTGGTGTCAGCTCAGAATAGCCCACTATGGGGCAAGGAGAAAGAAAGCGCAACAGATGTTACTAGTAAAACCGTGTTTACAATTCAGTAAAATTATTGCCCTTATGTACCTTCTGACCAAAACCCACTTAAAAGACAGCTAGGTTCCTAGCGGTTGGAATTTTTAAGTCAATTCTGTTCACACAAATCTTCATGTAGAGAACCAGCGTTATTAAAAGAGACATCACACCTCTCATATGTATGTGCCTCTCCCATTCCCCCGAATCACCTGTTAACACTGTGGACTTTCAACTAAGATAGTTATCACCTACATCGTATTTATGGCAATTTCTATATCCATATAATCTTTGTAAATATCTCTCCCTATAATACATAGATCACAAGTGATATTTTATCTCGCCAAATGTATTCATGCATCTTTTATCCTCTTTTTTTCCTCTTCAACTTTTCATTAATTTGAAGCTACTAACTACACATAAAATCACACTTAATCCCTTCAGAGGTACCTTTAAAATTCCATAGTAGTTAAAGTAACCAAGGTAGCTGACTCTGGAAGTAGTACTGATAACTAACAGAATTTTTAAATCTTAGTGCTGACTAAAATACTGGAGAGAGGGAGGGAAAAAACAACTGTGGAACTTGTGAAGAAGACTTTTAAAATCAAGCCCCCCACTCTCCAGATCATCATCCCTCCTTCCGTCTAGTCTCCAGGAACTGTCAGGCAGTGCAATACAGCACATGGTGACAAAACAAGTATCAGAGAAGCATTTACAAGACTGCATTTGGCTACTGTTTCTCTTAGTCTCATTAGTATTATATTTTGCATTATCTCTATTACATTTTTGGATGGAAATTACTGAGGAAAGGAAAACATTGTAGGATTTAATATCTCTGTGACTCCTATTTTAAATGGGGACTTGTGCTATTTTACACTGCCAGCTCAAATAAGGCCAAGTGCAGTACCAGCATGGAAGTAACGTGAACAAGTACTGTACAGACATACTACTCTCTTTAGCACCAGATCACCTTGCCTTCACACATTAGCAAGTTATTTAACATCCATTTTCAGTTTTAACATAAATTTAAATGAGGACTTCTGATTTAAAACTGGTTTGTGTTCTCTCTGAGCATATATTAAGTTTAGGGAGAATAAGGTCACTTTATAGGCTAAGCCAGGTATGATGTTAGACAACAGATCTGCTGAGTTGTCGCTGGTTAAGACCATTTAAAATACGTTGCTGAATTTATGATCAAGGTCCTCTCTGCAGTCTGAAACCATTTTTCCACAGGCAACAGATAACAGAAAAACATGTCTGGGTAACTCACTTGCAGCTTTTCTACCACTAAAATAAGATGAGCTTGGGGAAGCACAGACTATCTAGAGCTGGGCCCCTGGACTCAGTATCTAGTCTCCATAATGGCTGCAAAATCTGAGCAATGGAGAAATTCACTAGTTCTTTTTAAAAATGGAGGATGAAAAAGAGTGTATGTGAAGGAATTCACATGCACAAACTGTATATGATCCACTTTTATAAAACTTTATATCCACAGGCAGAAAGCAATAAAATTATCTTAGCAGCCAGAAAACATGACTTGTGACATTGAGCAGGATTATAACATGCAAATGCTCCAAACAATAGATTTGAAGCTACAGATTCTTCCCAGGTTGGCTGTGAGAGCTAAGTTGCTGCAAACCTACCACCCACCATTCCTGAGTCTGTAGGTCCCTGAGGCACCACTGCATCCTTTGCTACTGCCGTTAAGATACAGGATCCTTTACTGACAGCTTTTTTTGCAGGAAGACCTGTGTGTTTATTATTTCCTGTAACAAGGAGAACCAAGCTAAGACCTGTTATGAAGGGCACTATGACCTTCCCAAGAACTTCAGTAAAACACAGCAAATCCCAGATGTGATGTGAGGAGGCACATAAGTGCTTATTTCAATAGAAAAGAGATTTGCACCCTATTGGCACAATATGGCTTCAACGAGCCTCACTGGGTATTTTTTCCAGCTTCAGGCCAACCATATAGACTGTGATGCTTTTCATTTTCACTGCTCTCTGCTGGCGGCCTGGCTGGAGCCAGCACATGGCTCCTGTGAGAGGTGCCAGCCAGGGGCACAAGCCCCACCTGAACCAGCGCCAGTCAGGCTGCCAGCAGCTCCCCTGAGTGAAGAGCAGCACTGGCACATTTACAGAAAAGCCTGTGTATAAATGTTTTCGTGTGTCAGGAAATACTGCAGCAGTGATTTTTTTTTTTTCCTTGTTCCAGCAGCAAGAACAAGTATGGACAAAATTCCTCTTAGGATGGGTGCACAGGGTATTTAGGTGAGGAGCTATTCCCTCTCCTCCTCCCTGCAGCATTACTGCCAGCAGATCCGTTTGCAAACTAGAAAAGGGCCCCTGCTGTGTGCAGGTAGGTTTGGATGGCAAGCGAGAGCCGCTGGCTGCCCCTGCTCACCCACCCTCTCCTTGGTGAGGGTTTAGCTAAGCAGCTCCAGCTCCCGCCCCGCGAAACAGGGCTGGAAATATTGCACAGTAGTAGCAGAAGAGGCCTGTCCTGGATGGGGAAGGGGTCACAAGGGGAGCAGATCACTGCTGCTCGCCCCCTCGACAGCGGCCGCCCAGGTGCTCCTGGGTCTCCGGACCACAGGTGACCTCCTTCCCATCGCCCGTGAGGCATCCGCCAGCGGCCTCCGCCCGCCACTGCAGCAGCGCCCAGCAGCGGGGCCGGCTGGGATCCTTTCTCCAGCCTTCTCTGGCCTTTCCCGGCCTTCTCTGGCCTCTCGCCGGCCTTCCTTCCCCGGCAACAGCAGGGCGGCAGCCAATGGGGCCATGGCGGGTCAGGGCGGCACGGTGGCGGTGGCGGCCGTGGCGGTGGCGGCGGCGCGGGCCTTTGTGCGGGGTGGCAGGTGACCACGGCGGGGGAACAAAGCGGGGTCAGGGTCCCTTTTCTCAGGCCCATGTTCTCCACTCCTTACAATCTGTCTGAATTTAACTTGCCATTGAGGGTCCTGCCTGTAGAAAACAGCTTTATGTCGACCAATCCAGGCAGAAGTAAGGGTAGACACAGAGACAGATTTGAAGGCGGGGACGTGGCTATTCTGCTGCCTCTTTTTTTTTTTTTTTTTTTTTTAAACTCCCCCTCCCTTCTCCACTGCCTCCAGTGAAAAGTTTTCTGAACAAAAAAAAAAAAAAAAAAAAAAAAAAAAAAAAAAAAAAAAAAGTGACAAGATTAATCAGCCCGTGGAGCTGAAACACATGCTTGACTTAAACAACCTCTTTGCTGTTATTAACAACTGCTCCAGCATTTCTCTTGTTATGCTAATGGTACAGATTAGAGTAAAATCTATTCCTTCTTTGCTGAACAGGCCAATTGATAGAGGCTGATCTATTTTCCTCCCCGTTTTAGTTCTTTTTTTCGCCAGGCACAAGTGTTTGCAGCAGCAAGAACAACAGAACATGAAAAAAAATCCTAAAAAGCAAAACTGCACACAAGAGTGACTAGGCCCCACATTCACTAAAGTCATTAATAAATACAAATCTATATCATTCTCCACTATGCCCTGAAAGTAAAGTCTGAGTGTTGTAAGATACTGTCCACAAAAGACAGGAAATTCAACATCATGCCTGATGTCCTGCCTTTACCTCATTCATTTTTTTTTAAACTTGCAGACAAGTGCCTGCTAAAAGAGATAGCTTTGATTAGTTTTAATACATTCCTTGGATGAAATACGAAGGAGAAGGGAGTGTTGCTGGCTAGTCCTGGAGAGGGCAGCTTGACTCAACACCACACCATGTGCTGGAGCATCATTCGGTTGGAAGGAGACAGTCCTGTTGCCAGCATAGGTTGTGAGGACATTTGCTCTATGGCATCAAGGGGAGCAGGGAGGAGCCTGCGGGTCAGGTTGGCCTTGGTGGTTTGTGCCTCCTGTTAGCTTGGGCCTGACCCTAAGTGCTCTTTAGTTTTGCAGTGTTTCCCCCCCCCCAGTTTTTTTTGTAACCAAAGCCTGGGCTCTGCATTACAGGTAATAGCAAAGATGACATTGCAATCTATGAGTCTACAGTATGGTAAATATTTAAAAGGCTGGTATGTCTGACATGTCAGAGAGGAGCATTCAGCACGTAATAGCTGCTGAATTAGAATGTCTGCACCATCAACTTCCATTAGCAGCATGTGTATGGTATTTATATTAAACCCTTTATCACTTCCTCTGGATTTGAATTGTTCCTATCTAAATAAGTGGAAATATCATCACCCTGGTTTGGCGTAATCCTAACAGTGAGAATCCTCCCACAGATCTTGCTGATTTTTTAGATTTGGCCTGCCACTGTATACCGTGTATCTGTGTACAGTCACTGCCAAAAGATTAATGTTTGCTGCTACCTACCTCCTTCTTCAACCCAGCCAGACCCAGTCACAGCTCGTAGATACTGTAAACTTGATCAGTTTCAACATTCCATTACTTCAATGAGTCAATCCACTTGTGATGCCTAAGGTAACACCAGGCTGATCTGCCTGGATCCAAAGACATTGAAGACATTTCTAGGCCAAGCCTAGATTTGGAGGTCTGCGCTTGGCTAGCGCTAAATTTGATCTGACAGATTTCATATTTGCACAGAGTCAAAGACCACAGGGATTTTTAGATCATCTGCTCTGACTTTCTGCATACCATATGCCATCATATCTTTTCCCAGTTATTCCCATATTGAGCCTAATTACCTGTACTTGATTAAACCAGATCACCCATCCTGCTTTAATGAGTAGAAATTAAAAAAAAACAAAACAAAACAAAAAAAAAAAAGAAAAACCACCAAAAAAAACCCAAACTGCTACCTCCTGTGGTAGTTTGTACCAGTATTTTAATGACTTTAAGTCTGAAAAACATGTACCTAATTTCTTATTTGAGTGTGCCTTGCTTCCATGTCCATTTTTGATTTGGCCTTCCTGAACCTGACTTTTTCACCTTGTAGAAATATTTCTTTGCAAACTTGTGTCCATATTTGATTTTTTTTTTTGACAATATAAACTGGTTGAACTCCTTAAGGTGTTCAGTGAAAGCTGCTTCCTTGATCTTTCTTGGCTATTAAGTGAGGATTGACTGCTGTCACTTGCAAATCCTGTGCAGGCACCCAAGGACTGCTTTGACCCCTTTGCCATAGCTCAAGCAGCTTGTCCATAGCTCAAGTGCCCCCCCTTTCCAAAATTGTCATATTTCAGGAGGCAAACCCACTTTTTCCAAGAGTGGCTCACCTATTTTGCTCCTAAGTATGCACTGTTTTGGAGTTTGAAAGGTGTTTTGTTTGTCTGACACACGGATCACATTGCTCCATATGAACTGCTGTGTCCTCAAGCATTCCATTAATCTTTTATGTAAATTTATATTTAGAAGGGCAATTTTTTACTCCAAGATAAGCAGGTTGAGGCTTGCATCTGGCTGTTGCCAAGCACTAGGAATAATCTCATTGAAAGATAATTATGCAGGGACACCTTCTTTTCCATACACGCCGATGTCTAGCTCTGGATCTGTTTATAATATGATCTACTGCGATATTTTAAAGGATTTCAGTCTTACTTTGTGTCCCATAGCATCAATACTGTATGAAGTATACTTTATTCCTATAGTAACCTTAAAAAGTTGAACTTCGAATTTTATTAAAGGAACTGGCAGTTATCTGGCAAGTTCAACTTTCTTTGGTGTCATTAATCTAAAAAATATTTCCATAATCTAATTTCTTATTGATTAAAATCTTTACTAATCTAAGCATTATTCACCTCAGATAAATGGTAGGCTAATTGGGTCACTGTTTCTTGAATCATCCTACTTGCTCTCTTTGAATGTTTTGCACTCTTTTACAGCTGGAGTATCTGGCTCTGAGGTGGATTTAAACTGAATGTCAACAAACTGAGGACTTCATCAGTCACTGGTTTCCAAATTTCTGTGTGTAAGTTACTGATCTTTAACATTTCATAAATTACTATCACTGAAAGATGTTGCCTTGTTTTTCTTCTATGAAAATAGGAGTATATCAAGAAAAGGAAAGAAAAGCTGTGAAATATCTATTTTTCCACATCTGAGTAATCAGTTTTTGTAATCTTAATCTCTTAATATTTATCATATCAATAGGAATTCTTTGGTTCCTACTGTATGTTAAAAAATTGTGTTCATTGTCTTTAGCAATTCCAGATACCAATTTACTAAACCTTAGCTTTCCCTTATCAATTTTCTAAATTTTGTCCCTTATTTTATCCTTTAGAGGAAGCTATTGGGTTTTAAGAAGAGTCATGACATTGTTCAGCACTTATGCCTCTTACAGCAAAAAACTGCAACCCAACGTAGTATTATAAAAAGGGATGAAGACAACTATTCCTGCAAATCAGTGAGGAAAGAGCAAAAGTGGCTATAGTTGTATATGTTAGTTATATATTAATCTTTGTTGTTATTATTATTATACATCATTTTTTAGTTCTAATGCTTCAGCCAGAGACAGTGAACTTCTGTCATAGCAAATAGTCAGGAAAGCTGAACAAAACTACAGTTTCCATTTACCAGCATTCACACAATTTGCTTCGGTCAACATACCATGCAATCCCTGGTTTACCCAAAAATAGCTTGTAGACAGAATCTGTGCCTAAAAATAAGTCATCAAGGGAACTAAACACAATAATAAAGAGACCTGGTGCTATGTGTACATTTTTCAAAAACTTGCACAATATCTAGCAATAAACACATTTTCAAACCTGAACTACTCCATCATTAGTTGTGTTGTGCACTGCCTCCTGTGTTGTTTATGTTTCTGTAGCATTTCAGAGTCCTATTTGTGGACCCATTATATTTAGGCATCAGCACTCTGTTGAACAGTACCAGATTTTGTGGTCTTGCAAATCAGCTGCTAGTTGGAGAAGAAGTAATGCAGAGTTGGGAGATTTTCTCAGTGTGGAAGTTATCAGGCTTTCTGGATCAGAGACTTGTGACAGCCATTCACATTTCTGTCTGAGGTAACCTTAAACATTCATCTTTTAGCTCAGTGCACTCCAGTGGAAATATTGTTTCATAAACTAGCTCCTTGGACAGCTGATGGTGTACTGCACTCAGGCTGGAAAACAACTGATTAGGCAGTATTTCATAAAAGCTCCAGGGGACAGAGTTTTTGAAATGAATCAGAACATAATAAAGAAATGCCTAGACTCTGCATCACTGTCTTAGGGTTTGGCTGCAAAAACCTTTGTAGGCTGACACAAGCTCGCTCTGCCCACACTCCAGGGAAGCACAAACTCTTTCCACCCTAGTCAAAACCAAGGAAACTTTGTTCTAGCAGCCGTGCAGCTGTATTAGTGCTGCATGGATCCAAGGTGCTTTCTCCTGCATCTCTCAACAGGACTTCCTAGCAAAGGCTCAGCATCCCTTTAGCCACAGATTTCAGTTTGGAGCTGCCATGGGTCCAGTTACCTCATTGAACAAGCAGATTATCACACAGCACCATACAAAAAGGAGTTCTGTATAGTTTTGTGTGCACAAGAGATGGGCAAAACCCACTCAAAAGTCCATTGCATAAGACCTCTCTGCAAAAAATATTGCTGTACTATTGATAAGAAAAAATCTTGTTTCTAGAATTTGTTGTAGTTAGACAAAAACAGGTCAAAATCTTGTAATCTGGAAGTGACTTCTCCAGGAAAGAGGCAAAAATATCTTGTCTAGCAGGTTTTCATTGGCGGAATACTGTTATTCCCAAGAAAAACAACTGGTAAAGCCACAGGTACCAGCCCCATGCTGGGACTGTGTCAGACTGTAGTTGTACACTCTGAATGAATGATGCCACTGCTGTTTTAATTTGGCTTGTATAAGATGTTCTGGTTTTCATAAATATCTGTAATTTTGTAGTCTATCTTCTATATTATACATATATATTGACATTACAGCAGGTATTGTCAGTGTGTGACAGTCCTGAACTTATCTCACCACTGGTGCTCTGTGCAAATTTAAGTCTAGCTGTTGAAGCAAGATGCACAGAAATTGGAGGAACCCCAAAGAAGATGAGAGAAGGCTGAGTAATTTCGGCCTGTCACATTCAGAAAAGTCTGATTGGCACTAGGATAAGAGTCTTCAAATATGCAAAAGGTCTCCATTAAAGAGAATAACCTGCTCTCCTTATCCACAAGTCAGGAGCTTAGACATTAGAAAACAGACAGACATTAGAAAAACTTTCTGACAGTTGTGACACTGAAGCACCCTGGATCACTAGGAGTGATTGCAGAATCTGTGTCACTAGAAGTCTGAAAGAAGCGGATTGAAAATATTTCTCAAGAAAGGGGATGAGTCTGCCTTGGTGCTCTGCTATGGACTTGAAGACCTCCCAGGGTACCTTCCAAGACTATTTTTCTGTGTTTACAGTACTACAACCTGAATGTAAAGGGCTCACTCTCCATAACAAAAGGAAGAATTCTCCCTTTAAAGACCCAAAGACCAATGTGTTCGCAACCTCTAGCTTGTAAGTGCTAAAAGCTTCTGAATAAGGGCTAGTGCCTGCAGATTTCTGTGGGTTGAATGAAAGTGTCTGGAGAAATTAACTGCTGCCCATTCTAGGTCCTCAACCATCACCATGTGCTGGAAATGCAACTGCAGACATGACAAAGAAGCAATTATCCCAACAAAATCAGTTATTACCAGTGATTCATATGGTAATGATGGTGGTGAGGATGATGATGGTACTGCTAAACTGTAGTGAGGATGATAATAACCAGTGTTTTATGGGATGGATTACAGGTTTAATCAAAATGAATAGTTTATCACAGATAATGAATTGTACAGGGGAATATGGTCCTAGAAAAATGCCTTTTTCTGAATGCCTGAAAATTACATTGATTTAAGTAGTGGGCTACCGTATTTGCACTATTAATTTAGAAGAAGAGAGAATGTAGCATTTTTATGTAGATATTCTTTGCCATCCTTAAAAAAATGGGTATTAATGTCATGATCACAGCAAGGACAACCACTGTAGAGTTCCACATCTTTATTGGCATCACTTGTATAAGTTCTAAAATTTTACTTGAGTCCCATTATTTGTTTTGTACCTGACATCAAAAAAAAAAAAAAAAACCCAACAAAAAAACTATGCATGTGCTAACATAAAACTAGGATTTGTGAGCATCTTGTGAATTTCATAAGCAACAATTCAGGAGAATATTTGGGCTCCTATTATTACAGTGGGACATAAGCATAGATGAGAGGGAAGATCTCTCTAACAAATAATAAATGGAGAAGCTCCAGAACAGGATATTATCACAAAAAAAATGTGTTAAGCATATTCATTTCCCAGCGTATGTTCTTTTTTCTAACAAAAAAAGGTTAGAAGCTTCTTTTATATGTTGCAGGGGGAGACTAAGGAACAAAAAATGAGATAGAATGGGGTGACAAGATAAAATTAAAGAGTTGTCCATATTTTAAAAATGGATAGAGACATTTCAGATCCAAGAGAACATTGCTTTATCCATCAAAAGAAGCAGGTCTGGGCTACTAGCATATCTTCTGTCCCATTCATTTTAATTTTTCCTTGTATAGTTTGCATGTTTAAGTCTCTGTAAGACTGATTCTTGTTCATGCTTTTTTGCTGCTGTTGTTGATTTCAACTTATGCTCTTATTTACTTCACCAAGTACCCTCAAATTCAGACAAGCTGCAGAAATGCTGAAATCAATACAAGCCTCTTGAAGGATAGACCTTTTGTAATACAAAGGGGAGAATGACTAATAGATTACTGAAGACTTAACAAAACCTCAACAGATCCCCATATGGTGCATTACAATTAAAAGAGTAGAGGATGGATTTCTAATTTTTTGGGTGGAGAAAAAAAAAAAAAGAAGAAAAGGAAGCATTTTGGTCAAGAAAATGAGTGAGATGGAGACAGAAGTGATGTGTGACCATACACCAGATAGAAACCCTTCTTTCTGAACCTCTCATCTCTGGGTCACTGGTTCCAATCAAGCCCAGGTCAATAGCGAACAAAAATCATTTTAATCTGATGGGTGTTTGCTGACCTATGTGAAGTGAACTGGCTGTGTCAGTCCACTTCCCAGCTGACAGCTTTCCCCATCATCAAGGCCATTGCTACAGGTGGCAGTAATTGGTGCTTTTTTGAGGCCAGCTCAGCTAAAAGGCTGAAGAATGGAAAAATCAGTAGGGCTGAACCACCTCCTCCTCTTGTTCAGCTGCTCCCTCCAGGTGAGTGCTGAGGGAACTGCTGTTGCCTGCACCACATCTGCTCTTTGAGCCAACAAAAGACTTCAGGGCAAAGGGGAGTCCACTGAAGTGGTAAAGACCTCTTGTCAACACAGATCTTGGGGAGGCTGAGGGGTTGTAAGGCCCTAGGCCTGCAGTGCCCTGCAGGTGGATACTGTTGTTTGTTGGTGGCCCCAGGAGAATTTTGGTGTGAGCATGGGGCTCTGAAAGGACCCATCAGGCTATCCAGTCTGGCAAGCCCAGTCCCCGAGGCCTAAGGGTCTATATAGTTAAAATTCTGTCTGCAAAACAGGACCAAGGCCTAAGCCCAGCTTTCACTGATGTGTGTGGAGGGACATCGGGGCTCACATGCAGATATGTCCAAAGAACTTTAATAAGCTTATATGAGAGGGGACCTGGCAAAGTGAGCTCAATCTAAGATTTTAAAATAATATAGGAAGAAATAAAAGATGAACTTTGAGAGCTTAATAAAAAATAATGCCCTGGAGAGGAGAGCTTTAATCTTTGATTTGATCCATGTTTCTCTGAGCAGCTGATACCTCCCCTGTTGTGAGGAGATAAAGTATTAGGAAGAGGATATTATGAGGAGGACTTTAAATTACACTGTAAGCCACAGCCACCTACCTTGTGTCCCTCAGATGCCTCCTGGGAATGTTGATTTTGACATGGGGCATCAGAGATGCCAGGATGGTCTGGCTAACTGGGACACCAAGAGGTGCTCCAAAGCCTGCCAACATGGTGCTGACCAGTCATGTTTTCCACAAGGTAAATCTGTGCCCGCCCCACTGCAGACAAGAAGAAGAGCAGTGAAGGGTGTCAGAACTGCCAGCAACGCCATCAAACCAAACCTCACAAAGTGGAAAATGCATCTTGTAAGTATCTGCTTTCCCTTTCAGGGACACATACAGAAGTTTTAGAAGGGTGAGTTCCCATCAGGCAATCTCCAGGTGGAAGGATCCATGCTGTTTATGGATTACCTGACATCTGAATGAGCTACTCCCAACATTGCAGTTCACAAGAAATTTGTGTGCTAGTACAGCTATGAGACATAGATGCATGGGATATGAACAAGGAATAAAAGAGTCTGTAAAAAATTAGGAGGAATCTGTCTTTTGCACACTGAGCCTTGTGCAAGTCTTTACCATATATGTTCCTCTCACATATACACAAATGCCCTTTTCAGCACCTACCTCAAGCATCACTGTTCCTTGGCAGACTAGGTACTAAGGAATGCAGCACCTCAATTCTCAAATTATATTCAAAAAATACATGGTTGTCCCTCATGTGATGCCCTCCTGAGCTCTCACAATTCCCTTTCCATCATCAGATGGACTGTGGCTAGAAGCAATCCATTTGGAAGGCTGGAAGTGGTCCTCACAGGCATACATAATCTCTACTGCATTTCTCTAGAGCTGGAGAGAAATAAGTGATACATCTACACAAAAGATATTCCCTTTCAGTTTTCATTGGTGATCCCCAGTTTGATTTCTGTCAAGAAAAGAAAACTCCTGGAAACTTTCAGCAGCTTCAGTCTGGAGGTTAATGAACATGGTCGCTGGCAAAACTGTCTGTGCACACTGAATTCCTTTGTAGCTCACAGTCTGAAGAGTTGGAATTCTCAGGGTGTTTCCAAAATCTAAAAGAAAGCTGTTGCTTGCCTGCTTGCTAAAAATATTCAGAAGGCCATAGGAGGAGGTAATGGTTTAATAGGCATTGGTCTTACCTGATCATGAGTCCATCTCTAGGCAGGAGGATGAAGAGCAACCACTTAGAGGACTGCAAGTCAGAGGTACATGTGATGACAACTGAGCTATCTGGGCTTTGGCTGAAGCCTTTACTTTCTAGGATCCTTTCTCAGTTCAAATGAAGTTACGCTTACTTTGCTCAGAGGTTTACCCGTAGGGTAGGTGCAAGGTTAATTTTGCTGCCATGGATAAAGAGTTGGAATGAATGTCCTGCCATGGGCAAGGAAGTTAAATGGCAGAGCCAGGATACAGAGTTTGTAGGATGAGCCAATCTCCACAGTATGCTGTGGGATATAAGATCTGTGATTCACAAAAGGGTGAGGATTTATATTAAGAAAAATGTCATTCAGGTATCATAAATGGATAAGCTAAAACATGCATTGTATGTTATAAGTTCATCTTCTGGACCACAAACCAGAAAAAAAAATTCAGGGACAGATAGAAACATCATCCAGAGGTGAATTGCACCTGTGAGGTTTCTGACCTTCCTCTGAATAATTTGATCTATTCTAAAGTTAGATTAGTACTGGAATAAATAGGCTGCAAATGGCAGAATGCTGTTTCAGTTGGAAACATAGAAATTTCCACAGTGGCTCAGACCTCTGGTCCATTTCATCCAGTATCCCAGCGGAGTCACCAGCACATGCTTCTTCAGAAGCTGTTACATGCCTGTAATAGTTCTGTGAAGATACGCCTGGTTTGAGCTGTTTATGTCTAAATATTGCAATATTGTAAACTCTTCAGAATTTGGGTGAGCTTCAGTGAATATTCATAACTTGTAAGCTATGGGGTTTAGGGCACTGGAATTTTACGGTAATTGGGAATTACATGAGACCACCTACTTCATTAAAACAAAATGAAAGACAGAGTCAAAGCCAGGCCTGCAAAGGTAAACAGTGCATGAATTCACTGCCTCCATATTTAAAGCCATCAAAGCCTTTCAGTTAAAATCCTTTTCCGCTCTGGATCTCAGCATGAGTCTGGCTGCAGGGAGGTTTTGTGTGGTGGCCTGTCAGCTTCCATCTCCAACACAGTGAAATTCAACTAATTGTAAGTGCACACTGCTTCAGGCGTACACTGCACACTGTCACTCAGGCCATGCACACGCGCCGTGACCCCTTCCACCTACTGCAGAATGTGGTATTGTCGCCCCACACACGCACACTTCTCTTTTTTGTTACTTGCAATCACTGAAAAGATGACAGGCCAGAGTAAGGAGAAGAATTCCCTGTTGTGTTTCTGCAAAAACCAGTATGGAGAGATTTAGTCCCACAACTACATATGTGCCAAGAGTTGCAGCAGTCTTTGGATTGTGCGTCCATTAATGAAAATGGCTTGGCCGGAGAGCACAGTGTGAAGCTGTGCTTGTCTGTGGGCTTTGATCTTACCTGCTGAAGCTGACCTCACTGCCATGTCAGGCTCTGCAATGCTGAGGATCAGAAAACATCAAGAGAAGAAGAGGAATAGAAAAATCAGGAATGCCTCACAGTTGAAAACCTTCTGTGACCCAAAATAGCCTCTATTAGTGCTAATTCTGAGTTGCTTGTAAAGTTCTGCAAGGTTCATAGGAATAGTGTAGTCACAGATTACTGGCAAACTGTCCCCAGCAGACTTTTTTTCAGCACATACTAATTCCTAAGATTTTTCCATCTGAACTTCACAGAAGTTATCTGCATTTGTTTCTATTTCTAGTTTGGATAGGCAAGTCTTTAGTTCTGTCAAAGCAGGCTTTCTTCTCTCACTCCTTAAACAAGAATCTTTTTCAGGTATTTAATTTGGCTATCAGCTTGATTATCACAGGTTATGAGTGATGAACTGCTTGCATGAATGCCATTATCTTCAACTGGACTCTTTTCTGGGGGGCACAATGTAGGACTATGTTTGCCTTCCTCCTCACTAAATTTCCTAATTCTCCGGCTGAGAGGATCATTTTCATCATTTCTGCTGCTGCCAGTTTATCAGCAAACTACAATGTCTGCAAACCATACATTTTATCCTTCTGTGCTCCCATTTTGTCTTTCATTGTGTGCTCAGTAATTAAGCAATCACCCACTCCACCCCACTTAGCATCCTTTGTACAGGCCTCCATGTCTTGGGGTGTATTAGGATCCAGACACACTGTGTTAGGGTTCTCAGGCAGGGCATAGATGTCTCCAAAGTTCACTGAGCTCAGCCTGAAGGCAAGTGCCTGCCTCTAGAATCATAAAGCTCCTATAGCAATAGGGGAATTTTAGGAACTGCGTGATTCAAAGCTTAGAAGCTAAATCATACCAAGCATCTCCCCAGCACTGGGGAACTGGGTTTCTGAATCAATCCTTTTGTGCCAGTCTTGTTTAGCTCCTGTATAAAGTCCTGGAAGAGGTAATTTCAATCCCACCCTATGCCTCTATTGTGTGTTAGTACCTGATCCTTCACTAATGACTCAAGGTGCTACAGTTGAATGAATCATGTAAATAAGATTAGTATTTGCTTATTTGTTATCACAACCTTTAGACTGATCCTCATAAAGTTAAGCTCTGTTCTGAGCAACCTTCCTGATGTGACTAGCTTTTATTTTTTCTGTTATTCTACTGCAGAAATGTTTCTTTTCAGTCAGATCATCTGATAGTTCTGCTGTCATATTCGACCTGTGACACTCTGTAATTCAATGCTGCTTCAGTGACAAAAACATTGGAAATCAACCACACAAGAGCAACAATTTAAATAAATAGTTCTGACTGCTCTAAAAGAACTCATAATCCAAAAGGCTTTCACTGCCACTCACCACTGAACCTCACCACTTCTGCTCACCTAATTATACAACACTTTTCTTCCCAAGACATTGCACTTGAAGTGCTAGTTATACTGTACTTGGAGTGCTGTATATTCTCTGAAGGGCTGTTTGCCATCTCTGTGAGGCTGCTACTTACTTCCTGACAGAAGTGATCCCATTGCTATTTCTACTTTGTTTTGGAGGGAATAACTGGAGTGCTAGTGTTCAGAGGTGCTTCTAAAACACTACAAGAAGTACAAGTGCAACAGTTCACTTTTTGGAGATAGGAAATTGGACCACAGCAGTTACCCAATATCTCATCCTCAATTCAGTGTGAGAACTATGATCCAGAAGTACTAGATCCCTCTCCTGATTGTGAGAACACCTTTGTCCAAAAATATATTCTAGTTGTGGGAGCTCTGAGGAAAATAATAGCTGCCACTAGCTCCACCAGAAATTCATTGAAGATAGGACAGTCTCAAAAATATTTGAAGGAACAATTAAATTTCATTAAATAAATTTTTAAACCTCTGAGGAGTTAATAGAAAGAAACAGAATATGGTGATGTGTGTGTGGTGTATGTGTGCATGTATGTCAGAGATATGGATACAGATAAAGATACACATGTGTAGAATATATATATGTATATATATAGTCTCTTCCTAACTATTCTCACTAGTTTTATTGCTTCATTTCTTTATTTCTAGGTGTTTGATAAATAAATTTAAAAGAAATAAGTAATTCTAAGTACTAGAGTCAAGAATGACTTTTCTTGAATCTTTTGATGTTGTGATATGGAATACACTGGATTTTTCTTATATGGCAAAGACAGCCTCTGAACATACGGACAGAAGTGTGCCAGTGAATTCTTGTTTTGAGGCCTTAAATGCTAGGGACCTATATAGCTTTTTACTGATATCCTGCAAGATATTAGTTCCATGCACAAGGCTTCACAAGGTAGAAAGTGGCACCACAGCAAACTGGAGACACAAGTATTCCTCTTCTCATTTGGCTTGAAATGTCTCACCCATTTGAACTCATGTTTAGGAAGAAGCAGATTAGATAGAATTGAATGGCTCAGCTGATCTTTACATGTGTTCTGATAGGTTTTGTGTTTCTGGAAGTAGCTATTCAAGAGTTAGGATTCCTTCTTTTAAAGGAGAATTTAGGTCTATCATACCAAATGGGTTCTCTCAGAACACCTCACCGACCCTGTGGGCGGAGAGCCAGTGTCTAACAGCAAAGTGCAGAGCTCAAAAGAATGACGAAGATAAATCATGTGTCCTCATGTGCCCTTCTTTACATGGGTTCTCAAGAAGAGCCAGACCCACCTTTCCACAGATTTCTCAGAGCCCTGAATCTCATCTCCTGCCTTAAAACTGTTTTCTGCAAAAGGCTATTAAATTTTTCCAATCAGGAAACTCTCAAAGGCTATCTTCTGACAACTGAGCCATCGCATTTGCAAAGCAAACAGCTTTCCACACTTTAAATTCACAGATCATCTGCCTGTTGTCAAATCTGGATTTTACCTTGAGCATTCTGGAACTGAAGGCAAAGCATTTTCTCACAACAGGGTAAATTCACTTGCCTTTTCTCCCCTGCAATTGCCCTATGGTTTCTCTGAGAAGCCAGAAATTACTGACATTATTGCTAGTATGGGTGATTTTTGCCATGTTAACAGTAAATCGTAGTCATTAGCAAGCAAATACTGAATTACCACATTTTATCTTTTTCTTGCAGCTAAAGACATTTTTCATCTCTTTCTTGTCATGATTCTTCTAAGATATCTGTAGGGTGCAAGACTCATGATTAGTATTCCACTCTGCTAATCTTGATAAACAATATTTTTAAAGAGTTATGAGAAATCAGGAGGAGCTGTTGGTCTGAGGTGCAGCAGAAAATTGTTAACCTTCAGCTAGTTAATAATTCCCAGGAAATGTCCACCCTGCAGACATTACTGCTCTGATGATGAAAAGTGTTATATAAAAACAGACTATAATTATGAGGTGGGAATCAGGAGAAAAAGTTGTTTTTCTGAGAGTAAGTGCCCTCCAAATTTTATTTGGTTTTGATTTCCTTTTCCTAACAGTATTAAACACAAGCAGAATGAGCAGTGGGTTGCTTTAAACCATTGCTTCCCTCATATGTAAGCTAGTTTGTACAGACAAAGGGAGGTTTGGGCATTTGTTGGGTTTTTGTTGGGTTTTTTTTTCGGTTTGGGAGTTTTTTGTGGTTTTTTTGGTTTGGGGTTTTTTTTGTTGTTGTTGTTGTTGTGGGATTTTTGTTTTGGTTTTTGGGTTTTTTTGTTTTTGTTTCTCTGAATACTGTTTATTTAAGTGACTGTTGGCTCTTTTCCTGTCCTTTGTTGACCCCAGGAAACAACTTTTTTTTTATGCGTTTCCATTCTGGGATTTCTATTATCTACTGCCTTGTGCTGGGTGTACCTCAGTGAACAGGCCCAAAAGAGAAGCAGAGAGCTGAAGCTCCTATTGAACTAAGGTTTGAGGCCCAAGAAAACCATCACTTGAATCAAAGCTCTTCAGAAGGTAGTTTACAAGTCTACTTCCCAAGAAGAAACCAGTATGCAGTGTTATCACCTTCATGAAATTAAAGGAGGTGGTTTTACGATTTAGTGGAGAGAAGCCATGCTGTTAATTAGCCACACTTATTTGACAAAGAAGAGGGGGAGGGTGAAAAGGGGAGAGGAAGTTGGGAAAGAAAAACAACAGAAGGAAAAAAATCTTTATGATGAGGTGCTTGGCAGGATGAAGGAACAAAAGGAAGGTTTTCTGCCTGTCTCCTGATATTTTCCAACTCAGCAAAAAAACCCATTGTGTATCTTAAGGGGAAAAAAAGTTAAAGTTGAAAGCTTAGTGTGTGAAAGCAACTGCTCAACCATTGTGTAATATGGGGTAATGTAATGTCACTGTTTCCCCATGATGTAAGTTGCAATTTTTGTTCCAGTTGCTGTGGTCAAAGTTATCACTTGCAGTTTTCAAAAGGGGGCAAGGAGGTGTGTGGAGATGGTATTTCTCTTTACCCCCACCACCCCTTCCCCACTCCCAAACAAATACTTCTGTTAGGACATATCAATGCTGACCAGATGTCACTGATTTTTTTTCATTTTTTGCATGTGTCCCTTAACAGCTGGTAAGAATATCAGCTCAAATTATTCACCACAAGCACACTCTTTCTGTGTGTCTCCAGATAAAGGGATTTGAAATCCTGGTTGTCAGAGAGGGATGCTGAAAACTGTGGAATGGATTTCTTTGGGGAGAGGGAATACTTCTTGAAGAACTTTAAACCAGTTGGGGATGGTCATGACTAGGATGCATATCCAAAGACATCTCCTCGGATTGATACTTCATGTTTTTGGAAACTGTTTTAAGCCCAGGATGTTTTCTTGGAACCATTGTGAACTGTTCATAGGAGTCAGTAATTCTAAATGTAGAGACTGTTTTGGTTTTGGTCATGTCAGCTAAAAAATAATCTTAGATGTGGTTACAGGTGAGAAATACAATGGGTGGATGGCAAATAGACACCACTGTGCAGGATGTTCTAGAGTTGCTTGGGACCATACCAATGTGTCTTTGCTCCATGAACCTTCAATCTTTACATTTTGCAAATGGGCTGAGGGCAGTGCTGGGTTTGCAGTGGGACCACACACAGCCCTGGTGTCACAGCACTTGGGAGATGGCAGTAGGGACGTAGCAATTGGCATTACACCTGGAACCACACTTGGTGGGTGCCATGGTGCACAGCACACAACAGGAGCTGATTTATCCTCATAGGTCATGAGCTACTGGCCCTTGTCATCCATGTAATTACCTTCTGCCTAGCCATAACCTTCTCCTCCTCCCCTCATATTTACAGTTGTATCTGCTTTTCTCTTCAAAACTGTCACAACTAATCAGTGTTGTATAGAGTAGTGCAGTGTTCTCCCCAGTTATGGCTCCGTTGCAAAGTAAGTGTGTTTTCTTTATGTGAGCAAAGATAATTAAGTGAGTCAGTATATGGAAGTCATGGCTTGACAGCATTTTTAACATTATCTTCAGACGACTGATAAAAACAAGATCAGATGAAGATAACTCAGAGTTTCTGCATGCTCATAGACAGTCAGGATGTAAATCAAAACTTCAACTCTGTCTCTAAACTGGAAAAAAACTCTGTGTTTATTTCATACTGCATCTTGTCTTTGGTGATGTTTTTAAATAACTACTTTAAAAGAAAGATAAAAAGAATTTTAATAAACAGTAAGCACAGAAATTGACCTAGGAAGAGTATGTAACACATGACATGCCTCAAGTATGGTAAAGTTATACTTCACCTTATTAAGACTTGTATTCTATTACTTCTTGTCTCTACTGTTGCCTCATGGTTGATAAGAACAAGAATGCTTTTCTAAACATGCTAAGCTCTTGAAATTGTTCTTATTGTTCATATTTTCATATCTACCTACTCTTTAGTGAGGAAACTCTAATATTTTATTATGACATGGAACACTTTCCATATGTCCCACAACCTCCACCAGTTCCTGAAATCCATTCACTTATGAGGCCACCTCCTTCAAAGTGCAGAGATGGGAATTGACTGTAGATTCTGTCCATTTTATGATGCAGGGAGATGGGGCTCTAGACGACTGGAAAGGCAGTCTTGAGTGACCTAGATTTCTGTAAGAAATTATGTTTCCATCTGAGTCAATACCAGCCTTGCCATTGACTTCAAAGGGGCCAGGATAGAAGCTCCTGTGCCATTTTTGCTAAAATTGAGGTATTATGGTATTGCCATTATTTCTGAAGTGGTTTTATATGCATATAAAATTATTAAATAATAATTAATTCTAATTATTACTGTATTTTCCATATTATTTTCCATCACACTGTTTTGTTTGTTTCCCTGATGGCCTCAAGGCACAGAGCAGATGTTTTCACTGAGCTGTCCTCAGTGACTTTTAAATTACTTCATCATTGAGAAATGGCAACAGTGGCAGTCTTTCTTGTGACATTCAATCTCATCATCCTTCATATGCTTATTAAAAACCAACTTCAGGGCCAAATATAACCAGCATTGGAACCACCATCTCCAGATAGCTCAGATAAAAAGAGGGGTGTAGAGAGGTAAAGGGGAGGAGAGAGAGGGGAACAAAAACAGTGAGACAAAACAAGAAGGAAATTGGCAGAAAAAAATAAATTTAAAAAAGCAAGTAATTTGTGTCATTGAGAAGTATTATGGTTTGAATCCTCCTAAATTATTGATGGCCTGAAATTCACATATTAATTTAGATTAAATCTTGAATCTGTTTAGCCTTAGAAATAATGGAGCACATTATTAGAAAAAGGAAAAAACATTCCTCCAATGTCTTACAATGGAGTATTACTGAAAACTTCTGATTCCCCCAACAGAAAACCTACTTTAAAAAAGACAAGTCTTTAATCAGTAACAGCTGCTGCCAGCACCTGTTATTTATTCCAGTCATTAACACTTCCTTTAGCATTTCTGACAGAAATGGGTATCTTTTCTAACTGATAGAAAAGTGATCTTTGGAACATTCCCCAGTACTCAGTGGCTATATTTGATCTACAACGTGTGTTTGCATCTTATCACAGCTTTTCTTTTTCACTTGTGGGCTCCTTCTTTTTTTAAAGCATAGATTCTAAAAGCAGTGAGCATACCACTTATTTTGTTGAACATTTGTGCAGCCTCTGATTTTTGGTGTGCCCTAGTTAGCTGGTCACAGAGGTGGGGGCAGACAGTGCCTGTGGGGTGTGTACAGGTGCCAAAGGATTCCCAACCAATGTGGCCGTCCCAGTGCCTAGTTCTCATTGAGGTTAATGGAAATGCAGAGAGCATACAAACTGGGGTTTCAGTGCTACAGGTGTTGCAACGATTCTGTATCAGTTTTGCCTTCTGTCAGAACCTCCTTGCTCAGATCAAGCATAGCCAGGGTACCCCATGGAGCTGCAGAGGTGGTTCCTCACCTGCCTTTCCCCACCCTGACACTGTCTAGAGGAGCAGGGTAACCCTCCAGGGTAAACCATGTCCTGCCTTACCTCTTCTTACAACAACCCTTGGCTGCCTTTTGCCCTTTCTCTTCCCAATGCAGGAAGCATCTAAGCCTGGTGAATCAGGAGATAACAGAAAATCAAACAGCAACAAGTGTAGTTCAGAGGCACTTTCCTTCATGTCCATTACCTATAGACTTCCAGCAGCAAAGCTAGTTTGGCACAGCTGCTTTCCACAATCATCCAAAACCCTCCTGTGCATGTGCAGAAGTAAGGCCTGAAAGGCTAGCCTGGTTTAAAGACCTTATGGTAAACAGTAATATATAGTATAAAATAACATATAAAAGATGTGTAGATGTGGCATTTGAGGACATGGTTTAGTGGTGGATTTGGCAGTGCTGGGTTAACAGTTGGACTTGTTATTAAGGATCTTTTCCAACCTAAATTACACTGATTCTCTCTTTCTGTGTGTAGTTAAACACAGCACCAGTGAAGAAATGTAAGCATACATGTAATATTGCTGCTCTTTGTCACCATTTTCTTTTTCTATGTCTCTCCTTTTGATTAATAGATATCTGTGAAATCTGTTTCATGCTTATTCACAGTTAAAACGTTGAGTTTGTAGTGGTTTCCTACCACCTTTAGATAATGCTTTTCATCTGAAAGCCACTGTTTTAAGATTGTTGACGTTGTGACAACATTTGTGTTAGTCTTGGGGTTTATAATGTTGTTTTACTAAAAAGTATACATGGTGTTGGATTTAGGAGAACATTGTTTCTTTAATACAGATAGATAAAGAAAGCAGTGTATTGTATTTATCAAAAGGAAATGTCAGCAGAACTTTATAGTCTGGTAATTAGATAAGGCAGATAAGTCTGCTGAGTTTGTGTGCTCACAACTGCCATTCCAGATAACACTTCCTGAAGTCAATTAGAAGAACTTACACAACACCATATAGTTTTCACAATTCCTTTCTTTAGATTGGTATAGAAAGAAAGAAATAAAATTAAGATACAGGCTATGACAAGCAGGATATGTAGTAGTTGCACGATAGATTTTGCTCTGAACAATCAATCCTGCTGGCTTTGAGTGAGAATAACGGGCATCCAACTTTTCCAAAGACACCCACAGTCACAGGAGCAGCAGCTGTGCCAAAACATCACCACTGCAGGGCAATGGAGAATTCCATGGTCCCTTTGATTCACACTAAGGTAAAACCAGACTGAAGTGAGAGGCTTTTATTTTTCAGACAGGTGGCCTTGGTAAACACCCCCATTTGCATGTATGGAAAACTTTGTAAAGGAAAATCTCTTCGTGCCTTAAAAAGGAAAGCACACAACTAATAGCCAAATTATCTTGGTTGCAGAACTTGGATCATACAGAAGGCCTGGTTCTCCTCCATACAATGTTTATATTAAATGTAGATGAGTGTCGTGGTTTGACATACCTTGGTTTTTAGTTAAGGTATTAGTTAAAGTGTAGTTAAGGTATTTTCACTGAAAACTTCCTGAATTTTTTAAACCAATGATAAAATATTATGGTAAAGTTCATACCTCATAACACGTTTTGCCTCATGTAATTAGATGTCCTTGAGAATACCAGTTTTTCCTTATCCAGGCTACCATTTATAGTATTTTCTGATATCTGGCCAAAAATGCAGTTTGCTTATACTAAGTACAACCCTCCTCAGGACACTGAAGTGCTACTTAGGGCCAGAAAATGGGATAAGGGGGAGAATTTATCTTTAAAAATGCTTGCATTCTAAAGCAAAATCAAAAGTAAAATATACAACTTTTTAATGAGACAAAATTCCCAGATCAGTTCTATTTGGGGGGGGGGGGGGTGCGGGAAGAAAAAAGGAAGTTTCCAGGTAATTTGTTGTTTGCTGGGAAACACTTGTTATTTTGCTATCTTGCTTCATGAAGAAAATGAAACTCGTAAGAGGCTTTTAAGAGTGTATTTCAGTTTACCATTTCTGAAAAACATTTTCCCCACTGAAAATCTCCTTTTTAAAAGCTTTGACTTCTAAGTGTTATGGAAAAGCATAGTTTTCTGGTATGTAAAAATTCTGATTAGAAATGACCATCAGCTGCCTCCAGCATGAATGTCTTGGCTGGTCAGATTTGTCTGTCTACTGTGTTCTTTCCCACAGAAAAGTGCTGTCCCACAAAGTTCCAGTTTCGTGTTATGAAAAAGAACACAGGTCAGCCCAATTCTGATCTTTTCTCCTGCTCAGCCTCCAGCACCCTGGGAAGTTACCATGTGAAGATACACTAACCTGCTGTAAGCACTCAAACCTTGTCCAAAGAGCTATGTATTTTTTGAATGATACTTGCTTTTTTATAGCTGTACAGCCATGGTCTGGAGAACACAATGGTAAAACTTGCCTTTACTGACACTTTAGATAAATAAAAAAGGGAAGGGTAGGTATCTGCACTGATATACGTGACTTTTTTCAATATAGCTTCATCCATCCTGGCCATTCAGAGGTTATCATTGTATATCATTTCAAAAAATTGACCTGTTCATATGTAAGGCATGCATAAGGCAGGCTTTAAAGTAAGCAGTGCCAGTTTATATAGTTGCCCTAGCAGGTGAAATGGATCTGCACTAACCCTCAGAGTTACTCCCACAGCTGGCACACACCGTTCCTCATCTGTGCCAAGGAGTAAGGCATTCCTGGACATGTCACTAAGATACTCCAGATACACCTGTCCTGGAAAACTAAGCACTTCTGGTCTCTAAAATGCAATCATTTGTAGGGTTACACTGCTATGGTGATCCCTGTCAAGCTTTTGCCCCCACAGTTATCAGAGTCCCAGGGTGTTCCTTGGCACAAAGCAGGAGCCATCCCTCACAGTCAGGGTGGATGTAAGCAGCTGATTTGGTGGAGTAAGGCAGTTTAACACTGTGGGTGCAGACTGATCCATACTGACTGGCTACAGGGCCAGAGAGCAGTCCCAGCAGTGTGGAGTTTATTGGTGCAGGAGATGAGGCTGCAGCAGGATGAGAAAAGACTGAGGTTGTTTCTTCCTAAGAATAAAAGCCAACCTGTCACAAGGATGCTGTGACCTCCAACCCCACCTCCCATACAGCCCTGGCCCACTGACTAGGCAGCAAGCCCCCACATGGCAGTGGGTCTGTCATCCACCTCTGCTTCACCAAGAGCAGCAGGATCAACTGTCCAGTTGTCACAGCAGTTTCATCTGAAAATCTGCCTCATAGTACATGTTAGGTCTTTTCCAGCCAGGCTCTTGATTTCTCTGATTTACATAGCAGGTAACACAGACACAGGCAGAAAGCCAGGTCTTAACAGCCAGGTGAAAAACGTACCTCCCAAGGAGGGAAGGGAACAGAGAGGCTCCTCATTCTTCCGACACAAGTAGATGTCAGGTGTCAGAAGAGACTGCTTCTCAGGTTGGGATTTGGCCTAGGAATAGTTCTCAGGTAATTTTATTTGGAGTACATGACTTTGGATGTTAGGCTGTAACAATAGGGACATTTCCCAGGGTTTGTCAGTAAAAAAATCCCATCTGTATCATTTCTGTGGCTTTCCTCCTTGACCCTAATAGTTCCAAGCTGAGTTTAATCTGTATCTCTACCTGTTTTGCTGTAAGAGAACCTACCTACAACAGAGACAACTACAGACATTGATTGCAGATGCTGATCTGCAAGAGAAGGCTGATGGCACTGTGGCCATCCATGTCAACACTGTGGTGTGTGACATCCTTTCTGGGCCATGGACACAGCTGTATCACATTCCCCCTGCACACACTGAGCACACACACACCACCACAGCTGCCTCCCTCCCCCTTCCAGTTTGTCTCCTCACTGCCAGTGCAGGGTTTGCATATCCTCTCTGAGATGATGGATGTTTCAATTGTGAGAGAGGGCTCTATTCCATGCAAGCATCTGAAAGTGCTTTGCAAAAATAGCTCACACCTCACAGACAAGCCGTCTGATGCGCAGAAATAGGAAATAGCCTTACTTGCCTCAAAGGGTGTTTTAACATTCCCCACCACCACGGTATCCTCTCACAAGCACAAATGACCTTCTCCCTATTAGAACAACCAGGAGACCCCCATTTTCCTAAGGTCCTGGAAAGATTAAGTGACACAGGTCCAAGGTTGCACAGGAAGTCTGGAGGGAGTGCTGGAAATAGAAGGGGGCCCGCCTGAATCCCTCTGCAGTGCCTTGACCACAAGACCATCCTTCCTCTCCCAAGGTTACATATCAGGTCTGTGGTGGAGCCAGGAATAGCCCCCAAGCTTCCTGTCACAAAAACTGTCCTGCACTGTGTACAAAAGAAGCACAAATATAAATTTCAATCAACTTATAAAGCTTGTTTGCAATTAAACCTAAGACTGCTGTCTGAACCTAAAGTTTTCTGTGTATTGAAAGATATGACACTCTTAAAGAAATCTCTGTCTACTGCCAGGGCAGCTAATACCTCCCAGCAGCTAATCTCTCCTGCTTCTTCAGTGCTTCTAATTTCTTGACATGTCCTGTCTGTGCCAACAATGCAAATGCCACTTGCCACAGAGACACAGGCTGGCAGAGGTGTGGGCTGAGGGGTGCCCTCTCTGGCCACCCTGTTGAGAACTGGCCCCAGACAAGGAGGCCAAGTTCTTCAGGGCTGCTGCAGGATGGAGAGAAGGAGATGTTGCATGTCGAGGTACGCACATGAATTAACAGTGCCACAGTGACAGCCTGAGGAGGGACCCCAGGCCCCCAAAGTCCTGGCTCCAGGGGGATGAGTGCCCAGGGCACAGACCTGGCTGGACCAGCCTCAGGCTTTCATATCCACCACCCGGAGGACCAGGCGCTGCACCAGTGTGTGTGGCTTCCCTGGGGAGAGACGGAGATGTGCTGTGTCAGGAGGGGCATGGTGCCATGTGTCCCTGCAGTTTGCTGGAACCTTTCCATTAATTTAATGGGCTTTGAATTGGGCCCCAAATTCTCAACTGTCCCATCTAAATGGACTCCCCAGGTAGGCTCTCCTCTTGTTTTAGAATGAGGAGGCCATTCAGAGACCCTGCTGACCAGCAGGTTCTTGCCATTCTTTGGCAGCAGAGTTCCCATCCTGGGGTGAGCACAGATCCATCACTGCCCCTTGGCCATCGTGTGCACCACCTGCATACACAGCTCCACAGTTGCATCTGCCATCCTCTCTCTCAAGCAAGACAGGCTCCACTTCAACCTCCTGCCCAGATAACCCATTTTTTTACCCAGTAAGGCTCAAGTACTACGGATGAGGAGAACGGAACCAGCGCTCCACACTGCATACCTCAACCCGCTCTGGTCACTGAGAGCCACTGTATACACATATACTCAGGGCTGGGGGACTTGGTAATCCTGTAGAAGAAATAAATCCTGTGTGTGACTGTAGCCCTAACCTTGTTCAAGACAGAAACAGAAGAAGCCATTGGGCTGATCTGTGTAGCCATCATTTTTGGAGGTGTTTCAGAAAGACAGGACCATGCCCTTCCCTTTGCCTGTAGTTTTCTGTCACTCACCAAACTCAGCACTTCTGATAATTAGCACACTTGGACAAACTTATCTTTCTAAAGCTGTTTTATTTTTAAGCAAAGACAGGTAGATGCCAATGCTGCGCATTTTCACAAGAGAAGGGAGCTGTGTGCTTTTCCAAACCTTTACCTGACAGTAAATTAAAGTAGATCTTGCTGTAGCACGGAAAACCTGATGTTACAGAGGTACTCAACCACTGATGTCCTCTGTTTTGTTACTGCTATTTCTACAGAAGCAGCATTAAGAAAGCCTAGCCAAGACCATGGCACGGACTGCAAAGTGTAGTACATCATAAGAGATGAGCCTTCTCCATAAAGCTTGGGAAGAAGAGTAAATACAGAGAAATAAAATGCTTTGGCCAAGGTTGAAAAACAAATGAGCAACAAAGATAGCAACAACACCTTCCAAGGCTCACTTTTCTGTCCAATCTGTGAGATTATGTTGCACTGAGCACCTGCTGCCATACACACCATCATACCTCATTTAATATATGATGCATTGACTGATTATTGGCAGGTTCTTATGTCACTGCTTAAATTGAAACTGCTGTTCAGACCATCACTGACAGGCTGGTTTTCAATACCTCACATCACTTTCCTTACAAAAATGTTCCCTAAAGGGACACTTTGGGATAGATGAAGAGGATAACCACATCAGGACACTTTGTGGGAAGTGAGCCTGTATGCCTTGTCTAAGGTTTCACTTAGCAAAAAGCTAAGCTTATAAACAGACAAGCCTCTGCAGTCAGTGTGAGTTTTCCACTGATCTCACACAAAAGTGGAGTTCCAGTGGTTCATGTACTTATGCACACTAGAATAAGGGGAATACATAAAGATCACCAGCTGGAATAGTTGCTTGATTATATGTGCTATCCCACTCTTTGTGTTTAGGATATCATCCCCCTCCCCTGAAGTGAATGGGGGCAGAGGATTTTCACCACCTTCGCAAAGCTGCAGAAGGTGGCCCACAATGGAGTAAAAATTAGATTATTCCCTAGATTTCCCTTATTTTCCTGAAGTGAAGAACCCTTTGCCTGTTTCTCTGCAGATTAACATGCAGCATGTGAAGGCAAGCTCGTTAGAGCAAACTAAACTGGGGAAATTGCCTGAGCATTCAGAGCCAAGCCAGGGGATGGGATCACCCTCTGTCCCACTATGAAGGCAGCAGGCACCAGGGGCAGAGCAGAAACCAAAGATACAACTGGTACTTCAGTAAGTGTTGTCAGGGGAGTTGTGGCCACCAGTCAGTTCACTGTTACCATTTCCTGGAGAGGGAAGTCTGGGGGAGCTCACAGCCCCTGGGAGCACATCAAGGACCTGAGGTAGGGGCCCTACCTTGCTGGTGTGCCCCAAAATCCCCTGGACTGCAGGCAAGTGTTTGAACTTTCAAAAAAGGAGTTGAGTCATGACAAGCCCCAGGTTGGGATTGCAATGGAGTACACTCAACTCTTGCTCTTCCTCAGGAAGTTACTCCATATGTGTTTACATAAACACACAGCCCAATATGACTGGGCAAATATTACTCAAGGTTTTGCCATGTGCCTTTGGAGTAAGACTGAGCACAACTATGGGGTCAATAGGTCAGAAGGTTAGGAGGGGAAATATGGAGGGTCTACACACAACAAGTTGTTCCCCAGTCTTTGTAATAAATCTCAGTCCTACTCAATGCCCCCATGAGTCCACACAGGCCTGTCAGATGCCTGGTTGCAAAGTTCTGTCAGTTCATCATCAGATATGGAATAAACATATCACTCTGGTTATCATTAATAATATTTATTTTGGAAAAATATTTTTAAATGAATTTCTTCATTCACAAAACGGTAAAAAAATCAAATAACATTTGCACAATATTCCATAAATACATTTATATACAAAAAAATATAGTCACATAGACCCGAAGTGCCTTTGTACATATTTACCAAAAAATTTAAATTATAAAAAAATGAACATCACAAAATACTCAAGCTTTACAATTATCATGAAAATATTTTTACAGATTCAAAAAAATAACACACTTTTTCTCACCTAGTAAAACACATTTTAGTATCAAAAAAGACAATAAAGGCAGTGTTTGTGTTTCTAATTCAAGAAAAGACTGGCTCATAATAATCCAAAATATACACTTCAGGCAGTGCATGCTTCTTATGTAGTAATTAAGTCCATTCATTTAAATATATATAGAAAAGCAACTGACCATAGTGCAATGATAAAATTCATAAAAGGCAGTGCAACAGTAATCCTTGAACACAGACCCTTGCCTGGTGTCCATCTTGTTTCTTTATTTTGCAGTCACTTTGCTAACTTCAGTAGAGAACCAGCTCAAGCCTGAATTTAGTTTCTCAGCAGCAGTCAGTGAAGGAATCTATCTCCTATTCCTCTTTCAGCAGCATTCATTGGGGCACGTCGCCTCTGAAATTGTTCTGAACAACCATCTTGCCATATGACCTCTGGTTTACACCTAGAAAGAGAAAACACAAGCAGAGATCAGGAGAGGTTAATGAAACATATGAAGAGGGCTGTAAGGTTGCAGAGGGTCAGGACTCTGCATGAAGCACACCAAGGAATGGGTCAGCACACCTCAACCACACTACCGTTGCACCCTAGTCTACAAAACTTGTCAAACCCACAACATCCACAGCAGCAAGTCACTGAGCTTGTCTTTACCATGTCCACAGCATCATAAACTCAAGCTGTCTGGATTTCAAAAGGTACAAACCACTGTGGCATTATGGAAAGGAGTTTATCTGCCCTGGCATATATTGGATGGGAACTGCAGACCAAGACTTTTCTCTGCTGTTGCAACCCTACTAACCTCAGTTGCTATGATGCACTCATCTTTCTCTTCTGATATGACATACACCGACTGGTACTTTGTGTCCTTTGAAGTGGAATACACTGAATCTGGTCGCTTTCTTTCAGAAGTATCACTATTGAAGGCAAAAAGAGAAAGAACAAGTCAGATGGCTGTTGCTTAATGCTACTTATGAGATATACACTCCCCCTTCAAAGCTAAGCTGCCCCCTGCACTCAAATGTGAGATACCTCTTTAGTTGTACTGCACTTTTCTCTTCTGCCTCTGAATCATACGTTTCACACTTGGCTTCACATTTGCTGTGCTCCTCCTTAACTGAGTCCTCATTCTTGAGTTCATGCACCAGATTGTAATCCACTGATGGGTATCTGACTTTGTAGCCATTTTTATCAGAGTTATCGCTGTGAAAGTCTACTTTCTTATTTGTATTTTTAATCTGAGTGGCACCAATGACACTTATGGAAATGTCCTTTTCGCGCTGGCAGTTTGCCAGGTTATTCATAGTCTCAGTCTCACTTCTGCAGGCATCGGGCTGGTGGTGCCTCTTCTGCACTCTGAGCCTGATGCAGACAACCACAGCAGCACATCCCAGCAGCAGCATGAGGACCAGAATAATCCCAGCACAGACGGCAATCCAGGGGAACTGGGAGTTCTGGCCTTCTGTGTACTTTTCAGTGAAGTCAACGATGACGGGTCCCTGAGGTGGCTCAGGGAGCAGAAACTGGCAGTTGAGCCCGCCGTAGCCCCGGGCACACTCACAGACATAGCGGTTGTTTCTTTCATGGCAGGTGGCCCCATTGTGGCAAGGGTTGTGTTCGCATCTGCTCACCGGGGTGCTGCAGTTCTTCCCGTTGTATCCTGGGGGGCAGGTGCAGGAATAGTCATTGATGCCATCCTGGCAGGTCCCTCCGTTGACACAGGGGAAGGAGGCACAGTCGTCCACGTTGTCATCGCAGTGCCTCCCAGTGAAGCCAGCCTGGCACTGGCAGATATAGGAGTTCCCCAGATCAACACACTGGGCTCCTGCAAGACAGGAAGGGGTACGAGCTGAGTGGTGGGCAGACAGACACAACAGGCCCCCACTCACTGCTCTTGGGACAAAAGGCACAACCAGCAGCTGAGGAAAGCTTTCTTTTTGAGAGGTCAGCTTGACCTTTGACAAGTCTAATCCAACATAAAAAGCGCATTTTTTAAAGAAAGATTCTTGTTAAGCAGATTTATTTTTCATTCTCAATACTATTCCTTTTTTAACATTTCACTCAACTCGAACCAGAACACTACCCCAGGTCAGATTAACACCACATCTCATGTTACAGAATTTGAGTGGCAATGAATAAGGAGGATTACAGTACAGAAAGTCTTCCATAGTTTAATCAAAGCAGGAAAATTACTGTTACCAGATTACAAGTAATAATGCTTAGCACTTGTGTGGCATTTGCATCCACAGACCTTTAAGACTCTTTGTAAAGGATTTGACAGTATAATCTTCCATGTTTACATGCATGAAGCTTCAGACCAAGTTACTTGGCCACTTGGCCATCAGAAAATGCAATCTGCAGCAATGGCCCAAGCTATGCCATTGCTTTCTTAGTACAGATCCTCCTCCACCAAGTTGACTATTGACATGACACAAACTTTTTTACAAGAGGGTGTAGTGGTAGGGCAAGGCAAAATGGCTTTAAACTGAAAGAGAGCAGGTTTAGATAAGATACTATGAAAGAATTATTTACTGTGGGAGAACCAGTTGCCCAGAGAAGTGGTGGATGTTCCATCCCTGGCAGTGTTCAAGGCCAGATTCCATGGGGCTTTGAACAGCCTGGTCTAGTGAGAGGTGTCCTTGCCCATGGCAGGGGCTTGTAACTAGATGACCTTTAAGGTCCCTTCCAACCCAGACCATTCTATGATTCTATGATTGATCAGCATGCCTTGATCAGTGTGACTTGTTAGGAACTCCAGACCAGATGCCAAAGTAAGTGTATGCTGTTTGGCCTTACCATTAGCACAAGGGCTGGAACTGCAGTAATCAATTTTCTTTTCACAGTTGAACCCAGAATAACCCAGTGGGCAGTGGCAGCTGTAGCCCCCGTCAGGGTTGTCAGTGCAGCGCCCACCATTGAAGCATGGTCCGTCTGCACAAGTCATCGCACTCAGCTCACAGTTCTTCCCATAGAAGCCTGGGGGGCAGGCACAGGAATAGCTGTTCTCGAGATCCTGGGGGGAAGAAATGAGAAACGATCAAAACATTTGTCTGAACTTGCTCTGAAATCCAAAAAGGGATTTTAAAAATTAGTAAAACTGACATTAACTCCTCCCTTGGAGGAGTTTAACAAACAACTTACAGTGCAGCTTCCACCATTCTTGCAAGGGTTGGCGTCGCATTCATTGATTTCAGTCTCACAGTTGGAGCCTGTATATCCAGGTCGGCATGAACAAGTGTAGCTCCCCTGACCAGTATTAGTGCACGTGGCACCATTCTTGCAGGGCTTGTGGTGGGTGCAGTAGTTCAGGTCTGTTAAAGATATATTTTCTTTTTTTAAAGAGAGCAGCCGCAGTGCTTACTACTTTGCAACACTAGCAGACAGTGGGTGAGCTGAAAATAGTTGCCTGCTCTCTGCATTTTAAATCAGATGCTCAGGCAAGGACTGAGAACTCACCCTGGTTGCAGAAAAGGCCACCCCAGCCTTCCTGGCAGTTGCACTGCCACGGCTGCTGACAGGTACCATGAAGACAGCCTGGGTATCGGATGCACTCATCACAATATCGCCCCTGCCAGCCCACTCTGCATCTGAAATAAAAGATAACAAAAAAGTCTCATCTGATTTAGACTTCTCACAGTTGAAAACCCTATCACAAACTTTGCAAGCACACTGATGCCAGGGATCAAGTTTCCTAAAAGCCCTCGGTGATCCTTCATGTGAGAAAGTCACAAAGTCCAACCATAGCATCAGCTTTCGTCAGTCCTAGCTATTTCTTCCACTTCCTTAGATAGACCCATGGTTCTTATAGCTAATTTGTTTAACAACAAAGAGCCAAACCTTTCACACGGCACTGTAAACCCATTAGGTTAATATTAATGGCACTGATGTTTGACTTATGGAATAATACTTTGATCTGGCATCAACCAGGTATTTCAAATTTCCATCTAATATGAAGAAAGGCCTTTAAACCAACCCTTCACATGTCCATTGGCTTATTTAACACCAGAGCATCAACACTGAAAGACAAAGAAGGAAGCAGGAAGGGAATGGAAAACTTACTTGCATTCCCCAGGCTTGTCGCAAAAGCCGTGTTGCTCATCACATCCAGGCAAACAAATTGCTGTAAACAAACCAAGCAGGGTAAGACATCAACACTCATGCCAAAACAACTCTCTTTTACAAGTCTGAGTCTGAGAGCACCTTGTGGGTGGGGAGTGAGTCCCTTTTACTAGGTTGGGGCAGTTAAGCACAGCTGAATTAATCTCTGGAGTCTGAAGGAGTATTGATCTTGCCCCGTAACTGGGCACTTTACTTATCACCAGGGATGAGCATTCTTCTTAATACAGTTGCACACAGACAAAAGAGGGCTCACAATTGCTCCCTTCCCCACAGCCCCTCACCCCTCTTCCCTTCCCAGTGAGGGTCAGAAGTCCTTTTTTCCAATTCTATGCACACAGCTCCACCTCTTAATATCCCCCGAAAGTGTGTGTGCAGATAAGAGTGGACAGCTGGTGTGCAGGGTGCCAGTGCAAGACAGCTGCTCTATTGTCTATTCTCTCCCAGCAGCTGCCCCACTGCAACAATACCCTGGTCCCGGAGCCAATGGGGCCGGTGGCCGGCGACTGGGCAGCCTATCCCTGCCCACAGCTAATCTATGGCACGCGCGTGATTTCGCTGCAAAAAAACTTTTTTTTTCTTATTCAAATAAATAAGTCTAAAGTTCTTCCTCCCTCCTTCCCCCCTCCACCCTGCTCCAAAAAGGGGCGGGCGGGTGGGTGCAGCCCTGGTAAAAGAGGTAAGCGGGCCAGCGGGAGGGAGGATGAGAGAAGGGAAAAAAGGGACTTCTGCTCATTACTTTGCCTGGTTATGGAACTCATTAAGCAGGCACTGCAAAGTTTTAATTCAAAAAAGCCAGCCAGAGACAATGGCATGCGAGGGGAAGGAGGGGGGAAGAAAAAGAAAGAAAGAATCAGTGCTGATAATCAGATCGCCTCCAAGTTGGAAAGAATAGAGCTGGGGGCAAGGCAACGGGAAGCAATCTGCAGCTGGCAGCTCCACTCACTAACAGCAAAACATTCTTTTTGCATGCACACATAAACACATCTTCCCTGCCTAGTAGGTTTGTGTCAGTGCTATAAGCTGTTTTTTTGCTGAGGGAAAACACAGCAAAGAATGTACGTAATGAGTTAAGAAAGACGGACAGCCTTCTGCTTCGCTGTGGGAATAGCAGAGATGTACAGGCATTCAAAAGTGCTGACAGCCCCAAAAGAGCCAAAAAAAAATGTTTCCTTTTTCCCCACCCCTTGACACAACTGAGCTAAGTACTTTTGATCATAGGAAAGGTTGTAGCTCTTATTTAAAACACCATCAAAGAAAATGTGAGCCCCTTTGCCTGCTGTTTATTGTGCAACATCGTATACCATGAACCGCTTAAAGCATCCTAGCAGTCACTAAGTGTGAATAATCAATCAGGAATGGTTTGATAGCAGCTCAGCTGAGACCACAGTGTAGGTGGGTTTAAAGAGAAACAAAAACACAAAAAGAAGAAAGGTGAGAGGCTGCTTTGCAGCCTGGAACTGTTTTCTTCCTGCCTGCCTGGCCCTTTGATAACTACAGAAGAGCATTGGCCCAGTACGTCATCTGCCAGCATATTTCAGATCCATGTACAGACACAGAGAATGCCATCACAGGTTGCAGCAGGGGCTCTGTGTGGACGTTTGGGTGTACACTGCTATGGATCTACAAAGGGCGGAATCTCATACAACCGGAAAGTATCTGACATCCTGGACTATCCTGTCTGTGATCTGCTTACTGTCCCAGCTTTTCCTGCTGTATCAACACACCACATTCCTCAAAAACTTCAAGATCTGGGATATGTTTCATGTCCCTCACTACTTTATTTGTATTAATTATCATGGCAATGGGTCAGAAGTGAGCTGGGGAATAAGCTGAATGTTCTTGTGGCCCCATGTGCAGAAATTTCTGTTAGTGGCAGCATATGAGTACCCTAAATGAGAAATGTACAGTCTAGAAGCCATAGAGAATGTCTTGGACTTCCTGATATTCTTCTTAATACAAGGCCACAGAGGATCGGACCATAGCAAGCCTATGCACAAGGCTGTCACATGGATGTTGCCAAAGCCTAGCTACCTCCCCTGAAGCTACATACCCTATAGGTGATGATATCAAAGTTGCGTGGCTGGAGGGTGGATAGGTATAAAAAACAGTCCTGACATATTTTAATAAATCCTCAAGCAACTGCTGAACATTTTGGTACCAGAGTGTAGTGCTGGCACTGACATTTTGTTGTCTTGAGAAGGGGCTGCATTAATTTTCTGCATTAACTTTCTGTGACAACGCTGAGATCTCCCATCCCTCACACTGTTAAGGCTTGGGCAAGGAACCAGACATCCACCCACCATTGCTTGGTTCTCCCTCCCCATGGCGACTGATGTCAGAGAAAGACCCTTCCGCCAACCCCAAGAGCTCAGGAGACACTGCTGCAAGGGGCACCCAAGGAGGCAAGGAGGTGGATACTTACACTCAGTGCAGTACTGGCCTTTCCAGCCCGGGTTGCAGACTTTCTCACCACGCTCTCCACAGGTGAAGTGACCAAAGGCATCATCCCGGGGGCGGCAGAAGACAGAGCAGCCTTCTCCGTAGTAGTGCTCATCGCACACGAAGCGATAGGAGTACTTGAGGTCAGTGCGGCCGCTGCTGTGCAGGTCCTGGGACCACTCTTCACCCACTGCCAAGTGTCTCTGGGTGGCCAGGCGGCTGATGAGGCGCTCAGGGTTTTCTGTGTGAAAGTGGAGAGGAGAGTGGTTAGAGAGCCCAAAGCAGGCAGGGCATAAGGGGGTCTCTGGTGGGAGGGGAACTGCAGAGGCGGGATGACATGGCTGCATGCCAACAGGTTGGCCTCTGTTGCCACAGGTCTACTGTAGAGGAGAATGTGCTACACATTGCAGAGAAAGGGGTCAAATAGGGCTGCAGGGCTGCGATTATTACGAGGAAAAGTGTGTTTCAGGACACTTACCAGTGGTGAGGTCATCAGGTGAGTCCGTATGCAGAGCCTCAATGATGAGCGAGAAGGTGCCCTGTAGAAAGAAGAAGCAGAGACAACCCACCAGGAGAGCATGAGAGCAGGTAGGCCCAAGGGGCAGTGCCACCAGTCCCCAGGAGTTATCAGTGGTTGTCCCCCTCCCATCTTGACACTTCAAGGGGATTGGTGGCCTCTTGGAATGGCACGGGATGGGAAGGGATGGATATGTGCTGCCCCCTCCATCATCGCCCCCCACTTACGGGCCAGGTGAAGCCGAAGGGGAAGCGGATGGGATTGCTGAAGGCGGGGTCGGCACCGCCCGCGCCATCGGGGACGCTGAAGGAGTTGGCGCCGAGGACGGGGGTGATGGCGCTGCCGTAGGTGCAGGGCGGCTCGGGGGACACGCTGGCCTGGTAGTGCTTGAGGCAGACGCGGAAGAAGGTCTTACAGTCGCACTGCTGGAGCCCGCCGGCGCCGGGGCCGCCCCCGCGGCAGCAATTGCGGTTGCTGAGCAGCCCCTTCTTATTGACAAATTCTTGCAGCTTCAGCTCGAAGACCCCGGAGGAGCCGACCTGTGGAGCGGGGACAGCGGCCGTCAGCCACCGAGCAGCCCGCTCCCCAGCCCGACCCTGGCCACGGCCCCGACCCCGGCGCCGGCGGCCACCCCCTCCCCGCTCCTCACGGCTGCAACCGGCAGCGACAGTCACTGGCATCCCCCGCGGGACTCCCCGGTGCAGGGACCCCTCGGTGCAGGCATTCCTATCCCCTCCCCGCGGGCACTTACCTGGCAGCGGCTCAGCAGCACCGAGAGGACGGCGAGCGTCAGCAGGAACCGACCTCCCATTTTGGAGGTGCAGCTCTGGTGCCCTCGCTTTCCTCCCCCTTATCTCCTCGTCAGAGGAAAAAGGGGAAAGTGTCTCTCGAGGTAAGGGAAAAAACACAGCGGCCAAAGCCGCTCGTCCCAGCAGAGCTGGAAGAGTTAGTGTCACGGTCTCCTTCTTTCAGGAGTGTCTCTGACTTTTTTTTCCCTTTTGTCGATACCTCTAGATGTAGCCTGTCAGCAACTGACAGCTCTTTCGGATGGCAAAAGAAAAAGAGAGGAAAAGAGGACGGGGGGGAAAAAAAAATATTTATCTGTTAAACTCTTTTTCTTTCGCAATCCACGATGCTCCTCCTTTTCTCCAGGAAGAAAAAAATAAAAATAATAAAATAAAAGCAACTTAATTCCCAACAGAGGCAAAGAAAAGGCTTCCCAAGGAAGATTAAAAATTGGCGATCTGGAAATCCCTGCAGAGGCAGCGGCGGAGGCAGCGGCGATAATTCCCGGGGCGGTGCGATTCGGGAGCGGCTCTGCGGGGCTGCGCTCGCCCTGCGCACGTCGGGGCTGGCGGGTGTCAAACAGCAGCGGTGGCGGGCAGGTCACGTCGGAGCCTTGATCGCCTTTTTTCTTTTTCTTTTTTTTTTTTTTCTCTTTTCCTTTTTTTTTTTTTCAAAGGAAGCGAAGCTCTCTTTCCTTTTGTGTGGGTTTACTTTTGTTTTTAGAGGAATCCCAGCCAACAAAAATAAGCTCGTGTCTCAACAGCAGCGAACAGAGCGTGACCGGGTGTGCTCCTACGGGGGAGGGGGTGCCTGCTCTGCTCCGCTCCGCTCCGCTCCGTGCCGCGGCTCGGCTCGGCTCGGCGGCTCTCCGAGGGTGAAGCACTAAGGATCTGCCTCTCCTTGGGCGCCTGCCGCCCTTATATCCCGCCGGCCGACTGCATGCCTAATGAGATGCAAATGAGCAGCCCCCCAATCTGGCTAGAGCTGTGACAAAGGAGCCACTTTTCCAAACCCTCCTCTCAATGGATCGCCAAATGGTCAGTGAGCTGTAAAATGTGCAACCCTCCTCCCCCTCCCCTTCACGCTCACAAAATGTGTTCATTTACATTCCTGCAAATTTGGTAACCGCAAGAATCCCCCTTCTGCTCCGGCGAGAGGGTAACACCCCCTCTGCGCCGGGAGAGGCAGTGCAACACGCTCCGGCCAGAGAGCAGCCCCGGGGACGGCGGGCTGTAATTGCCTCTTGGAACGTTCAGAGGAGCCGCCGTGACCCCAAAAAGTGACTCGGTGATCGTGGCTACTCCAAGGCGCTTCTCCGGCGTTAAAGGGACGAAGGAGGTGGGAGCCATCGAGCCATAACGAGGGGAGTCCCATCCCATGAAATTCACACCGCATTTACCCTGGCATAACCGGGGTAATTGGGGAGGGGGACAACGAACGTGGACGAAGTGACCCGGGGCTCGCTCTTCCCTTGGCTCCGCTCACGGCGCGCATCCCGCCGGCGGAGGCACGGGGGATCCCCGGGGGTCCGGCGGTGAGGGAGGACGCGGGCGGGTTCGCGCCGGGGACTCGTGGAGGGGACCCGTTTGCGGGCCTCCGCGGGTCCCGTCCCCACCACCACCGCTGCTGGAGAGAGCCACTCGCTGCGCCCGGGTCCCTCACCCCTCTATGATTATTATCATAATCACCAGCAACCTTTCCCCCTCTCTCTCCGTCTCTCTCTCTCTCCCTCTCTCTTTTTTTCGTCCTTCAGCTTAGTAAAAAGTGAGTTTGGTGTGTGTTGTTCGCGTGGCTGTCATTAAGGCCGTTTGTTATTGTGTGAGGGCTGAATCAGTTAGCTCTTTGTGCTGTCAGCTGTATGGTAATGTAGACAGCACCTGCTCCCTGCACAATGCGAGGGAGAGAAAGAGCTCCCCTCGGCGCACGCTACTGCCTCTACAACAATGTCCGCACATTTTTTAAAGAAATCCGTTCCAGCACTTCCCCCCTCCGCAACACACATACACACACACTCACATACACGCACAAAATAAACTAGCCCAGTCGTCACCTTTATAAATCTTTTAACGTACCCATCAGACAGTACAATTTTTGTTTTGATCTTTAAAATATGGAAAGGAGTTTACTGGTGCGGTGAAAAAGGGATAGAGACTATTACCATTTGAGGAGTTTCTTAATGATGGATGGAAGCAGGGGATAAAAGTTGGAGGGCAACTCTGGCATGTCACTCGAATCAAAGTTTTCCACTTTGTTTAGGCACTCTGTTTAAACACCTTTGGTAGGCACAGGCGGATTCATTAGGATGCAAGGTGTAACTGCCTCTGTAAATGTCATTTTAATTGTAACAGATCATTTCAGCACAGATTAAGCTTGTGTGCAAAAGGAGAGGATTTGGCTACAATAACCTCACTGTAGGTATGCCGTGCTAAAAGCCTTATTATGGCGGCTTTATTGGGTTGAAGCGTGCATTTGCATGGCAAAATGTAGCTTCCATTGAAGCAGATGTCTTGATCACAAATTATCTTACAATGCGCTAGGAAAAAAAAAATCTTAAAGACTTATTAAAGTAAAAGCATTGAGTAATACCAATTAAAATAAAATCACTGAATGAGTTCATTCAGCCCAGCTCTTGACTGTTCCAGGACTGTAGCTGCCCACATTCATTTACTAGGGGTTTGTGGCATCTACCCCAAATCCAGGCCACCTACTCCAACCCTTGGTACAAGCATCCAGATCTTTGCAACGTTTTGCCACTCAACATGTGCCCTTTACATCTAATTGTAGTCGAACGAGCCATCTACATCCAGGTGCTCTTACTCTCACCTCTCCCCGCCCCGCGACGTATAAGCAAAAGTTTAAAATGTGCAGAAATGTTTGGGTTTGACTTTTTTTTTTTTTTTTTTTTTTTACCCCGGAGTTGTATCTGGACAGGGAGGGGACCAGCGATCCCGCAGGCATCATGCGAGGACGTATGGAAGGCGGCCAGGAGGGAGCGGAGCGGAGCGGGCAGCGGATACCCGGAGGCCCGGCCGCCCGCCCCCGCCGTGCCCAGCCTCAGCAGCGGGGAGCGGCGGGACGCATCCCGCAGCAGCCCCGGTTTTCACTGCACATTACTTTTGCCACCTAGCGTCAACATCTTTTCAAATGGCTTGTCGCTGCTTCGCAAACTTTGCTGCGGCGTTATCCCCAGGAAAAAGAGAGAGAGGGGGAAAACATCACTTCGTATGAGGTTTACTAAGCTAGTGGGGCGGGGGGGGCCGGGGTGAGCGGCAATATCTGTCTTGAAATTTGGGTGGTGGCCCGTCGGTGGAGGCGAGAAGTGATATATCAATACGGATCTTTTAATCTACGAGAGAGAGAAAGTTGGTCCATTAGCATCTCCTTGCTTAAAAAACTGGAAATAAAAAGTTACACGCGCGAGGGCTTTAACCTAGCGATAGGGAAAAAAAAAAAAAAACCGAAAAAACTTGCCCCCAAATCCTTAACAACCCCGTTTCGGTACCGGGTATTTGTTAAATTGACGTGGCACAGATTTCTCGATTACCGCTGCTGAGCGTGACTGAAAGGCGCCGTGAGAGCCGGCAGGATCCTGCCCACGGCGCTCATTCTTCTCTGGCTTAATTTATGCCACGCGATTCTGTATTGGGGAAATCAAGCAGAAAGCTCCTTTTTCTGCTTTTTTTCCCCCCTCTCCCTCTGTCTTTCAGATGCTGGACTAACGGGGAGACTGTTTAACTTAAGTATTTCTATAGGAGGCTGTTGTAGTTTAACTCCTGCCCACCAGTAGCTGAGGCGAACAAAGGAGGGACTCGAGGTCTAACTATTCATCCATTCTCTGCACTTTAATTTTCATTGATTTCGAAGACAAGGGGAGCCCTTAGGGATTCTCGCTGAAGGGGGATGACACGCCTTTAGACGCGATCAGCCCCCCAGCCAGCCATCTGCTCCCAACCAAATGGCGCTTTTTCGCTCCCAACCGCGTGTCTCTACACCGCGCTCGCCCGCCGCCCCCCGCCGTCCCCCGCCGCCCCCGTGCTGTTCGCCGTGCCCGCGCACCGCCACCGGCCCCCGCTGCCAGGCACGGACGGTCCCTTCCCTTCCTGTCCTGTCCTGTTCCGTCTCGTCCCGTCCCGCCCGACGCCCTGCGCGGCCGCATCCGCCCCGCCGGGTGAGCCGGCGGCGGGACCCCCGGGGGCGGGCGCGGAGAGTGGGGTCCTGCCAGGGCGCGGTGACCCCGCACGGCCGGGACGCGGCGGGCCCGGCCCCGCCTGCCAGCGGCTCGCTGGGGTTGGTGGGGTATTGTGCTCTCCCTCCCTGCCCCTAATTGATACCCTTCCCGCAACGGTGGCCCCCCTCTCCTGCTGCGGCGAGTATTTACGGTCGCGTCGCGCACCAGCGCGGCCGAGAGCTCCACATCAGCTGCAGTTTTTATTTCTAAGCGAGATTATGGGAAAAGTCACTTTAAAAAGAGGGGTAGGTGGGATATGTGTATGTATTAATTAGGGAGACGCGCTGCCATCGCTGGCGTGCAACACTGATTTTTCCCGGGATGGAGGGCTTCGGGCATATGGCGAAGGGTGCGTCGGCGGAGGGACGTGAACGTGTGGAGCTATGTGTAGCCGAGTGTGCATAATATTTTAATTAGATCTATAGTCCCTATGGAGGTATGTGTGCGCTGCTGCCCCTCCGCCGCACGCCTCCTTCACCTGTTCCGCCGGGCCGGGCCGGGCCGGGCGGGAAGGCATGGGAAGCGGGGGGAGGGCAGGCAGGGTGCCTGTGGGCTGGGGCTCTGGCTTCCCCGCTGGCCCCAGGCTCGGCGGCGTGACCGGGGGTGCTGGCGCTGCCCCGGGCCCTGCCGCCGGGCGCCCCGACCCGAGACGGGTGCGTGACGGGCGCGGAGGGGCCGCGGTGCCGGAGGGGCGCTCCGCCGCTCTTGCCGTGTGCAGGGAGGAGGATTAAGTTTAGCGTGTAGGTTAGCCCAAAGTTGCAAAGGCATGTGCTGATTAGAATAAGAAAGGACAGTCGCGTGGCTCAGCTGGCACACAGCGAGGCCAGATGATAGATAAGCAGCTCTGGGTCTTCCCTTCCCCCCAGCCCCCTTTTTGAAATCGCAAATCATCTGCTCCGGCCCTACCCTAGCCCCTCATTTTCATTACAATGGTTGTGTGTTTACCTGGGATCCTGGGACGGGGCATTCCTTTGTCTCCCGAGGAGATTACCGCAGCCAGCTGCTCTCCAACCCTTCCCTGGGCAAATCCCGAAGTGGCCCCTATATGTGTTTTACTGATTGCACACGAGAAGGCCAGATACCCCCTCCCCCCGCCCCGGCCCCGTTTCTCTGCGCTACTTGTTTGTTTGGGTTTGCTCCCTGGCTCGCTTCCGACGGGATTTAGCTTGTGGGAAACTAAGAAGGATAAAATTGATCACTCGTGTGCGTGAGCTGTCATTGCTCCCGAAGTCGGAAGGGTGAAGGGCTGCTTACCTCCGCCCGGGGGGCCAGAACCACGGGACCCCCCAGGGAACGACAGGACAAAAGGGGTTTGGGGAAATAAGGTTTCCCCCTCCTTGCCCTCCCTCAGCCCTCGGGTTCCACCCCTGTCCCCGGTCTGTGGGTGAACTTTTCCCAAAACATCCCGTGGGTGCTCTGAAATGGGCAGGTCCCATTTCTTCCCCTGCCCCTGCTCTGGGACACGCAGTTTCAAATGCTCTTTCTGCCTGTGCCCACCTTGAGAGCACCTCGGCCTTGCATTTGGAGTACTGGTGCCCACCTTTAAATTCAAGGATACTCAAGATCTTCACCACACCAGAAGCCACAGAACACATTTGAACTAGATAATCTTCTGAAGTGCTTTACCACATGAAATATCCCTTGTTCTTGATATTAATCCTGCGCCCCAGCAGACAGATTGCCCTGTCAAGCAAGCCCAGTGTAACCCCATGCAGTGCTGAGGCCTGGCTTGTCTTGGCAGCAGTGTCACAGAGAGGGAGGGTGAGTGACAGGACTCAGATCACATACAGGTGATAAAAAAATGTGATGGCACTCCTCAAAAAAACGTTCTGCATCACAGCTATGAGATTTTGCTGTATGGCTGGAAAGATCCCTTTCTGCTATCAGCTTCAGTAGCAATATTTGCTGTCTCTGCGAGTTCTTGTAGGAAAATTCCCTCTTTTGCCCAGCATTATTAATCGTCATCTTAAGCCAGAACTATAAATAGTAGCTGCAAACCACCACTCCAGCACAGGTCGCTCTCTAGAGCCCTCTGACAGCACAGAGTGCTGCTGTACTGTGTTGCATTTCATGCATTGAAGGGTTTTTGTGTTCCCCCGCTTTGCACAGTGTGTACATCTTGTGCACTGTATGCTGGCTGCAGCGCAAAACTTGCTGCTTATAAACTATGGGGGAGGAGAGGGGGCAGCATTTTGATTACATACTTCCAGAGCTTTCCAAACCACTTCCAATTTGTGCAGTTTTTATTTCTTTCTGCATGTCTCCACATTCAGGGTAGGCAGGGGGTGGGAGAAGGTGGGGGCAAAAACTACTCTGCAGAAGGTGATTATGAGAAAGAAGATGGGTATGGATGGGGCGGGCCTGAGCTTTTGGAAATGCTCTCCCGTTTTCTGAGAGCATCTGCCCGGAGACGAACAGATGTGGGCACCTGTGGTGACAGGCCACATATGCTCCATCCTATTCACAGGCATTCAAACACAGCCACAATGGTGAGGCTTTGTGCACTCGGAGTCACCAAATATATTAATCTGCACTCCCCAGAGCACCACTCTCTTTAACTTTTCACTGTCAATAACATCTGATCTAATCTTCCCACGGGCTCCCTCGTGTCCCTCTTTCCCCTCCCGGAAAGATGTGAAGTTATTCAAGTCCCCACCTGTTGCCGGCGGGCTGCGAGCGGGTCTCGCTCCCGGCCCGCACCCAAGGCGTTAACCCGGGATGTGCGGGCCGGGGACAACGGGGGTTCCCCTCCGCTGGCAATCGTCGGGCACGACAAAGAGAACCCGTCCACCCGCCGAAGGTCGAGCTGCCAGGGGGGGACATAAATCTCCCAAGTGCGACTCGGGGGCGGGCTGAAGCAATTTCAGTGCGCGACACTTTCATGTCCCCCGCCCCGTCCCCCCCGTGCCGGCCAGGTTTGTTCGGGGGCACAATGGCCCCTCCAGCCCCATTGTGGCCGTACAAAGCCGAGGGACCACAGCCCACGGGCGCGGACAGCCACGGCTGCCAGCGGCCCGGCCCCTCACAGGCCCGCCCCGCCCCGCCCCGCCGCCGGGCGCAGGCGCGGCCCCGCCCCGCGGGAAGCGGAAGCGGTGCTCGGGTCAGTGCCGGGAGGTGGGATCGCGGCCTGGGGGCTCCTTGGGGCCGGGCCGGGCCGGGGCCGGCCGGGCGGGACGGGACGGGACGGGACGGGACGGGACGGGACGGGACGGGGCGAGGCGAGGCGAGGCGAGGCGAGGGAGCCGCACGGACCCCGGGGCGGGTGCTAGGCCCTGCCGGGGCTGCGTGCAGCGGCCCCCGCATCCTGCGAGGTTCTGAAAGGCCCCTTGCAAACCAAACTGTGATTAAAGAGGGTGGTATTCAGAACTGTCTTTAACTGATAGGTTTCGGGAATGCTTTTAAAAGCTGTCTATTTACTGTACTTTGTAAACTCACTTTCCTTTCTTTACCTTTTGAATACCATAAGCATGTATATTTCTTAATAAAAAACCAAAATCTGTCCTTGTTTTTCTTGTATTGTGTACTTCTCTATACGTTATTAACCTGAAATCTCCCTCACTGGAGATACTCAAGAACCGTCCAAACTCAATACTGTGCTGTGTGCTCTAGGATGGGGGGTTGGACTTGAGGTTCTTTCCAGCCTTACTCATTCAATGTGAATGAAGGAGTGAATTTTTTTTGGTCATACTTACAAGAATCTTTTGATACTTACGTTTTTCACTGCTATAAAAAGAAGTAGAAGGGAAAATGAATATTTTCGGTTTGCAGAGGGGAAGTAAACTGTTTCAAATTGTTAAAAACTGGGATATGGTGATGAACTATCAGCAAAAGCAGAAAAATAACAGTACTGTTTCCAAGCAGCTTTTAAAAAATATTATTGTAGAATTTCATTGTTTTCCAGTGTTGCATCTTAGAACGTTGTTTTTATTTTTCTTCTTTCAGACTGCTGTGCGTTTCAGAGATCAGCCATGGGTGTTAGAGGCTTGCAGGGATTTGTGGCAAGAGTTTGCCCTGATGCATGCCAAACGATAGATCTGAGAGAAATGGCAGAAAAGCATCGCATTGATCATCCTGATTGCCCACCTGTTATCGTAGTAGATGCCATGAGTTGCGTTAGACGCTGGTACACACCAGAATCCTGGGTGTGCGGTGGCCAGTGGCGGGAGTACCTTGCCATTTTAGAGGATTTTATCAATGCTTTTATGGCAGCTGGTATCAAGTTGGTGTTTTACTTCGACGGGGTGGTAGAAGAGAAAAAGAGAGATGAGTGGATCAAACGGAGGATGAAAAATACTGAGGAAATAGCCAGATTATTTCAGTTTATCAAGACTCACAGGAAACAACCAGGGAGAGAAATGTTTGTTCTTCCTTCAGCTCTGCCTACTTTTACACGTTATGCCCTGAAATCACTCGGTCAAAAAACAGTCTGCACACTGCAAGAGGCAGACTTTGAGGTGGCTGCATATGGTTTGCAGCACAACTGTATAGGAATTCTGGGGCAAGATAGTGACTACCTCATCTATAACACATGTCCCTACTTTTCCATTGAGAACCTCTGTTTGGACAGACTGGTCACTGTTATGTATTCTCGAGAAGTTCTTTGCCATGTGCTGGGTATTAGTTTAACACACCTTCCTCTCTTTGCATGCTTGCTTGGCAATGATGTTGTTCCAGAGAGCATGTTGGAAGGCTTTTGGCACAAATGTTTAACCACCACTCCCCACAGGAATAACAGCTACAACAGAAGAACAAACATACTGCTGTCTGTAGCAAATTACATCTCAAAAATTCCGTGCTCGTACAGCAGCCTGAAACACTTGGAAGAGATTCTACCTCTGGGATCAGACAAGACATTGCTTTGTAGAGGAGTGAACTCCTATCTTTTGCCTGGGCAGCAGTCTCCATGGGTTCCTCCCAATGAAACAAATTGTCAAATGTTATCCCTTCAACAACAATCAGCTCTCTGTCAAGATAAAGAAATCTTTCAGGTAACTTGTTTTTTAAAGTTTAGTGATCACTTTATTGCCACGACTAGTTAGTGGAAGTTACTAATGAGTACATCAATCCTATTGATTTAAATTTGCTTGTGCAAATATCTTTTTTCTGTTAAGTAGAGCCCCAGTTAAGACTATTTCATGCATTAATATGAGCACAGATGCAGCGTATTTAATAAAAAGTAGTTTCTTTCTTTTTGAAATGTCAAGTAGGTCAAATAATGGGGAGCAGTTCCTGTATAGGCTAGTAGCTGGGCACAGGAATGTGCTTCCCATGTATTATGTAATTTCCCATGTTTATATGATTTGTGTAGTGACTTGGTTTTTACTTTGACAACCCACAGGTCAGCCATAAGCTGTTCAGTGATCTGCTTGGCTGTGCCTCTCAGTGGAGGTATCAAAGGTAGCTGTGCTAAGAATGCAGAAGTTGAAATTGCTTGTGGTGGAGGCATGGAAACTCCAGAATCATCTCATAGAGTCATAAAGATCACCTAGTTCCAAACACCTGTGCTGAGCACTAGACCAGGTTACTCAGAGCCCCATCCAATCTGGCCTTGAATACTTCCAGGGATGATCCAACTCCTCTCTTGCAACCTAGACCAGTGGCACAACCTTCACAGCAAAGGGCTTCTTCCTAATACCTAATCTAAACCTACTTTCTGTCAGTTTAAATCCATTTCCCCTCATCCTGTCACTACACACCCTTATGAAAAGTGCCTCTCCAGCTCTTTTGTAGCCCCCTTTAGGTATTTGAAGGCTGCTGTAAGGTGTCTCCAGAGCCTTCTCTTCTCCAGTTACACAACTCCAGCTCTCTCAGCCTGTTTTCATAGCAGAAGTGCTCTAGCCCTCTGATCATCTTTGGAGCCCTCTGGACTCACTCCAACAGGTCAAAGTCCTTCCTGTGCTGAGGACATCAGAGCTGGACCCAGCACTCCAGGTAGGGTCTCACCAGAGCAGAGTAGACAGGGAGAATCCTCTCCCTTGCCCTGCTGGTCACACTACCTTGGATGCACACCAGGGTTCAGCTGGCTTTCTGGGCTGTGAGTGCATGTTGCTGGTCAAGCTCATAGGTCAAGCAGCTTATTCAGCAACACCCTAAAGTCCTTAGAGCTGCTGTCAATCCATTCTCCATCCAGCTTGTATTTGTGGCCAGGATTGCTCCGACCCAAGTGTGGGATCTTGTACTCAGCCCTGTTGAAATTGATGAGGTTTGTACAGGCCCACCTGTCCAGATTCCTCTGGACGGATCCTTTCCCTCCTGCACATCGATGGCACCACACAGCCTGGTGTCACCAGCAGATTTGCCAAGGGACCACTCGATCTCATTGTCCATGTTCCTGGCTAAGATGTTAAACTGTGCTGGTCCCAGTACTGACCCTGAGGACACCACCTGTCACTGGCCTCCCCTTGCACATCAAGCCATTGACCACAACTCTTTCTGTGCAACCATCCAACCAGTTCCCCATCCACCAAAAGGTCCATGTGTGAAATCCATGCTTCTCCAGTTCAGGGACAAGGATGTTGTACAGGACAGTGTCAAATGCAATAAGTCTGTATTTTGTCATTTTTGGTTCAGGTTAAATTACCCTTGTTTTCATTGTCCCAAAAATGACCCAAAAGCACTTCAATGGGTTTAGTAATTCCCAAATGGCAGGGGTGCAGTAGCAAGTGTTAGTTATGGCATCCCATACGGACAGAGATGCACTGGTGTTGGGGTGAGATATGATATGTCAGATTGAGTCACTCTGGGAATTTAGATATATTAGCTTAGGGTGGTGTACCTGGCTAAAAGAAAATGTGCTACTGTGCATCAGAGTTTATGGTATACTAGTAAGTCTAGAGTACAATTCTGTCAATTCATGGCAATTAAGATAACATATTGAGATTTAAAAAAAAAAAATCTATACAAGGAAGTGTATTTTAGACCCTATATTAGCCATCTGTTACTCCCTGTTTTATTAGGTCCTTTTAGACTTCAAACACAGAGGTTTTTTTCTTTCTCTTTCTTATCTTGAGCATTTTCTTTAAAACAATTTTTCTGTTTCCTCATATTACTCTAAAGTAACAATATGATTTACATTTTGCTTTCTAAAAAGACTATAAAATATTTTATAACTGCATTGTAACCTATGCAATGCTCATTTCAGCTAAACTGTAGATATATTTGGGCTTTTATATTCACCACACATAGATACAATATATATCACTTTTGACTCTTGTAGTTAAATAGAAGATATTTTAAAAAATCAGCAGCCATACATCATAATAAGGTGTTGAAAAACCTCTTTCTGCTTGAAGTGCAAGGAAAAAATAGCCAGAATGCAATTATCTAGGTTGGATTATGGCCAGGACAATAGTGGCAATATCCTTATTCCTTAAGAGAATGTACCATGTGGTCTTTATGACAAATGGTCATTATTTCTTGGCTTGGTCTTTAATTTGAAGGGTTGAAGTTCTGAAGCATCATGCTGAGCTACTGCTCTAATAAAATAATAATGTTTAGAAACTCCATTGAAGAACACCCTGTTGCTGCAAGAATCCTACATGAAGCCACTCCCTGGGCCAAGGAAATTACAGTAAAAATGTTAGACACGTTAACTTCTCTTTTGTTTTTGTTACAAGTGTTCAAATATTTGTATATGTAATGTGTGTGCTTTGCTTCATATTTTGAAATCCATATGTAGTTACGCTTACCTTGCACACTATCTCAACTTCATGTAAATGGCACACAAACCTCAATTCCCACCATGACGGCATAGCCTCATGTTGCTGTTTCTCTCAGAAGAGCATAACTTTCTAGCTGATTATAGGCATTAATCAGAAATATTTTTCAAGACACAGACATTGAATACAGCAATACTTTTGGGATCAGCTTGTAGTTTTTTTCAGTACCTAAGGATGTATAGATTTTTAGCAAATTGGAATAAACTAGCATTGTTGATGGTCTCATCTGTGGCTGGTTTCTGTGCAATAGTTCAGTGTTTCATTAAAATCATGCTTAGAAACACTTGATGCTCTGTTTTTATTTTATAAGAAAGTATACTTGGGGGGATTACATTGTTTACACATATTAGGAATATTGAAGTATTTCTTGCAGGGAAACCTTTAATTTATTGTGTAAGTGCTCTGTTGATTGGCACTGTACACAGAAAGCATGATATTTTAGTAGAATTAGTTTTGATCACTAATTACCCAGTGAATGACTGCAGCTTTGACCTGCAGCTTTGACCTGCAGTTTTGCAGATACTGGAATTCTGCAGAAGTGGTGAATTTGTTTCCAGCCAGTGGTCCAGTATCTCCTGGTGAAAGAATCTGTGGTAGCTGCAGAGGGATGACACAGCCCAAATAGTACAGCTAGCACGACACATGCAGGGAATGCAGAGCAGAGAAGCATCAGTGCCTGCTCACCATATGGCACAGGTCCTGGAGAATTTGTTAGTGGCACCCCATGGAACTATTCATTTCGCTCAGCTGTTGGAATGCCCCGAGTTTTGGTCTGGGGTTGTGAAGTAGAAAGTCTGTCTGGCTGTGCACTTGGCCAATACAGATTGCCAGTGTTACTGGTTGGAATTCTGTGCTGCCTGAGAGCATCTTTGTTGCTTTCTCACCTAGGCTGTTCCAGACCAGCAGACCCTGCTGGTACTGAGGCTGCTTGTAGCCAGATGTATCTGTATCCTGTGCGTGGTTAATGTGCAGACTGTGTGATGATCTTAATTCTGCTTTTTAGCAACATGCCTGCAGACCTGGTTTTCCTCACTAGAGTAGATGTCATTTCTTTTCACAGTGTAGAGCTATTGCAAAGTAAAAGTGTGGTGAAGAGTTCTAATTTTACCAGAATGTAAACTACACCAAGTCAGGTCAGGAAAGAAATACAGCTGTCTTACATCGTTCATCTTGCAATAAAATTGGAAGTTTGCATTTTGTTGTTACTTCACTCACTGTTTAAAGAAAGAAGATACATTTTCAGGTGACCAAAGGAGGGCAGCTATGCTGGAATACAGAATTAATTTTAAGAATAATTACTTTCTAAAAAACTGTTGTTCAAGCTCCTAAATTTTAAGAATTAAAGGAAAGGCTAAGAAAGGTAATGATAGTTTTCCTGGGGATTCCTGTCCACAAAAAGACGGATGTCTGAAAAGGTGTTATTTATATACTTATATATACTGGTATATATACACTTATAATACTGGTGTTATTTGAAAAAGCACTTGTTCCCTCCCTGGCTATTCCCTCAATTTCTACTGATGGAGAAATGTCTATTTTCTCAAATAGTGAATACATTTTGTTACTTTTAGATTCTTCTTAATTTTGGAGATAATGCCTTCTTCCTTCTTTGAACAAACAGTTAGCTAAAGAACAGCATATCCAATCTGAAAATTATTCGATCTTCAATATCCTGAGTCATGGAGAGATTGAGTGCAGCAACTCCTTGGAAGATGACTATGATACAGAGATTCCTGGACAGGCACTTATCTACCGCCCTGCTCGTCAGCATATTTATTCTATCTTGTTGGAATCTGGAAAAGGTAAGGATTAAACTACTTACACCGTGATTCAAGTATACTTTCAATTTTGAAATATGAAATCTTGAATTCATTGCTTCAGTGGCTGTATCAGCATTTAGGATAGAAAATGCATTTAGGATAAAAAACTCTGAGCAGCTGAAATGTAATTCTTATGGAAGTAAGAGAAAATGTGAGAGTGAAATTGTGGGGCCTTTTCTACATGCTGTTTCATTTCAGTGCTTTTAAAGTGATTTTTAAAAATTTGAGGTTTTTTCCTTGCTAAATGGGAAGTTGTGAAAGTTGTTAATGATCAAAAGATTGAGCAAAGCAATGGTCTTTACGAAATTTTTGAATGTTTGAAGGTACATGAAACCTAATGTTGCTTGGATAAGTGTGGCTCTGCATGAATTAGTGAGTAGTAATACACTTTTACAGAACAATAATGCACTGTTAAAGTTATACCTTCTGCTGATTTTAAGTCTGCAATTTTCAGAGCAGTCAAATACAGTTACTGTAATAATACAAATGCAAGTAGTCATGCCAGCGATTATTAGTTCTTTCATCGAAGTGCTAGGAAAATATGATTTCCTTATCCAGTGGTATAAACAAATTCGGTAGCAGGTTCTTATATCTGTGCTTGCATTCATCTCCTTGAAGACAGAGAGTTCTTTATTCACATCCTTGGACCAATTTCCTGTTCTTAAGACTTCCTTTAGTTAAATGTTATCTTTACAGTGTCTTTCAGCCAGTGAGTTGAAAATTAAAAGTGTACTGAATGTGTTGATTTCTCCGTGGTAATCGTTTTACATTTTGTTGATGAAAGTGTACCGCCATCAAACCTAATATTCAAACTATTTGCTTAGAAAGGCACAAAAAGGTAATTAAGTACATGACTCCCTCAGCAGCCAGAGGTTGAAGTTGTGCCATAATAGGAAAAATTGAATCAGAGTTTACATAGCAATTTGGAGAGAATAACAAAAATCTCAGTAGTAATCATGCACATCTCTCATTTTTCATTTTTTGGTGTACTGCCTCCAAATTTTGTAGATAATTTTAGCTTGGTTGGGTTTTACTTATTCATCTAAACAGCAGGATATTCACTGATGTTTTCAGAAACACCCAAACCAAAATTCCTAATTAACAATTATTGCTGCAAGACAGCAGGGTAGTAGGCAGGTTAGCATTTGTGTTACTCAAAGAAGTACTCAAAGAAGATTAGGATTGAAATACAAAAACATTTATTTAGAGTCATGTTGAAAATGAAATTTTAATGTGGAAGTTGTCTTCTTTTAAGGAAGTGATTTTAGAATAAAACCACAGATAGGATGTGTTATTTATTCTTAGTTCAGGCTTACAGTTCCAGAGATAATTTTCTAAACTAAATCATAGTTTAGAAAATCAATCCTTAACCCTTCCAGAAAGGTAGATAGATTGTGTCTGCATGGGTGCCTCTATTAAATCTGCGTTTTCAGTGCATGTATTTACCTCTAACTGCTTTAACCATGTCACTTCCTAGTAGTTCATGAGTTGTTTTTTTTATTCCAGTGTATAGTTGCTTCTAAGTCAGGAGTGTAGATCATTAGTCACAGTCTGTGTTGGAATGCATAGGTATGTGTAAGCATTATTTTTTTATGGATTCACTGCTAGACCTACAAAGAAGCTTTGTTCTTTACAAAGTAGAATCCTTTGCCAGTTTCCCTTAGATGTGGTCAAGTTGACTGTTTTTTGTAATTTGATAAGGGATAGGATGGGAAGAAGTAGTCTACACTGTCCATAGGTTGTAGTATAAATGTAGAATGACATTGGATTAACATTATAAAAGAGCTTACTGGAACAAGACAAGGAATTAAATTAGTCCATGTGGAATCTGCCACCATTATGCAGCTGCTGATGTAGCACATTTGAAGCTAAGTCAACTAACTCTACACAATGTTTGTTCCAGTTTGCAGTGGTGATACATGCGTTAGTGAGTCTCCTTTTCATTCCTTAATATTGTCAATTAAAATTTGGTGGAAAATGACCTCTTTGCAGATCTGCTTACTTACTGTTAATTGGCAAAGCACCCAAAATTTAGTAAAAGCAGCGGTTACAGTTTTAGTAAGAACAGGTTAAAGCTAATGTAAACTGTTTGCCCTACTCTGAAGCAAGAGACTGTTAGTTTTGAATGTCTAGGTTGTGATTTCCAAGGGTGTCTAAGAGACCCACAAATCCATAGGAGCAGGATGTCATATCCTTTGAAACCATCAGCCCATACCATGCCACTGCCTGAAGCCATAGTGGGATGTGTTGCTTTTGCTATCAGTGCCACTTTAAATAATTCCCTTGCACAGCCACTCATTTCAATCCTTGCACATCGTCTCAGTTGTGCTGTTGCAGCTGTTTGTGCAGCTGTGTGGTGACCTAGTTTGAGAAACTGAAAATAGCCTCTGTCTCTCTTCCCTGCCTTTCTTGTAGTCAGGTAACTAACCTGGTCTGTTTCCCTATCTGGCTCTGTGTAGCTGCAAGCAGTTGTGGTGAAACACCCCAAGGGAATGGCAAGGAGTGGGAATGAGCAGATCAGTGCCTACCTGTAAAAGATAGCAGAGCTCCTGAAAGAATTGCTTATATAACATTGCCTTTGATATAGTTTGGTGTGTGGTGTGTGTACCTTTACTCATGGGAATGTTGGAGAATCACAGCCTTATTTTTGATCCTACAGAAATAAATAAGGGGCTGATGGTGATTCTGACAGCACAGCATTTGTTGTCTGTGTATTTCAAAAGTGTATTTATAATTAATTGAGCCATTCTGATTAATATGTGAAATATTGCATAGAGTGATAGAAATTGTCAATGCTTTAGCATCTTTCAGAGAAAAAGTACTTCTGGAAAAATTCAAGTAGGAGGGGAAAATAACAGTAAATCATACACTCAGATAAGCCAGCCAAGCTTTCTTATGTGTGCAAAGAGTTCAGAACAAAGCCAGCAGGTTTTGGCACTAGTGCAGTCCATGAAAATACCTGTACCTGCATGTCCATTGCCAATTAGGAGGTTATGTAATGTAGCCTGAGCCTGTGGCCAGCTCCTCGAAGTCCTGGCATCACTCCCAGTTCTAACATTAGCAGGCCAGACTGATCCTTGCTTTGACTCTGTCAAAAACAGTCCCTTAGCAGAATTTTTGGCAGTTATCACCAGTGACCGCTCAGGAGAGTTGAGGTTGTTGCAGGTATAGAGGAACACACTTAACAACATTTTCCAACTGTCTTGTGGTTTGCACATAGTTGAAGCTGTCCTTAGGCTGCTTAAGCAGTGCTTTCACAGGTCATTCAGAATCTATTTAAACAAAGGAACTGCTATTTTTTTAAATTTAGTTGGTGCTATTCTTTATATGCATTGTGGGGAAAAATGTTTGAAAACTTAGTGGTTTTTTTTTTCCCCCAAAACATTTCTATGCGGAGAGGGTTGACATTTAGAAATCATATATCCACTTTGTTCTTGGTATATCAGTTTGCAGGACCTTCCTTTCAGCTATATTTATTTGGCTGTTTATGTGAACAATAATATATGTTTGTTACTAATGGGCTATAGTAATGAAAAGCACTCAGCTGATTTGGTGCTATGTCCTATACCTACATTCACAAACATTAAAAGAATGAAACTGTAGACTTCCTATCAACTTCCCTTTTTAGTGTGCATGAGTTCAATGGTTGATGTCAAAAATAATCTCTCACTGGTATTTAGAATCAAGGCACATTTTGATATGTTTTTCTGTAATTTGTGGAGCTCATAAAGAGCAACGCTCCCCACCAGCAAAGCTTTTCTATTTCCATGCTTCTTTATGCCATCTTAACTTCTCCTCATGTCCTTGACAACTCCCTCCTGCAGTATATGGTGTTCCTAAGCATGTTCCCTATTGCTTCCTGCCCTTCCCAAATCCCATCTACCTTTTCTCTCATCTCTAGCTCTTCTACAGCTATTTGTGTATTGATTTGCCATTCAGTCTGTTTGGATACAACAGGTAAGTTGACTTTCCTGCCTTTCTTTCAGTTGGTGCCCTAGTAGGATCCCTCTGTCAGCTGAGTATTCAGTTCCACAAAATGTGTAGGACTTTAATCCATTTGAAATCACTTCTCCTTTGACAGATTTAGTTGAAGCAAAGCAGTGCATCCATGAATTAATTGTAAGACAGATGTCCTAATTGTATTAGGTTTGCCTCCTTAACAAACCAGGCTAAAATTTAGGAGTCTGAGTGAGCTGAATAAATTGAATAAAGCAGCATAATCCACATACTAAATCTTAAAACCAAATGCTAAAACATCAGAATATTTCTGAAAGTGACTTTGGGTTATTTAATTGAAGGGTTTTGTTCATGAAATAGCATTATCATAGACAATTATTTATAATCAAGATGTGAGATTATTCAGCTACTGGAATGTACCATATAAGGATTTTTCCACCTCTAGTGTAGGCATTTTTAGTTTTATTTTTAATGTCACTAGTTTTTGAACAAATAAGCATGGCGAGCCATGTGTAATATTGTCCCTCATACTCTATGTGTTGGTTCTTCAGTCCCTCACCTTTATTGGGAGTTTATGCTGCAGGTCCATGGGGAGGGAGGGAGGGAAGGAGGGAAGGAGGGAGGGAGGGAGGGAGGGAAGGAGGGAAGGAGGGAAGGAGGGAGGGAGGGAGGGAGGGAGGGAGGGAGGGAGGGAGGGAGGGAGGGAGGGAGGGAAGGAGGGAAGGAGGGAAGGAGGGAAGGAGGGAGGGAGGGAGGGAGGGAGGGAGGGAGGGAGGGAGGAAGGAAGGAAGGAAGGAAGGAAGGAAGGAAGGAAGGAAGGAAGGAAGGAAGGAAGGAAGGAAGGAAGGAAGGAAGGAAGGAAGGAAGGAAGGAAGGAAGGAAGGAAGGAAGGAAGGAAGGAAGGAAGGAAGGAAGGAAGGAAGGAAGGAAGGAAGGAAGGAAGGAAGGAAGGAAGGAAGGAAGGAAGGAAGGAAGGAAGGAAGGAAGGAAGGAAGGAAGGAAGGAAGGAAGGAAGGAAGGAAGGAAGGAAGGAAGGAAGGAAGGAAGGAAGGAAGGAAGGAAGGAAGGAAGGAAGGAAGGAAGGAAGGAAGGAAGGAAGGAAGGAAGGAAGGAAGGAAGGAAGGAAGGAAGGAAGGAAGGAAGGAAGGAAGGAAGGAAGGAAGGAGATTGTAAAGCAGATTTTGTAGTGTTCTTTTTCCCTTCTCTGACATTAGAAATTCATCTGAGGAATTTCTGCCCTTGCACCATAGCATACTACTTTTTCATTCATGTCAACAGTTATCTCCAGCATTAAGCTATGAGTGAGATCAGGAAACTGTCTGACAAAATCTTTTTGGGTGGACAAGGAAAGGACAGTGTTTGAAAGATTTGTTTGGTTTGTTTTAATCTAGGGGAAGTTTTTGATTAGGGTTCACAACATGGCATCAAAAATACTTGTGCGCTGAATTTCAGGGAGATTGGAATTCGTGATAAAAGACAGGAATTTTTAAGGATAGTGGCTTCAGTATTGGTTGTGAGCTGGAAGAAATTAGAGATGCAATCCTGTGAATCTGGAAAGGGACAAGGGAAGGAAAAAAAGAAAATATTTGAAAACATTATTCCAAGTGCCCAGGACTAGCTAAACCTCTTTAATTAATACTGTTTACCAGACTACAGAGAGGAAATTTAGGGCACTATGACATGGGTATCATAAGGAAAAATCTGGATAGAATGCAAAACACAGTGATAGTAACACTGATTCTATGTTTGGTTTGTTTTTTTTTTGTTTGTTTGTTTTTTTTAATGTACACTTGCATTGGAATTATTTTGAGCTGACTATTCTAACTTGGATAGTCTGCATTTCAAAAATTCTTAATGCATGATTTTTTTTTCTGAGGACTGGCTTGTTTGGGTTTTTTTAAGCATCAAGTAGTTAGATGCCCAATGCCTGTAGTGAAATTTTTAATTTAAAGGGCATCTTTAGGGGGGCTGAGCAGGGTTAAGGTTAGGGACTAGGAAATCCATCTGAAGTATTATATATAAACAATTCCTTTATGCTCGATAAAAGGTCTGGAACAATGGGCTATAAAAGCTCTACATCTGATGGTGGGATGACTCCATTGCTGTCAGCTTTCAAAATGCCATCAAGGCCTCCCTATTAAGATTTTGGCTCAAACCCTGACACAGGAAATGTCAGGGCAAGTTGGGAGGTGAATCATATTAAGCTCTGCCTGGATATGTGGCAGTGTGATAGTGCTGAGAGACTGAGGTAGCTCATGGAGGTCCTTGAGCTATGCCACATGCCTCCAGAGATTCCTGATCTGCCTTGGGCTGGGAAGACCTAAACCTGTTTGAGAATGTTTTCCACAGACTCTTGTATTTACAGTTTTGGTTGCAGTTCCCCAGTCCAAACTCATGTTTATAGTACATAATTGAAACTCTCTTTATTTGTTCTGACGATTTGCCATAAAGATACTGAAACAATTTTTTCTTGGTTTGTTTCTAAAGCTGAGCAAACAAGTTATCAATAAGTGCCTTCTATTTAGAATCCTGATTACAGCTTATTCCAGCTGCTACAGTAGTGTCAATATTTGCATTTGACTTACTGATCCAATTCTGTCTTTTTTAGGTGGAACCTATCCTTTGGTAAAAGAGTGGTTTGTCTATTTTGGAAATTCTCTCAAGCAGCCGGACCTCATACAACCTGTACAACCTTCTCTTACAGGTAGAATAAAAATGTGTATAAATCTAAACTGAAAGAACCACTTCACTAAAAACAGGTTGGACAATCCATCATATGTTTGATACAGAATCCAGGATGACTGTGGAGAACAAGGAGCTAAAGAGCTGTGTGCTTGTAGCTGCTTTTAATTGCCCTTTGTAATTATAATAGGATTCAGTGTTGAGATACATGTGTTTGTTGGGTCTCTGGATAAACCCAGTGCTAATTCAAACATCCATTCTAAAATGCAGACAATTTCTTAGAAGTTCTAAATACTGCTCTGAGGCCAGGATAAGTGGTGTGTAGGGCCATATTAAAACTCGTCCATTAAGCTGTTTGACAAATTGTGTTAATGAGAACAGTGGAGAATGGAAAAAGGAGTAATTTTTATATCGTCTCTGACAACCCAGAGAGAGATTCCAGCTTTTAATGAAAAAAAAAAAATTGGGCTATCTGTTTCTGTGAAGCTGTTTCTGCTCTCTTAAACCTTAAGTATTTTGCGTGTTTTTATCTTCTTCCTTTTGGTAAAAAAACACGTTAATGAGCACTCTTAGTGAAATTTGAGTTATGAGCAATGTGTTACATTTATGAGGAAGTATCATACATTTCAGTGAAAAGATTGAGCACTGTATATATATAATTGTGTATATATCTATACAATTGTATCATGCAGGATAAGTTTAGGATGGGAAGTAAACAATTTTATTATGTCAGGGGGAAAATTGTTCTAAGTGTTCATTTGTCCATGCAGTTGTAGTCATCCTTGATCTCACAGCTCTCAGCTCTCTCTATCGTCTGTTAGCAAATGGATCAGGAACTCAGAGATTTCTCTAGTCTTTCACATGAAATGTGTTTGTTCCAGTGATACACAATAGCATTGATATCTTGTTAAGAGAAGTTACTGTCTACTCAGCTTTTGGAGAGTAATTACCAGTGCATCTTCCCTTGGCATCCAGAGCCTTCTGTAGTAGTTCTTGTGCTGATCTGGTCTAAATCCAAATTCAGAAGCTGAAATGCAGGCACTCCTTTGTAAATTTATAATAAATTTTCTTTTTCATATCTATATGAAAAAAGATTGCATATTTATATTCATATTTGAAACTCATATATTTAATGAGAGTCTTTGAATTCGAAGATGAAGGAAAACCAGTTGCTTTTGAGATATCAGCCTTTTCAAAATCCTTTTTAAAGGACAGTTCAGAAAGAAATAGGTTATATAGATAAAGTACAAAAGAGTTTTTATTTGCTATACAGTCCAGTATATATTTCACTGTCCAGTACCCCTGACACAATATTAGGAGAGTGATTATCTAACTGGCTTTATAAAAGCATGAAATTGCTTTGAAATTTTCCAACTAATTAATTAATATGAATATTCAGAGTGAAAATTGATCAGTTCGTCCTGTGCAACTGTTTTATTTCAGCATACATTCTGGGAACGTGCTGCAAAACAAGGAAACAAAACTCAACAAAGTACAAACTGTACCTATGCAGTTACATTTCAAATTGTCTGGCAAATATACTGTATTTATTGTTGTGAAATTTTCCATCCCAGATAGGATACTTCTTTCCTCCCTTTCTGGAGAATCCACTTAATCTCAGGTACTCTGGTTCTATAGCTCTGCAAACATACAACACATAGAACCCACCTTCATGTTGACAATAAACAGGATTTTAAGTGTGTTTGTTTATAGCAACCACATAAGTGGAGTTTATAAAAACAGGATCTTCTCAGATACAGTCTTTACAAACTCAGTAATGAAAGGCTGTTCAAGCAGACTATTAAAAAATGGGAGGAGGACTTTTAGTGTTTATTTTTAGTGCTCTGTTGTCATTCCTTCAGCAGACAAATATTTTTCTAAAATTTTTGCAGTCCATATTTGTATGCCTTACATTTGCTCATGCATCTTTGATTTTCCACAGCATGACTTTCTGATTCACCAAATAAGGTTCTCAACAGCACATCACATTTTTTTCAGACAGGGATTATATTTAGAGCTAAATTTAAAGTTGTTTTAGGAAGTTAGAGTTCAAGGCTGTCAATCAAGATCAGGTTACTCAAAAAAACAAAAGAGAATTTTACCAAAAACCTATTTCAAACATCAAAAGTGCAATTAATTTGGGAAGGCTCTTTATCTTTTTTGAAAAAACCTGATAACCTGATCATCAAAACTACTTTAGAGCTGTACTGAGAATATATGGAAAATCTTGACTCTCTTCCAGTTTGATTTAGATTAAAAAGTCTAAAGAAACTTTAAACTGTAGTGTACATAATGATAAATACTTTAAATTTTGCATTGATATTTTAAAATAAAAGTAGAATTCCTACTAACTTTGTGTGTGTGTATAAAACAGCAGTAGTGCCTTGCATCTGGAAAGGTTGAAGGTGATAGATTGAATGTTAGCTTTTTTTAAAAACGAAATATCAAATCCCAAAGGCAGGTTGGTAAGTAAGACAATAACTTAAAATATATTTATAATATAGTGTGTATTACCTATATTTTTTATTTTTGAGAGACAGGCTTCTGAATTAGCATCTGTGCTTGCTTGCATTGTCTGTGTCTCTTTCTTCTTTCTCGAATGTTTCTTTTCAGTTGAATGAATATGATCATGATTTACACACATTGTGTAATTCATGGAAAATTGTGGTTCCTACAACCTCAACAGATAAATTTATCATTACTAGTCTTTATAGTAACAACGTTTCAGTTAGATACATAGAAATATGTTTTGGTGTGTTTTCCTTTTCTTACTCAGTTTTGCTTGTTTTTCAGGTTAATTTATAAAATATATAGACATGTTCAGAAAATAAAATATTTCTTCTGCCCATCCAAGTAAATTTCTATTTCAGAAATGTTTTCTAATTACTGTAAATAGTATAATGAGCATGTACGTAAAGCAGAGAGCATTTTGAGGATCTGCCATAGATGAATCTTAGATCTGCTGTGAACTGCATGTATGGTGGGACAGTCATTAAGCTTTAGGATATTTGTTTCTTTGTTTTACTTATCTTTCATTTCATTTGATTTAATAGATTAGCCTTGGGTATTACATGGAATTTAATTACTTGAAGAAGAGAACCCTTCAGAAAAAAAGCCCTTTTTGTTGGTGTGTTCCAAAAGGAGACAGCATCTAATTTTCTTTCCCAGAGTAAATAACTCACTTTTTTTCCCAGGCACAATTAGATATTTCTGAAAGTGTAAGAAACTGTTTATGGAAGAGATGTCTTGAGTTTTTTGTTGAGTTCTCTCAATATAGATCTAAAATCTTGAATATTGGCAAAGTTAATGGTTTTACTCTGAAGAAAAGGATTTCTGCTTTTACATATGCCCCTGGATGCAAAAGAGAACTTTCCTTTTAACTGATTCTTGGTGTATCTCTTCGTGTGCAGAAACCATCAAAACTATTTGAGTTTACCCATATACAGATTGTCTCACACATCAGGGTTGCTTAGGCTTGGCAACAAAAGTTGGCACTTTGTTGGTTTCGTGCATGTTATATTTGATTTTCTTCCTGGAAGTCAGTCTCTGCTGTTCTTTTTTTACTTAAGGCAGCAATTTCCAATATCAAAACCAGTAATGTGAGTCTGTACTGTGCTGTCTGTACTACCTCACTCACTGCCACTATTTATGTTATCTCTTACCTGCATTTCTACCTCCAATCAAGCAATTGTTTTTTTTTTTCTTAATAATACATTTCCCTTAGAAATAAGGTTAGAAACTTATGGATTATATGATAGTTCTTTTTATGGTTAAAACTTTTGACAGAAGAGTTAGCCTTAAAAATAGTAAAGGAAACATCCATCAGGGAGATAAAGAAAGAAAATACTAACTTTTCTTCTAGTTTCCCCCTCTCCAAAGAATTAGTACCATTTGGTTAATGGGCTTTCCTGGCTAAATAAACATCATCTATGCAGATTTCAGCACTCTGTCACTTTAGCCATTTATTATCACCAAGTGTTCCTAACTGGTCTGCAGCTGATGCATTTCACATTAAAAAGGAAGAGGTGTTACCAAATGTAGCTTAATAAGTCCACATTTAAAATTCACACCTCATTTTATTTAACTACAGAAGCAGCTGTACTTTATGGTACGATTCTGACTTTTATTGAGATTCTCAGGCATAACCAGTTCACTGTTCTGTTGTTTCACGTGCATTAGTGTTTATTTTGATAACAGATTAAATGTAATTTAAATGAGGAGCAAATTTTGCATTAGCCCACATGTGTCACAAGCTGGGAGATGGCAGCATGGGGTAAATATTAAGGATTTAGACACAAGTGTGAATGATGCTAGAGAAGGTCTGGAAAGATCCATTATTCATAACTGATGACAGTTCTTTTTTGTGTGTTTGCAACAGTGTTTCATACAGTAGCCTAGGAAGTGCAAATTACCAGATCGCCGTGGTTTTTGTTCCCAAACTGGAATGTGCTGCAGAGGAGCCAAACCCACACAGTGCCTAGTGGAGAGTGCCTGCTCACCACCAAGTGGCATGGGTGTTCATTGAAACAGGTGATCATGAGGGAGACAGTGTGAGCATCCTTCAGGGACCCCTGCTATGTTAACTCCAGCAGAGAGAGAGGAAAACAGACCTGGTGGTTCTCTGCTGAATCACTGTTTTACTGTGAAGCGAGTCTCATTTAATGCTGTGCATCCCCAAGGGAAAGAACACACTTGCAGGCAAACTTTGCCCTTGCATAGATTAAAGGCTTGCTGTCTCAAGATTGTCTATGTTATTGTAAGGGTTGAATTCAGTCCACTCTGCTTAAACATGCCTGTATTCAATAAATTTGGTTTAAATTACAGGCCATTTTTTTCGTTGATTTTTTTTTTTGTCAAATACAAGTTTTGTCAAATACATTTTATTTTTGACTCTGTGGTCCTGGCAAGTGCCAAGAATTTCATTTCCTTTCCTGCCAGAGCAGTCATTTCCTTTCAGATTGTAATGAGGTAGACATGTTTCATCTTGTCGCTGCCAAAATAAAATAATGGATTTCTTTTGTAGGTGGAACACCTAATTTGAAAACACTGTGGCTTGCCAAAGGGCCTGACGTGGAGAAGCAACGGTATAGTACATTTCTGGCATGCTTTCACCTTCAAGATGAGATGGAAGAACTCCAGGCTCTGGAAGCACCTGTTGCAGGATTCTGCTGCTTGCTGGCCTATCTTATGATGCAGGTAAGAGGGACAGTTGCTTTTTTGTCAGCTGTCAGCCCTGGTAAGTGTGAAGGACAAATAAACTGTTTTTTGCTAGCCTGTGCTGGGTACTTCTCTTAATCCTTACTGTAGGCATAGCTGATCAAATATAATAGTACTGCATTACAGTATTTTTAATTACTCCACTTAGCGTGCACCATCCTGTTCAAGAAATACTTGGGGTTTTTAGTAGCTATTCATAACTCTCACGTGCCCATGACAAAACCCCTCGGGCAGTCTAGCAGAGAGAGTATAAACTGAGGGATTTCCTCTGCTCTTTGGTACCTGTTTGCAAATTAAAGTTGCTCCTTTTGTGTTTCCTTTGTGTCATCAAAAGGAGACATCCCCTCAGGTGACTTTGCAGACTGTGCAAGCAGACAGTATAAATATTTAGTCAGCTCTCGCTACTTTTTCATGCCTTCTTGTCAGTCTACTAATTTTCAAGCCAGAATTGAGGATATAGCTCTTCTTATTAAATTCTGAGTAATAGAGGATCATTAGGTAGCACTTCTGTTATAATTCCAAAGACTTGGCATACTGCAGACTACCCTAATTGTAATAAAAAGGGACACAAGATTAAATACAATATTGCTTCATTATTTACTTTTCTCTTAGGTATTTAATATTTTGTCTGTACTTGCCGCATTTCAAATGGTGATCTCACAAGCAGATTTTCCTCTCTGAGGATGAGCAAATGATGCATTTATCTAATCTGATAAGCTCAGCTTCACTTGTAATTAAACTGAACTGCATTTTGTCTTTTGTTTTGTTTTTTTAGACTTCAGTTTCCTCAATAACAGATTTGTACTGGTGTGTGATACATGAAAACAAGTTCCCCCTGACTTTTCCTTTCATTTCCCTTCATGTGTTTACTCAAACTTAGATGACATATTGAGGAAGTACATAAGGGAATTACACAAATGATCCGTATGGGTAATTTTTTTTCTTTAATATTTGTATAACAGAATACAAATTGAATTTTTTTTGAAGCTAATACTTGTTAAACATTATTTCATGCCTTGCAATTTCAAGTCAGCAGGATATATATCACATATCTACATTTTAACATACTTGAAGTGTTTTTCCTATTAGAATGTGAAAATGCAGCTTCATTTATCACTATTTCACTTATTTATTGACTTATTCTGTGCACCCTTTCATAGCATGACAACTAAATTATTTGAGAAGGGTTTCTTTAGTGGGATTAAGAAGAGGAGTAACAGGATGGAACACCTACAGAAATGTGGATTTACTGAACATTGATCACAGGATATTAATAAAATAGAAAAAAATAGCTTGTCAGGAAAATGGTTTCCAGAACTGTTTATCCAATGGCCACTATTATAAACAGAGACGAAATCAGATTTACAGCTCTTGCTTTCAACAGGAGTAACAGCAGAGAGATCATGCAAAGGGCTTAGTTTGATGGAAGGGTTTTCATGGCAGTGCCAGTTTCACAAGAACTGCCCCATTTTCCTGGTTCTTTTCTGCCCTTGGAGTTGCACTGATACAGTTTACCCTGGGAACCAGACTGGGGAATTGGTTTGAGTTATTTTAAACTTTGGTTATTTCTCTGCTATTGTCTGTTTGTTCTCTTGGGATGTTTGAGAGGAAAACATATGGGGCAGGAGTGTCAGTAGCCATGCTTTGAGCTGGCCATATTGCTTCCATTTGTTTTATAGCTGAGAAAACAAGGCTTGTCTAGCTGTGTTCTAACTCTTGTATTTACACTTTGGTCTTAAACTTTTATTAGAGAAGGAAGGTGAATTGTTTCCACAGAAATTATTTAAGTTGAGAAAATTGTAGGTTGCCTTGAAGCAGGCCTGAAGTCTTCCTTCAGCTCATATGAGGGAAAATAAAATTCTTTAAAATTTCATTACTTATAATTGAATCTAAGCTAAAAGTGAGGGTGTTGCAGGAACCAGCATTCTAAGCAAGCCATCTGGCTTCCTCAGAATGTATGTGCAAGTATGTAATGAAAACTTCAGATGCATTTTTTTTAAGTAAGAAAAAAAAAAGTAAAGAAACAATATGTTAAAAATATGTTAATATGAAAAATGGTTTTTTTCAAGGCTACCTTTCAAATATTCTCTAAATTAAGAACAAAAATAGCGAAAAAATTACAAAATATTAGGTCTGTCTTTAAAGTTGGCAAAGCAGTGAATGAGTTCAAATCAAAAAGAGAAGCCTCCAGACAAAGGGGAATTTTCTCTTTCAATCTCTAACAGTTTTGGATTAAATCTGACAGTGGAACTGTGATAACTCACCAAATTTGATTACTGAATAAAATATTTCTCTGAAGAAGTGTTTTTATAGTCATAAGCATTTTTGGCTGATCTGTTAGAGGCATTTTCTTGCTGTTGTCCTTGCAAGCAATCTTTGATTTCCTTTTCTTAGGACAAAATTTTGCAGGTATTAAGAAACGTTTGTAGATAAAAGTCACTTTTTCTGTTACTTCAGTGTATGAAATGTGCAGGTTTAGTAAACCTCTCTTGTTGCTATCTACACAAAGGTGGCACCTGACTTGAATTACAGGGTAAAGTAGGGCCATTATCAGATCTTAGCAGACAGGTGGAGTTAATGAATACCAAGGAGCGTTTTGAAAGCTTAAAATGTTTCTGATATCCCCTACATTCTTGTGCCTTATGCAAGACTTTACAGCATCATAGAGGAGAAAGTATTTTACAGTGCGACAAGCAGTGGGGCTTGATTAAAAAAAAAAAAAAAAAAAATCCCGAATAGTGGTTGCATGATTTTTATCCTATTAAAAGAAAGGCAATGCAGAGTTTTTGGCAGTCTCTTAAGTGTTCTGTACGTCTACGATGCACATTTCCACATTTTGCAAGAGAAACCTTTCCTCAAGTTCCAATTGATAAGAAATTGTAATGATCTGTGGATCTCACTTTGGAGCTCTCTGTATATCAACTGTTGTAACAGATAAGTGGTCTTGGTGCACTTGTGTTGATACACAATGTTTTATAAGAGGAAGGAAAGGATTAGAACTCGACTGGTACTGTCATGGAATCATGCCAGCTGCTGTCAAGGTGCTGCGTTTCTTCTGAGCTGATCATGTGCCTCTGCAAGATCTCTAAATACCTTTTCACAGCAGAAGAATTGTCCATTCCCCCTTTACTGATAGAATTGAACTGTTACATCAATTTGGATGTGTCATTTCCTTTTCCCCACTTGAACATTTTAGATTTTAGTTTTAAGTTTTCCCTGCTTCCATATGTAGCCTTAAAACCTGAAAGAAATCAAATATGTTTTGATAAATCCTGAAATTTAGGTTAAAATAGGTAATTGAAAAATTTTTGAATATTTTTGAAATTTCTAACACATAAATGTGTAAGCATTTTTTTTTTAATTCCCAATGGTCAGCATATCTGGGGCTGATTGAGCTGATTTTTATCCTATGTCTTGATTATAAAGGATTTTTAAATTTTTTTTTTTTCTTACTGTGCTTGATGTAACAGAGAGCGAGAAATTTCCTGTTATTAAGAAACTCCAAGGGAAGTAGAGAAGGGAAAAATGAAGGGTAGGTATTTTGTTTGGTGTGTGGAAATCCATGTGTATACACTATACCAAAGAGTTGGGGTATGTATGCACTTGCTTCAAGCTGTGAAAGAAAGTATTTTGTTCCCTGTGCATTTTCCTAGATGATGCATTCCTGGTGGTCATCATTACATGAGGTCACTGTTCCAAGTTTGATGTGCTTGAGCAAGAGAATTCAATATATATGTTTTAGGTCCTCTTCAGAGCCTTCAGATAATGTGGCATTTTTTCATCTGTTTTAGGTCAGTAGCCTCTCTCTGGAGGACTTAAATGCATTTCTGGCACTCATTATCTGTCTCAAAGGGAAATCAGCAGCTCAACTGACAGGCCTGCAGGTATGGACTGGAATAATTGTGCAGCATGAAATATTCATGGAAACATTGTGATAAATGTTTTGGGGGTAAATAATTCTGCATTAGTTTTTTTACAGATACAGGAGCTAAGGATCAGGGTAAATATATAGGTTTTTCATGTGCTATATTTTATGTGAATACTTATATTTATTAATCACACAAAAAATTAAAATGGAAGGGACATTTTGTAGTGTTTGCAATCCTAGAGTGAGCAAATTATTCTCATATATCTTCCTTCCTTAGCTTCCATCTGTTGAAAAATTGGTAACATGAATCCTGTCATAAAACATTGCTTCATTTTTTTTTACTGAGGAGGACTTTGGTTTTGGATGTGAGTTGTATGAAAATCTCTAGGTTAAATTAAATTTTGGTATTACTGCTTGAAGGAGAATATAAACAATATAAACCTAACCAGAAAAAAGTTACCTAATGTGATTCACTGCAGTGAAAACTATTTGGATTACACTGTTCTGTAAGTATTTGGATGTTCTTCTAAATATTTTATATATATTCCATGCAAATCTGTTTTTTCTTTTCTTATCTTCTGCCTTTCCACATGTGGATTGAAGGTTCCTAAATTCTTACGTCAGTTGCTATTTTGAGTTGTGGGACTGTTCAAAGAAATTGAATGGTTAGAGCCTTAATGTATCTTCATTCTGTAAATCTTGCTTGTATTTCCAATAAATTCCATTTCTTTGAACAGTCCATGAGAGAATTTTGAAAGTACTTTTTTGCTGATCTCAAGGTAATGCTCCTGTTACTATCCATTTGTTTTTAGTGCACAAGTACCAAAATAACAAAACCAGTGTGATCCCAGTTCCATTGTTTGGTTCCTTACAACAGATGAAGTCCAGGCTCCTATAAGTTTCTTCAAAGTCATTACAAGTTTGATTTGTAGCTGACTGTGTAACAAAAAGGAAGCAATGAAATGAAGGCAATATGGAACACAGCAGAAATGTAGGATTTATTTCTGTCAGATACATTACTGCACACAGTGTTGCACTCAGCGTTGGGAGGATCAGTACTTCAAGTCTGTGTGGCAGTCATTCAGCAACAGCGTAAAGGAAATCAAGCCCAAGCAGGAAGTGTTGAAACAACTTCTTTATAAATGCATTTCCAGGGGTTATTATGTAAGTTTCTAAAGTGCTTCTAAGTTTATTCTGCTTGAATTAGAGGTCTTTGTTTGATTCATTGTGTTGTGGCTCTTTGGAAATACAAATCTGCATCCAAACGCATAACATTAATCAATGTATGCTACTTATCAGCATTGTGCTGATTGAAAGTTGTTCACAAGATTTTGTTATTTACCCACAAAGCTTATGGCAGATCAGCTGTGCATACAGAAGTGCAGGAAGTGTGAAGCTGGTCTTACACTGTGTCATGTATCACTTTATGAAATGGACAGAGTATTGTTGGAATTGACTTCTGCATGCCATTGGCAATTCCTTTGCAAAGTTATGTCACTCTGCTGCTTATATAAGCACTTCATGCACTGTCCCACAATGCCTTCTGCTGTGCTAGAAACCAACACAAGATCCATGTAACATAGCTGAAATTTTTTGTATCACGCCACTTAGTAGATCAGCTTCTTATCTTATATAAAAATTCATGGTAGTGCCTTTGGTAATAGTTTGAGCCAGAATAAATCCTTCTGAAGGGAATAGTGAGGAAAGATTTTGGTCTCTTTCTCTTCTGAGGTTGTGAATACATAAATAATAGTCTCAAAACTTTCCCTCATTGACTTCAAATTAACCTCTTTTCCTGGGTTTTAATGACCAGAATTTCCCTGTAGAAAAAAAAGTTGCTGTTTCTCAGTTGTATGTGTATCCGTGTCGTGTCAAGCTGTATCAAGAATAGAGAACTTAATAATGTTCTAAGAATTCTCTCTTAAAAGGGCAGGGGACTAAATAAGTAGAATATTTTATACAAATATTCTAAGAATAATGATCAATAAAGGAAGCTTTCTGAGAATTACCATTCAAGCATCTAATTTTCAAGATCCCATCTCAGAATAGCTTAAACTATTTTTACTCATTACTGTGTTTATTTAGTCATTTTACAAGCTTGAGTTATGCTCAATAGAGTTACTGAGTTATTTTAATAGTGAATAAAGTATCAATAGGTATTTAATAGCTTAATTTTCTAGATATTTGTGTTTAAAATCAAAGATCCAAGTGCAGTGAATTACACTAACATGCAGTTGATTATTAAATGGAGTTTACAAGAAATCAGGAATAGAGTTTAATCTGTTTACCATAGTTTTTGTTCTCCATTGAAAAGTTAAAAGCAATCCCTAGAAACACCTAAATTACAGAGCTTCCAAAGACAATGGTAAAATTAGTCAGCATCTGCAAAATTTTATGAAGATATTTTCTCATTTGCCATTTTGGATTTAACATTATAATATTATTTAAATGTAGAAAAAAATGTTTATTTCTTTTAAATATTTCTTTGAAGAACACTAATTTGATTTTAAAAAATTATCTCTTTCTGTAAAGAAGCCATTTAGCAAATATGTTTTAGCAGAATACTTAACTTCCACTATGAAATATGAGAGGAAATATAAATAGAGCCCATTCTGATGGAATGAAGAGAGTGTTTCAGCCTTCACTTTCAAATCTACTTTCTAATATGCTGTCCATATTTCATAATTAATGAGATTCATAAGCCCACAAGTCTATGAAACAGAAAAGTCTATGGTTTGGATAAAGTGGGTTAAAGCCATAAAAAATATAGTTTATCTCATGCTGAAAGAAAGTAGGCTGTGAACATGTAACAACACTATACATTAAATATTACTTTCTGAGAATAGCATAATGTTTATACATGAAGATTTGATTATTTTTCAAGATCGATGGTTTCAAAATACCAAAATGTGCACATGATAAAAAAGACATTTTTCTGGTTAGACTTTTTCTAGTTTTTTTGTGGTGCCCCCCCTTACATGGTAGATTAGCATTCTACTTTGCCTGAGCCTCCCATAGAGCTTATATGTAAGGTCAGAATTAAATTTTGGACCCCAGGTTGTCTAGTTCCCTTCTTTCTATTTTAATCTGGTGTGTGGTGTTGGCAAAAAGCCCAGAGAGCCATCAGTCTAACTTTGAGGCCATTGCAGAGAAAAAGAGGTACCAGCAGTTGTGCTTCCAGACTTGTTTTTTATATTGTGCTTGCCTTGGTTGTTTACAAGTGCAATTACCGTAATGCGTGTAAAATACTGCCCAAAGAGGAAAAAGCATAATGAATTATAAACACAATTACATTTTTTTCTAAGATTACCCTAAATATGTGACAATATGAAAAATTTGTGTTGGAGGTTTAAAGCTGTGAATCACATCTTTTCTGAAAGTTGTGACCAAAGATGAAATGGAAACATTTGGTTAAAAAGGAAATTGGTAAATAAATTTTGTGTCCTGATAAATTATTTTTAAAGTGAAAATGTATGTCAGAAAATAGGAAATCAAAGTTAATAGCAGGTGTGTGGGTGGACATACACATCACTGCTGGAATTTAGGGCATTTGCAAACCCTTGATATCTTTGCTTTATAATGTCTCATTTGGCAATATCTGTTTAATAATAGCATCTTTGGTGCCACTTGTAAAAGGAGCAGTTTGGCTGTGTATGAGGTATAAGACAGTAATATGCTGAAATATATTCCTTCAATTTTTTAAGAGCTTTTTGTTATTCAGAATTGTTACTGATGTGAAATGAGCACAATCATTTTAGATTAAATTATAAGATTCAGAGAGTCTTTGCTACTTGATTGCAAATGAACTTTCACACAATCGGTATTAGGTATTATTTAATTACCTTTTGGAATAAGAATAATAATAATAAGTAGAAGAAAAAGAAGAAGTACTCAGCAAACTAGTTAACTAGCTTGAAAGTTGGAAATAGCTTTAGCAAGAATTTCACTTGCACAGAACTTTTGAGTAGTTTTCATTGTGCAGTGTCATGGAAGCAAAATTATCTTGGTTTTATACCTTGGTTTACCTTGGTATTATACCATATTACACAAGGTATTTTTCTCTGAATATTTTCCTGAGGGATACTTGGCCACATCCATGCAAAACAGCAGTATGTTTTAGAGTCATAAGTAGTAGTGTAGGTGTCTTGGTTGGGATCCCTCAGATTTAAAGGATGCTGTTTTTTCTTTTTTGTTTTTTTAAAGGATGTGTTTTTTCTTCTGTGCCATGCAGACAGAAAGGCATAAATAATACCCAGATTCTGAACACTCGATAATTTCAATCTCCTGATGAAGCCAACCAAGCCCAGCTCTGTCAATACCACTATGTGTGATATTTTTCAAAAAGACCCCAAACAGCCTTTGTGAGCTATCTGTATTTTTCAAAATATGATTATTGAAAAAAAAATCCTTTTCTCCCCCAGGGAGTGTGTATTGTGTCTGTGTGACTCTTTCCTAATTAATATTTGCTTTATGTCTAATTGGATTGAGTAAAACATAAAATGCAAGTAAGAATATTGTAAAGATCTTAGGGATAAACCCTTCTTATATACAAAGGACCTGCTTCTGTAATGTAAATTAGTATTAACTAAAATGGAATTTGAGTGCAGTCCCAGATGCTTTACTGCATCAGGGTTCATATTCCCTCAAAATTTGTGTCTGTCAAAAGTGTTTTAAAAATTATAGGCGAGATTGTAACTGGCAGGTGGTGGAGAGCAGGGGGGATTGAGGTGATTTGCTGATCTTGGCGTGCTCCCCAGCCCATTTTCTCATCTGCGGTCTTTAGGTTTCTTCAGTGTTCTGGGCTAATCTGGAACTAAAGTTCACCAGTATGGGATGTGTATTTCAAGTTGGTATTGGTTCAGTCCCTGTTCAAAATTAGAAATACTCTTCTCATATACTCAAGATCTTAAATGAACCAGTCCAAATAGAAAGTTCCACTGCACTTACATGGGTCAAGCATTAGTTCAAATACAATTGTTTCAGGAGCTGTAGTTCTCACTGCTTACAGAACTTTTCAAAGACCCATCTCTAAATTTGTAGCTATTTTCATAAGCATCTTTTGAAGTTCTGAAAAAAGTTTTCTTAGTCCACTGACAACTAGCTCTACCTTTTTTGCTGCTGTTGGTTCATAGGCATATTAAAAAGAAATCTTGGGCTTAACTAACCTATTCAACTTGTAGACAAGATTGGTGTTCTGCCCCACTCTTCCCATTTTCCCATTTTCTTCTTGACAAAATTTGGTATATTTATTAGTATTATTAGAGTCTATTTCCCTGAACATTTTTTGCAGTTGTTGTGAGCCTCAATGCCAGAATTCACATAGCTGTGTAAATTCTATTATATAAAATTGGCACAAATACAAACCACAGCATAACTAGAGCACAGAACTGTCAAGGCTGGAAGAGGCCTCTAAGATCATCTAGTCCAACCATCAGCCCAGCACCACCATAACTACCCCTAAACAACATTCCCAAATGCCACCTTCAGATGCTTGAACGCTTCCGGAGATGGCGACTTCACCACCTCCCTGGGCAACTTATTCCAGTGCCTAACCACTCTTGCAGTGAAAAAAAATTTCCTATAATCTAGTCTTTATCTGTCCTGGTGCAGCTTAAGGTTATTTTTATCTCATTCTTTCACTTGAAGCATGGCAGAAGTGACCAACCCCCACCTCACTACAGCCTCCATTCAGGTGTTGTAGAGAGCTGAGTTGTAGGTCATCTCTTCCACTTTGTGAAAAAAAATTCATTTGTTTAGATGGATTCAGTTTGCCCAGGGAGAAAATCTTGCGCAAGGTTTTCAGCAAGGGTCTTAAAAAGAGGATTTTTATTTCTTTGTGGAAGATGGTCTTGCATTTTTCTGCATAATTGTGTTAAGTTTGCTGTGCATTTCTGTGAGTTTTCCCCTTTACTGTCCTGTAGCTCATAATTAGCAAGGTTTCAAGAACATGGAAATAGCAGCAATGTTTCAGTTACAAATTGCTTTTAGACTGTATATAGCCTAAAGAATATTTCAGGATGCTTAAGGTAAAAGGCACTCTGGAATTTCAGATAACAAAATTGCTGTTAATTTTTAATCCATGCCAAATAATATTGCAGGAAGTGAAACATGTTTGTTAGTAGTGAGGGTAATAAAGCTCTCCCAAAATATCAAGCAAACTGACAGCTTTGAAAAAGTCAGAGATAACTTATTATAGAGAGGGGAAAATAAATATTTCTGGTATCACCTGGCATTTTCCTGCCACGTTTGTGTTGGTCAAAGTGTACGTTTACTTCTGAATTCAATAGTTCTCACTTCCTTGCATATTGTATGCTGGAAGGATCCAGCAGCCCATGAGGCTTGGAGATGGTGTTTGCATGGCATAGGTGGGGTTGCTCCCCGCTGCCTTTGAGGGCTGACCTGTGTCCCCCAGGGCAGGTGACATCCAGGGCTGGAGCAGGGAGGGAACGGAGCTGTCGGGAAGTGGTGGCACGCGCGCACCTGCCCGTCACCTGCTCGGGGCCGCCTGCACTTGCCCGCACGCCTCTGTCACGCCCGAGCAGGAATGCGAGCTGCACATCTGTCCCTGGAAAAAGAAGCAGATGGCTGTGTGCAGCTTCAGAGAAGCCAAGTGTTCGTTGAAATGAGCCTCTTAGAGGTGGATGCCTTTATAGGTGTATGGTTACAGTGCTTTGCTGGATGTACTGGAGCTTTTCAAATTACTACAGTAGAAATGTTCATCTGGAAGATACCAGAAACAGCAAGAACTGATTTGTTCCCTTTCTTTTCAAGTGTATTCTTGATTGACATGGCCATTGTCCAGGGGTTAAAAGTTAAGACAGTGTCCAGTTCCTATCTGTTGCTTCTTTGACTTTGGTGAAATTGTTCTGTTCTTTCTTGTATTTTAGTTCTTGCTTGTAACAGTAATCTCAAGAATATAAGTATTTTAGCCAAAAGTGCTGTGTGAAAGTGAACTTTTAATATGTTAACATTAATATTGATGTCATACATATATTCTCCCCTTCATCTTTGTTTTGGGGTTATTTCATTTGATGTTCACTGAGAAACAGCTGAGATGTGGTTGAAGGAACTTTTTATAAAGAAATGGAACTGTGTTAAGAGAAAAGTGATGAAAGTACATTATAAGATCCCTTACCAGCATTATTTTTTAGCATCCAAAGACATCATCACTTGTTAAGACATTCTAATCCCAATGTTACATGTGAGGAAAGAACAAACAGGGACAATAAACACCAAATGTGTACAGGTAGTTGTGTATTACCTCCGAAGAAAATTTGTGATTTATGGAGAGATTTAGTCAATTGTTTATAATCTCATCAGCATGTCAGCATGTTTAACTTCCTAGCAAAATCATACAATTGTATGTTGTATTTGTACCCTGAGGCTCCAGTACAATAGAGGAATAGTTCAGGCTAGGAGCAATAGTAAGTAGTATTTTTCAATTACAGGAGGCTGAAAGCATAGTGGTGTTTGCAGGAAGTTTATTTTGGCACAGCACCTTCTGCATTAAAAAAAAAGGTATCCTTTGTTTTAAAATGGCTGTGGATCAGTTCCTGAGGCTGAAATGTGAAATGTTATCAGCAAAGTGCCTGCAGAGTCCAATGCTGGCTGAAGGGCCGCAATACCAAAGTTTGGCTTATTACAGAGCATGCATTTTCTTTAAAACAGCATTCTTCTCTTGTATTCAATAAGTCTTTAAAAATGGCCAAGTTACTCTCACATAAACTCTTTCTGTGTTTTTTTTTAATTTGCTCTGACATAGTGCTAACACAAGAAAATGTAGAATACTACCTGTAAATAATTTTATTTTTGTTAAAACCTAAATTTTTAGTCAGTCCTTGAATAGCTCAGAAGACCATCTTTATGCAACAGCTGTGTGCACCAAACAAGGATTCTCTAATTTCTCTGTATGCATTCATCTAAACCACAGCACAGGGTTGGCATTCTTATGTCAAAAGGCAGCAAATTTCAAGCTGTGTATGGCTATTTTCCATTTTGAAAGGAATATTTGTTCTGGAAGTGGATACTCTATTGTAGCTTAGTTTCAAATGGAATCCTGCTATCTTGAACATCCCTGATCACAGGTTACAGTTTGTCAGTTCCCTTCACAGGTCATCTGAAATGCTGCTGCATGACTCATTTGATTTCTCTTGGAGCTCGGAATTGTCATGAAATAGAAGCAGACAAGTTCTTCTTTTCCTCCTCAACCTGTGGACTTAACACCTAGAAAATTCCTTAGCCAGAACTGTTTACTGTGGACTGTATCACGGACCATATCACTTCAAAGAGTGAACCGCAGTATCAACAATCTTACTGTGCAGCTGCTTTGCAATACAAAGAAACCAAAGGGAGAAAAAAAAAAAACCTACAAAACCTATATTACACTGGCAAGCAATATTTGCTCTACTGGAATTCTCTACATAAAGTATCTTGGTTCAATGACAATTTTATTTGAAGTGCTTATGACATTAATAACAGTTATGATAATGTTTCTGGAAACTGCAGTGCTTCAGACATAATAAATTTTGACAGATCTAATTCTGCTGAGATTCACTGATCTTTCTGTTGGTTGCAGTGCGAAATAAAACAGACCCTTAAGAAATACAAACTCAAACATCTTAAGAGAGGGGATGGTCTTACATTAGGACAATTGAATAAATCTTGAATTTCCATTCTGAATCTAGGGAGGAAAATAAAGAATACTGATTTTTAAGCTTGGCTAATTAAGTCTGGCACAATTGTAGCAGTGAACTGAGCAGTTGCAGGCCTAAGCAGCTGTCATTTGCCAAGAGAGTCTGAGGCTGTGGAAGGACAGACTGCATTAGCAAAGGCAGTGAAGCGCACACTATCCAGTAGTTCTGTTGGTGGCAGAATTTTTACACCTAAAACTGTGTTGCATGGACCAGTCCTATGATTAAACAAAGGGATAGTGCTGGATTGAAGTCTGGATAAGGACTTCAGCTCAGGAGTATGGTCAGGATGAGGCAGCAGCAAATGACGACCCTCATTTTGAAGATTTTGGTAATGGAGCTAGACAGTGTAAAGTAGAATACAGAAATATATAGTGAGTTTCAGAAAGTAAAAGAGTGGGAAAAGTTTGGTGTTTGAAGGCTTACAGTGGAAGGTTACTAGGAGAGAAGTGACCTTTTGCATGCTTTCTAAATTTTTTCTCTGTGTCCCCTAATAAATAATTGAATGTGTTGACCAATTGCAGCTGCATTTGACAGAAATGTAGGAGTCTGGGAGAGTAGTACTTACTGCTGGTTGTTTTAAATAGACAGCAGGGAAGATGGAGAAGGCACTCTAAGTTGCCCAACAGGACAAAACTTTATTGTGGCATCACTTTTATTAGGGCATCCATGTGAGAGGGGGACATCACTACAGGGGGCTACAAGAATTTTCAGAGTCCAAAAATTTAAAATGTGTTTCCCTACCAACTAAATTCAATATTATACATGTGATGGAAAGGTTAGGATGTTCGAGGATAAGTATGTATCCAAAAACATGAATAAATATTTAAGACACTAAAAGTTAAAATCATTCACATTTGTAGAAGGGACATGGCTGCAGTCTGGGCTACAGTCAGATGGTTAGCGTGGTGACTATAATTCAGAATTGATGTCAGCATTCTGTAGATGTCATAGGTACTGTGGAGTGTCACTAGCACTTTAGATCAGAGCTGAGCAGTTGTGGCTAAAATAAGGGAAGTAATGTTGTTTCAGTCTTTCTGCAGGTGTTAATGTGCTGTCTATTGCAGAACTGAATAAATAAGCTGAGAGGACTAAAGTTTTTAATTGTGAAATTAATTATTGCAGAAGTGTCATTTATGCTGGGGTTTGTTGTGGATATGATAAGAGTTCTGATAAAAGCAACTGTTTATGAAAATTAAACAAGAAATGAGATGTAATCATTTTGGAACTGAAGGAAATTTTTTCTAGTTGAAAATTGGTTAGCAGTAGTACTTTTGTGTTATTATTTGCACTTAATGGTGCTTAATGGTGAAAGCAATTTTAAATTTTTTTTTAAAGTTTACTTCAGTGGTGGTTTTGGTTTAATGTAAATACAAGTGTTGTTCCACAGAGAGGTATCATTTTACATCAAAGTCCTGATAAAACCCAGTAAATAAACTTTCCTGAACATATAAATACTAAACAATTGGGTTGTTTACAGCTAAATATTTACTTCAAAGTCTTAGAAGTATTTAAAAACTGGTTTTTCTAGTTTCTGTTGCAGCCAATGCCCTCATAGGATCTCTTTCCAATCCTTGTTTACCTTGTTTAAGCAGGAAGAGCTTAATTTAAGCTGTAATCTTTCATCAGAATAAACCTTAGACTGTTTTCAAAATACTGGTGCTCCTCTCCCCCCTCAGTTTGACAATGCCTGGCAGTTTATTGCTTAAAGCTGACTGATGCCTAGTAAATGCACTATTTCACCAGCGCACCTCTGCAGGTTGACACTGCTGTAATTTACCAACATTGCACCAGTTTAGGTTATCTTTTTTTCAAGAACAGATAATAGAGTCCAGTGTGCAGAGACTTTAGCATCCTTTGCCAGCTCCCACTGGGAATTTATACTAATGGCTGAAGGCAGGACAATCTGGTCTCTGTCTTTGGGTTGAGGTTGTTTAGTGATGCTTTCCATGGCAAAGACTTGTCATCAGCTGAGTGTTCATCTCTCTATATTTAGAACACAGTGTGCCTTAGAGCACTCAGGCAAAGCTAAGCCTTACTGTTCTAGTGACAAGTTCCTGAGATAGGATCTACCTGCTGCCTTTATTGCTCAAGCACAAATTGCCTATGGTTAAATATTTGATCATTTAAGATACAGGTGGCTGCTAGGGGAGTTAATGTAAGAAGCAGCAATACCGATGATATACTGACTGAGTTAAAATGGATCTAAAAGGAGCTGGTTAAACTAGACAAGTACACAGATTTTGATCACTACCACTTGAATTCCAGCAGTTTATTACATAGGACAAATTACATTGATTTATAACTATAGTTGTTGAATTGATTCATTTTAACTAGAAATCATCAAATACTAACCTGTCCTTGAGTGTTACGTTTTCCATTTTATCACAAAAACAGGTGTGTTCTTTTGTAGGTGGGTGAGGAAGGTGGGGAAGGGAGGAGTGGAGAAATGAATTATGTAATTTTAAAGCTTTTTCTTTCTAAATGTCTATGTCAAAATGTTAGCCATAGTCATGTCTTCTGTATTCAACTTCACCACAGGAAGAAGGCAACAGAACAGGAAAAAAGTAAACTCTAACCTAAGTAACAACTATTAATACAGACTTTTTACATTGAAAAAGAACATGCCCAGAATGTTGTTGAAAATCCTACTAAAGGAACACTTTTTAAAATGAAATGTTGTATTTAGTACATTGATATAGAGAGGACATGTAAAGCAGCACAAGTAAAGAACTGTAAAATTGTCATCATGTATTTTCTCCTTGATTTCAAGACATTCAGATGGTGAGATGGCTTTGCTGTGTCTGCTGACATCTAGCATGTTCAGATACTCACCCTCACATTTCAAATGTCGTAGAACATATTTTTTATAATTTTGGCAGAATTTGAAGCTTTTAAATTGCAATCAGTTGAGGGGCAAAAGTTTTTGTGGGTTTTTTGTTTTTTTTTTTTTTTGTATGCTCCTGGAAATAGTTTGTGCAGCTTTAAAAATGCATAGTACAAGGTTTAGACCTCTATCAAAAAATCCCGTCTGAACCTACAAAGAAGAGTCAGAGGACTACTAGTATTTCCTTAAAACATAAAGGTATTTTTACATCCTGATTATTTTTTAATTATTATTTCATTAGATGAAATTTGAACAGGAAATTTGCATTTCATATACAAGATCCATGTATTTTCTCTTCCTGTAAGTTAAAACTATTCAGCAGGATGTGCAGTCTCAGTCTAGACTTGAAAAGTGCTGCTGTGAGCAAACACCTTCCATCCTGCCAAGCCTCTTTCTGTCACCTATGCACATGCACACAGCCGCAGAGATTGGTCTGAACTCAGTAATATAAGTCTTCTAGCAAAGAGATTTCTGAAATTTGTTAGGAAAAAACTTTATGTATGCATAGTGTTGTGGATTCTGTAGCACTTCTCTTGCTCTTTTCAAGTAGCTTACCCAGTTCAGATCAGGCCTCTGATATCAGTAACCTCTGCTGCAATGATACTAGAGGACTGTGAACTTTTGAGTTCTGAGTCTTCAAATAGGAAAAATTTATCTTTTTCCCCAAGTGCTGGGAGGGTGGGGAGCTGCCATTGGTAAGCTTAGCAGCAGGGCCACAGCAGAGGCAACTGGTGCAGGAGGAGCAGTTCTCACACATTCCCTATGTCTCTCACACAAATGTCATCAGCTGGTGGTAGGAGTAGCATCAGTGATATCATAGGGCTGCATCTCACGTGGTTCACTGGGGTCCTGAGTTTATAGATATGGTAAAAAGAACAGACACAATTTCCAAAAGGAAGTAATCTCTTGGGTGTAATGCCCTGCAAGACAAGACTTATTTTCTTTTGGAATTTTCCACGTCTCATCATGACGTCTTAACACTGCAGACACTAGCAGTTGTGAGCATTCCCATGGCAAGGCCACTCTGTGGTTTGCCATGTGTACAGCCTCATTGTTACAGACTCACTGTGCTTTCATTTTCATTGGTTTTCATTGCCAGACATGGAAAATAGAAACTACCCTTTAATGAATGTATTTCCTATCCTATTAAAGAAATCACTGTTGATAGCTCTTGCATTGGTCTTGCTCATACTAATTTCCTTTACAACACCAAGCCTTACCTAATATCCCTCACACACACACAAACACTCCACCCCCCAATACTAAAGTGTTTTAGGAAAGTCCTGGACTAATATCCCTAGAAGACAATGAAGTCTTCTAACTGTAGAGCCTGTCACCAGCAACATTATTTTATCTTGTTGGTCAGTAGGTCTCAAGTTTAACTGAAAAGAACACAGCTAGGGTTGTATCTTCCTTAGCAGATCTTCAGGTTTGATCTGGTGATCAGAAACAATCTAGTAAATGCAATGTAAGAATCTCAGCTGCAACATGATAAGTGACTGTGTGCACTCTAGCAGTTTACTTTAGTACAAATACTGGTTCACTTAAACCACATTCCTCTTTCAAGTACCCTTCAGCATTGTTAAACACTTTGCAAACCCCTGCTTTACTTGCCAGAGCAAGAGAATTATGAGTGTGCGTGTAGTTACTAGTCTCAGCTGGTAAAATGGTAGCTGACATCTGGAGGCAATAACTTTCTGAAACTCAGTGGCCTGATCCCCTACTGAAAATACATTTGTTTTAAAGGGAGGGCTCCTTATTCTAATATGAAGTGTCAAAATCAGAAAAATATGGACCTTCCATTTTCTAAATGACTGCTCAAATTCTAGTGGGAGGTGTCCCTGCCCATGGAAGGAGGCTTGAAGCTAGATGAATGTTAAGGTCCCTTTCAACCCAAACCATTGTACAGTTCTGTGAAATTAGCTTGTGTTGTCTGCAATGGTCTGGATGTCAGTGGTTGTTTCCAGTTGTCTGCACTGGATGAATTTCAGCTACTGTCATGTTGGGTCAATGCCCTGGTGGCCAGCCTGATGCCTTTCCAGGAATCACTAGAGACAGAAGAAGTTCTTCCCAGAGGGCTCTGAACCTCCCTGCCTTGCATCTCCCTGCCTGTATCTTCATATCTGAGTCCTCTTTTGCTTTTACATTTTACAGAAAGCTGCCCATGGAGATGCACCTCGTATCTACAAGTCAGCTTAACAGAACCCTACTGCCCCTTGTCTGTGGTTAGGGAGAACCCCATCACAGAAGTCAGCTTCACCTAGACAAATTTTGCAACAGAAAATTGCATAATAGGGCAGAAAACCAAATTCTTTCACCAGGGTCTAGCTCTATTCTCCAAGTGATTTATGATTTTCATTTTTGGAAGAAGCTTTGTAGCTCTTTATTGCTAGCAAAGGTTTCCAGATTTTGTTATATGGACCTTAGGAAGGAAAAGTTCTGATTCATTAGTACTACATTTCATGGATTTTGCTACTACTTGTCATTTTTTTAAAACAAAGGCACTGATGCTGTATGTTCATACCTTTAAGTCTTTTGGAGATCTTTCAAGATGTAAGATGTAGTAATAATGGCCAACCCTTTCCATTGCATTTCAGACAAACAGTTCACAACTCTGCAGGAACTAGAGCTAAGACAATTTGAGTCACTTTTTGCCCTTTCTATTCTGGACTATTTTGGATACTATTCCATTTCTGGTATAATTTATACCATAAGGGTACACCAGCTACAAGGGATTACAGTATTGATGGCCGCACTGTTATGAATCTCTCCTGACCCTAACAGACTGCTGTGGAACAGACTGCAAAAGGCATTGCCCATTGAGAGCTTTGTTTTGTTTAAACAATACTTAAAATCAGAGTTTCCCCCATACTGGATTGAAGGTTTTTATATTTTGCTGTCCTCTGCCACAACAGGATGTTAAATTCACACATGGAATTTATCTTGGCCGTAAGTTTTAATTGTCTTGTTGAGTTTCTCATTTTGCATTTTCTAAATGTTGTCACACAATTCCAGTATTTCTTCTGGAGACATCCAGCTTGAAGTGAAATAATTTGACTTTCAGATTACAGTAGAAAGAAATTCTGGAGTGTTTAAAATAAAAGCTAGGATACAATAAACTTTGGTCTGTCAAATGCTGCAATTTAAATGATCTCTAAATACTGTAACATTTCCGGGGTAAGAAAACTCTGGAAGGTCAGTGGATCACTGTACACATTAATTTGTACTCCCAGTTCATGTTTTGCATTCCACTAACAGAACTTTTTTCCCTGCAGAGCTGCTAATACTTGAAAAATGCTATGGAGCCATTTATTTTGTCTTTCCATTTACATTTTGAATGTATTTGTCTTAAAAACTTGAATGAGATGCTGTGTTTGTTAAACTTCACTTATTCTACTTCACTGAATAAAACTAGATACAGAACCCTCAGACAAATTCTGGTGTGGAGTAGAGGGCCATCATTGTCACAACATCAGGACAGCTGACAATTTTCTCTGCTGCTTGTGTGTTTATATGTGATGGTAAGATGGTTCATATTTCCTGACTTGTGCGACCTGCCTTTGTGTGTGTGTGTGTGTTCACAGCTTGCACAAGTAGACTCCAGGGCTGTACATCTGGGTGCTGTCCTTATCCGCGGCCTTACAACTTTGCTCATGGCCAACAGTGCCTGCGGCTTTCCATTCAGGATGGATGATCTGATGCCTTGGGCAGTGTTTGATGGAAAACTTTTTCAAGAAAAATACCAGAAGGCACACCAAGGTTGCTCTGTGGAAGAACTTTTGGAAGGCAATGTAAGTAATCGCTTCCTTTTAGTTCTGCATTCTTTGTAAAAATGTACCTGTGCATTTTGTTTGTTGCTTTTGTATTAATGTTTACACTTTTCCCCTTTCTTTGTATTTTTCTTCTCTTTCTTATTCCTTTTTCATTCTCTCCACAAAAAATAATTTTTTAAAAAAGAGTAGAAATACTGAGCTTATGAAGGAAGCTGTAATTTTACCTTTATTTTTGTTCCCACTACTCAGAAAATAATAGAAGGAAAATAGTTGTCAATTTCAAAAATGAAAATGCCTACAGTAGTTTTCTAGTATTGAGATATGAATGAGATCTTTCTCCCATAAGATTTTAAGCAACATATTAAGAACACCTTTAAAAAAACCAAAAGTTTAAGAGTGATATTTTTAAAGGCATTAAGGAACCTAAATTTTGAGATGAAGGTTTGGCAAATTCAAAGAGGAACTGCAAATAAGAAACAGGTACATTCTTTTAGAATAGGTAAATATGGGTATTTCTTTTAGAATCTCACCAAGTACCTTCCTGTAGCTCTAAGTACTTATTTAGTTCTCAGTCACATTTATCTTACAAATCTGGGGATTTATAAGATTTGCATGCTCTGTTACCAGAAGAGCAGTGTGATTTCAGACATGTCTGGGCAGGGAGGTTCTGCTGAGCACTGTGCATTGCACAGGGACAGCATGTCCAGGCTCAGAGGTAGGGTCTACTGGACTTGGTGCCAGACTGTGCTGATGCACTGGTGAAGCCTCAAACCAGACCTGCCTTGTGCCCCACCAGCACAGAATATGTGGAGAGATGCTTGGGTAAATCTGTACCCATCTGGGAAGGTAGCTCTAAAGACCTTCAATTAATGTGTCTTTCTCAATTTATATGTCTGAAAAGCCTGTATCATTTAATTACTTTTGAAAATCTTACCTTCAAAATTCTTTTACCTGCTACTAAATGTATCACTTGAGGTTGAAGTAAAGTAATTACAGAGAAAAAAGGTTTCAGTTTTGATTTATTTTGATCTTACGCATCAATGCCAGCTGCTTTTGTAAAACTGGTTTTCTTTTGTGATTTTGTGTCCAGCTGCATACCATACTGGTCTGGAGTGAGGAGTGCAGCTCTTGTGGGTGGGTGGAATGAACATGTTTTTAGCATGAAGGAGGAGAATAATCCTTTCCATATGTGTTCAATCATATGATTAGGACCATAACCTCTATCCAAATCCCGTGGTTCCTATTAATTGGTCTGTTGATTTCAGTAGATTTTGGATTGGGCTAATGGTTCATTCAGGAATTTCATACAGGACTTTTACAAAACAGTAGAGGGTTTAAAGAAAAAATGGGAAAATGTTAAATATCCAAAGTGAAATTGATACTTGTTTTCCTCTTGGGTAGAATTCAGGTTAGTGAATAACTTTGACAATAGAAATTTAAATCTGTACAACTTTTATATTAATTGATACAGATATTTTAAAATGTGTTATGTAGTATGTTTTAGCTAACATTTTAAAATCTTGTGTTGGAGTTCTGTATTATTCTGTTTTATAATGAAGATCTTACTTTCCTAGGACAGAGTTAGAAATATGCTTGGTCAACTGAAATATTCAGGTTAGGGTTTTTAAAAGCCTGATGCTCTGTTTTAAACAAACCCCAGATAAACTGTTCTGTTGAGAGGAAAAATACTCTAGCTATGTGAACTTTCAGAGTAGATTACATACCTTTCTCTTTTTTTGGTACAATTTTATGGTACATATATGGCAGAGATATGTACCCAGACTAATAAAATAGCTTTCCAGCTTATCAGTTTGAGGCAGGAATCTGTTTTGGGGAGAATTGCCAAGGGATGCCAGTTTAGCTGGGAACACTGGTAAGGCAACAAGTATATGTGATTGGTTATTCCTCTTATTATAAGTTCAACTTTAAAAAAAATAAATAAAAATGGTACTTAGTTCCTGGCAGAGCTTAATATACTGCTGGAAGCCAAGATCTTTTAGCACTTGTTTGTTAACAATCTAAACTTGAGCACCACAAATCTAATCTGGTGATAGTCACAGTATTGTATTCAGAAAAGAAGTTATTCTACATGGTACATTTTGTTATGAAAAAGAAAAATAATAGGAAAAAGTTATTCCTTCGGTTGTTCAGTGCTTGTCTCCTAACTCCTAGGGTCCCTTCTCTATTATCTGGATAGTTGCATTACTTCAGGGACTTGAGGCAATCTCAGAATCAGTGTTGTTTTGAATCTGATAGGCTTAAATACAGATGATAGGTTTCTGACAATTACAGTGGAAATACAATCCTCGTTAAATATTTACATTTATATCAAAATTTTTGAACATCTTAGGGTTTGCTTACTACAGGTTCTTATACCAAAAGAAGAAAATGTGTACATTAAATACAGTTGATATTTTTGTGGGCAAGTTTTTTGTGTAGCTCAGCTCTTTGTAGCCTAACAGCTGTTAAAAGATAAAAAAATGGACAGCTTCTGATAAGAACAAAAATAGACCCATCTTGTTTTTTTACAAAATTATGCTAAGCTCATATTATGCTAGTTCTGTTTTTCAAAACTGTAATCACATTAGTTTGTTTATCCACACAGAAAATTGGCTATAATAGTCTCATAAAGAAGTGAGGCAATGATATTGTCACTTTATTAGCCTTTTTATTGTGCTTCTCACTAATGAGTATGTTAATGGTCAATTTTTTTAAATTAAAACCAAATTACATCATGGGGTCAGCATAATTGATGTGTTTTGTTCTTTTCTGATCTCGCTTTTCATCCAACCTCCATACATTCTGAATTTATTCTCCCAGGAATAAAATGAAAGGTTTTTCTCTGTGCTCTTCACAGGCTGGACCCAGTTTGTGTGGTAAAACAATTTTTTTTAAAAATCTGTGGGTTTTAGTTAAGTCTCTCTAAAGATGATTGTTAACTCAAGAAATGTATTAGGGAAGTTCTCAGCAGGGAGTCAGACTCTACCTTTAATTTAAGAAACCTCTCTAGTTACTGCAGTCTTGCTACCTGTTAGATTTTTTTAGCTTATCCTGTCATCTTCAAAAGGAAATGTCATCCTGTAAAAATCAGTTCAATTTTATGAAAATAACAAATTATGCTATTATTCTAAAATCTCTCTCTTCTCCTAATTCTCTTCATCGTGTAGTAAATCCCACATGCCCAGTACCAATCAGGAAAAAAAGAAATACACACTAAGAACTGTCACTTTTTCAAAGCTTACAGAAATCAGAGGAAGTTAAGGATGTATCACATCTCTCAATATTGCATCCTTAAATAGCTTAAGCTTGACCTTTTGACAGTAGAATTTTTCATCACACCACAAGGTAAACAGTTGAATTTAATTCCCCCACTTGTTTTTAGACTTAGTTATGTTTTATAGTCAGGAGTTGGGGCAGATGTATTACTGTTGGGTATGTTCTGTTTCTAATGTATGAGATTAAGAGACTGATTCTAACTGGTGTATTTTCCATGAGTTCATCAGTCCTTATCTGGAGGCTTTAACCATCTCTGCCTGAGGTATTGCAGATGGAAGTCTACTTAAGTGTATCTACAGGTGCAGGGTCATAGAATAGGACAGCAAGGGATCTGCAGATGTGAGCAGAGAAGGAAAAACTACTTCACTGAGAAAGGGGAAAGCATTTCTTCTGCACCCCTACTCATCCCTCCAGGTATCCACATTTAATATTAAATTTTCAAACTTTATTTCCTGTAAAAGTGTGAATCAGATCTACCAGCTTCAGGCATGCACAAGTGTGGCTAAGACAAGTCTTAGAGTTGTTGTGTTTGTGTTTAATTTGTGTTACACCTGAAGAAAGAAGAGCAGAAGAGTAATTGATTTTTAACTGTGTTTTCTGCAGGAGTCTTTGTACACACCCTTCCAGAATTTGAAGTCTCTCATTTGCAAGGTTTGCATGGCAAAGAACAGAACAATACAGAGCAGACCAAGAGGGAATGGATTTAACACAGGTTGGCATTGTGTGAATTTTCTCTATAAAGTTAATATATAGATAAACTAAATTATTCTTCAAGAGCAGCAGCAATTACATAGGCAGCCCATCAAGCTAAGTAAATTTTAAGTTCTTTCTCCAAGAAGCAATTAATAGATCTAAAAAAATATTTACTCTTTTTAGCAATTTATGTGAATTTGATTACTGAAGTTTATATAGAATAATATTTCCATCTAGGTACATAGCTAGTGAGATATATGCAATAAATGTCATTAGTTGACAGAAACATCACTATTTATTCAGTGGCTAAAGATATTTTTATAGGAGAAATTAAATGGCTCAGCTTTTTCTTTCAATCCCTCAGAGGAGCTATTTAACATTGATAGTTGAAGGTTGGAATGAGACAATGAAAATAAACTACTTCTTATTAGATTCGCTGACATATTTCAAAATAGAAGAGAGCTTTTGGTCAGTTTGAAAAACTGTGCTTTCTTGCTTAATATCTTGCTCTTTCCCCCCAACTTTATGGCTCAGTTTGCTAAAGAATTCAGTTTGCGAAATTGTTTTCCCTACCTGAGCTGCCTGACTTCCAGGGTAAAAAACATCTAAAAGGTTTTTAACATCAATCATAGATCAACCTAAATGTTGAGGCGTTGAGACTTTGAAATAATTTACAGTGAATCTCAGTGTTTATGCTCATATTATATTTATTACCTGCTTAATACCTGATCAGTTGTAATGTCTGTGAGGACAAAAATTACCCCTTCAGAATTCCTTGAGAAATTACAACAGACAGAATGATTTTCTGCTAGTTCAGTATTTTGCATTATGTGGCAGCAATACTTCTGATGTGGCTCTACAACAAATTCATGCTGGACACTCAAAATTGAAGATGACTGTTGGTGATTTATAATACCAGACCTTGGTAGCATCTGCTTTTCCTTGAGAGCTATATTTAACCATTTTAATTATGATTTGTGATTCCAATTTGGAGAGAGATTTCTGTTTGTTTTAATGACTGCAGTCTCCAAATTTATGTAATAAAATTTTGATCTGGTTTCTAAATACACTTGTTAACAGCTTGTAATCATGATGTGCATAGATGGAAATAAGGACAAGAGCCATGCTTGTTAGGCTGACTTTAGCTTGGAAAGATCATAATTTGCATGAGTATTTTGGCACAAAACTAAGAAATACTGTTTCCTGAAAAGAATACACTGTCTCGCTTTTTCTCCATTTAAGCTTACATATTGTCAGAGTTGCTTAGTGAATACTGTTTTTCAGGAAGAGAACAAAGAGTTTTTAATCCCAGGTTCCAACAGCCACACAGAAGTCATTTTGTTTCTCCATATCATAACCAGATGAGGGGGTTCACACAAAGACATCTGCAATCCCAAGGTAAAAAATGGGTACATGTTTGTGGGTTTGGAATTGTCCCTATCACCAGTATAACAGCTCTGTGTCTACCTGCAGTTCATGTTTATGTGTGTAGTAACCCTACAGCAGTCAGCAACAAATCTGCATTGATGCCTTAAGTTTTAGCTTTTATATTTTTCAGATTCTGGGCTGCTTTAGTGTGTAGTTCTGAGCTTCATCTTAAGTCTTGGTAAGCGCTCTTCACAGAGTAGGTAGACAGAACAAGTCCTTTTCTAGCCTGGGACCAAGGACAACCCATACTAGTTTCGGGCCCAAGAGCATAAACAACAGTGGACTTAAGAGAGAAAATCAAGACGGATGGGACTTCATAACCTAAAGCTGTAATTGGACAATTAACTCCAACATGCAAATGGACCAAAAGTTATAAAAATGTGAGACCTCGTGACCGGTTGAACATTTTTGTGACCATTTTTGGTTCATCTTGGGTGTAGCCCTGGCTGGGCTCTTGTACTGCCCAAGGTGTATCCATTGAGGCCTTTTAATAAATACCTACTTCATTCTTTAACTCTCTCTAGCCTCTGTTCTAGGTCATCTTTCACAAGGCATCAGCATCAGTTACACAGTTGTGTATTGCCACTTGCAAAAACTAATTCTGCAGGGTGAGATGGAGTGTAGCATTGTAATCTGCAGTCATCTTCTATTCACAATGTTCTGGGAAATAAGCTTTCATGTGGTATTTGTAATCTTTATGCTTGGTCTCAGCTGAACTGTGTTTAAAATTGTAACAGTTCTAAAACAAATTGGCACAGCTGCACAGAAATGTGTCTGAAGTCTTTAGCTGCAGATCTTCGTTCATACTTCAACAAAACCCTCAAGCATATGAATAAAGTTACACACATTCTTAAGTGGTTTTCTAGATCAGGGCTCTGCTTCCAGGTCACTGCCTAAGTGATACAAATGCAAGTTTTGTCTTGCCTTGGCATTAATCTTAAGTCATTCACCAGTCTCACTTCTTGAAAAGACCAGACATTTCAGTGAAATGCCACAGTGAATAACACTGTTGAGCTGACTTAATTCAGTTTTACTTCCTCATTACTGTGAGTTGAAGCACATACATGTAGATTAAAGAAAATAAGCAAAAGGAAGAGAAGTGTCTAAGAAACATCAATTATTTTATTAAGTCTGCAGAGCCTGAATTTCTTTTATGTTTCCAGGTGAGGTTTTCAAATAAGATTGCTGATGTGATTAGGAAAGATAAATAATAAATAGATACAGTGAAGTCTTTAATGTGTTTCAGCTGCCACTGTTGAATGCTTCAGAGAAAGATAATATAATTTGATTCACAAATAATATTCTTTGTAAAATATAAAGCTAAAATATAGAGTATGTATGCTGACCACAAGCAAAACCCAAACTGGTCATTGTTACCAGTTCTTGACCATCTGAAGAAACCTGATATTCAGGGGTCAGATAATCTCTGACCAGCTCCAGAGATCTTATGGTTAGTGTATTCCACAAAGTATGTTCCACAGTAGCTGTGCTGCTGTGTTATAAATGTCTTTCAGTAGCATTATTTAAACATCTTGGCTTCTTCTACACTATCCCTATTTCTTACCCTCAGGACACTCTTAAAGCATGATCCCGTAATTGCAGTTAAATTGCCTGTGTTATAGGTAAAACAGGTTTATTGGAAAAATACATCTATCCTTATAAAAGAGCCCTGCAATGTTTTAGAGCTCCTTTTAAAGTGATCTGCCAACATGACTCATTTTGGCAAAATTATTTTCCTAAGTTTGCTAATATTAGCACAGGTATTTGGGTTACTTCTCTATGTAGCTGTTGTCTGTTATATGTGTGTCTCAGCAAAGAGAGAGAAAAAAAGAACAAAAAAGTAGCCATTTTCTGTTCATGGTAGCTTATGTGATAAAACTCCCTAGTAATAATACTGATATCTGTCTATCCCATCCTCTATGTACCTTTCCATGGTACACTGTTATGGCTCCCGCTTTTACATATAATATATTGAAACAGAGATTTTTAGAGTTAAATTAACAAAATTAATTAAATATTTATAATTTAGCTTGTAGAAATATGTATTGAATTTTAACCTTTTACTTAAGAAACCTCTGCCTGGTACAAAGGGCATAGGAAAATGCAAATTTCTAGAGCTTCTTGCATAAAGGACAATACCAGAAGAGGCAAAGAACCCAGATAAAGAAGCTCCTCTGTCTCCAAGCCTATCAAGACTGACAGACGTACTCAGATAAGCACCAAAGGACCGAAAGCGCACGCGCAGAGAGGAAAAGTTCAAAAGTTCAGTCATGAGGAAGACCACAATCTTCAGCCTCAGGACCACCGAGAGACCCCTGTACGACCACCACAGCAAACCACGCGTGCCCAGAAGGGCGTGGACTTATTTAGCATGAGAGGCGAGGACAGGCGGGGCCAGGGGTTAAATATGCATGAAAAAGTTGTGCAATGTATTGCATATGGAACATCTTTAGGAATAAAGGTGTGGGTCAGACTGAGGCTCGGAGCACAAGTTTTGGAGAGCTATCTCACTTGTGCCGGGCGCTGACATACATACCCACTTCATAACTACCCCAAGTTATGGAGTCTATTTATTTATTCCATGTATCGCTTCAATATAAATCATTGGATTAAATACAGTAAAAAGTAATGGAACAGTAACCGTGGGACCCATATCTTCTGTATCAGGAGTGATAAGACAGCCTTTGCTCTCTCTTATCAGTTAATGTTTAAGAATTCTGTGACAATGTCTCAGCTTCACCAGTGGAGGAAAGAGTGCCTCCATCAAGAAAGCATCAACCCGAGAAGCAGTGGTATTTCTCTGAGAGGATGGCTTCAATCCCCTCAGGCAGAACAAGAACTGGACTCAGGCATCCTTCATTATATGGCCAATAGGAGCTACCCAGCTGCTGTAATAAGCAGCTCATCCTCTAACTGTATTTTGAGTGCAGGGAATTCAGCTGTGGCTTTTTTTGCTTTTTAGGAAGGTTGGGGAGTTTTTTGTTTGATTTTATTCATTTAACTTGCTCTCCATAAATTTCTTGGCTGTGTATTACAAATGGATACAATCACACCCCTGTTACTCAGAGCAGGACACCTAAGCCTCAGGAAGGTAGATTTTCCCTTAATATTTCTTGTTTGATAATTTATGGATTTTAGGTTTGTGGCTGCAGCACCACACCACAGCCCATATAACGTATGGGTAAACAAACTTCATTAATTAGAAGTTAAGACCACTAATACATTGTTTTACATCACAATGCTAACTCATTCTGTAAGAACCTAAAAATAAACTGAGCATTAAGAACATGGAAACCACTGTTAATTATCCATTTCTTCACATAATGTAATTGCATCAAAAGGGTACATTCATTTCAGTCTTAGCACACTGCAAAACACATAACTGCTGATAATACAAAGAGCCTCTCATTTGCAAGATACTTAGTCAAGTCTTCCACACTGGTGTTGCTTTCAAGCATACTTCTGATTAATAGGATTTTGGTAGAACTGTAATGCAGATGGGACCTAGTAGAATGTCAGTGCTGAGAAATGATTTAATTTACATTGTGAGTACTGCTTTGCTAATAGGGCTCTCTAACTAAAGCAGTATTGTGTGCACAGGCACACTTAAACCAGTATGAAAATATTTGTAAATATAGCTTATGTCTGGTTCTAAACAGCATATTATCCTTACCTGAATTCACACAGTCATATCTGCCAGCCACAGATGAGATTCATTATCCCAACCCATTAATTGGACTAGGTTTAAAAGTTACAGTCACCAAGAGTTTTAAAAAGAGCCACCATGCACTTTATCCTCCAGGATCTCAGAATACTAGCCATAATTACACACCAACTGGACAGAGACATATTTTTTTTTTTTAAGATATGTATAATTGTAACTCTTCTTGCACGCTATCTTAATAAGCCCTTGTTTTTAATATAATAATAATGTATTTAATTCCTTTCTTACTCTCTCCAGGTGGAGGATCAGGACATCCACACTGGAGGAGACATCACCTTCCTCCTTGGTAAAGAATTCCTGTCTACAAGTGGCAAATGGGATGGTGGAATAGTTGCCACTGGGATAATTTTTGTTTATGAAAGCCTGTTTTTATGAACTTTGCAGAGTAATTAGATAGTGTGACTGTGGAGGAAATCACACAAAGCTGAGGCTGTTTAGCTTGTTAATCACTTACCATGTTAGGTCTAAGCTTGTTATGAGACCAGAATCACCAAAACTTAAGTTACAGGTACCTGAGGCACAGTAGCTTCCCAGTATGGGTACACTGTTTTGTCCATTTGACAAGGGAAAGTCTGAATTGTTTTTTATAACATTGTGAGATATTACTGAGTGTAAATTCAAGATTTAAACTATAATTTTGGCATATTTTTGTAATAGTTGTTTATATTACAATACTTTCCTCACCATGAATAATATGTCATGTCTATGCTGTATTGTGGTTTATGTCTTGATTGTGGATTATATCTGTGTCTTAAGGGTTATACCATTGTTACTGAAACCCTGAAGAGTTTGAAACATGACATCACTGATGCAAGCATTATTTGCCAGTGAAACAATGTGACCTTCTTGTAAAATGTAACACCTTTTTACAAAGGGAAAAATTTGCTTTTACATTTGATACTGTTAGTTAAGCAACTTTTAATAATTTTTTCAACTGAGGAAAGAATCTATCATGCTCTACTTCTATAAACTTCTATAATATTCTGTAATGAATAATACATATGAGAATTTAATATTTCTTTTCTGTCCAGAAGTCTAATTTAAACACTTACCTTTAAAATTATTTCTTAAAAATTGGTATGTTTCACTTTGTGATTCAGTTTCAGTAATATATGTATTTGTTTAGTTCTAAAATCAAGGGGGTGTCAAGAGAGGAGCCAGGCTCTTCTCGATGGTGCCAAGCAATAGGACAAAAAGCAATGGGCAGAAAATGATGCACAGGAAGTTCCACTTGACTATGAGGAGAAGTTCGTCACTGTGGAGGTGACCAAGCACTGGAACATATCGTCCAGAGATGTTGTGGAATCTCCCTTGCTGGAGATGTTCAAGAACCACCTGGCCTTAATCCTGTGCCATGTGCTTTAGGATGACCATGACTGAACAGTGAGGCTGGACCAGATGACCCCCTGTGGTCCCTTCCAACCTGACCCATTCTGTGATTCTGTGATTATTCAGTAATGTTGTTTCTTAGGCCTTGTGCAGGTGACTCCTTTGAGTCAACTGTCAGTGGACCTTCATTCCTGTTTAGTATCCATATTATGTCAAAGTGAATAGCATTGTCAGACATCTATAACTCCATTCTCAGTTTCCTCCCATGTATTTTTCTGTTTGTAACCCAATAAATATATTTTTCATATTCTGTATATAGCAACAGTCCAACTAAATAAATAAGCAATAAGGATTTCTCATTTTATTAAAAGTCTGAGCAGACACCATTTCACACAACACGGTGTCTTGATTTGCATTTCAGGAAATGCACTGTCATCATAGGGGTATTCCTGCTTCCTTTTTCAATCGATTTTCCACTGACTGTAATTGTATTATCATAATTTTTTTACTGTCATTTTTATCCCTCCCTTCCAAACCTTTTGAAATAATGTGGTCTGAATTTTATGGAAACTTCACTGGTTTCAGGGATCTCATAATGTATAATAGTGTATTTTAAAAGAATGTGATTGTGTGGCAGAATTTGTTGGTAATTCCCTCTTCAGGCTTTGATATGAGAAAAGATGTCTGTTGTCCTCAATAAACAAAGTTAAATACAGTCAGAGTGGGAGTTTTGCTGTGCTACCTGTGCTATGAATTGTTGGTAATAATTACCCTGATTACTGAAGAATTGATAGCGTCTCTGTGAGGTTGTTTTTTTTCCTAATGTTAGACCATAAGCAGAAGCTGCTTATTATTGTTATTTCCAAGCCAAAAGATTTTTTTCCCACCAGGAATAGTAGAGGGAAAGCAGAAGCATGACGTTGAAACATAGAGGTGCTACTTTTCTGTCTCACTGAACTTTGAATTGTTCACAATACCACACATCTTATGGAATCTAGAAAGAAATAATATCAGAGAACATGACTGTAAAGGTTCTAGTTTAATAGGGTTCCTTTATTATGTGGACCACAGGGTTGCTTTGAATGGTTACAGAACAGAGGACAGACAGACGTGGATTTGAAGTGAAGGAACATATTTTTGTGAAGAAAAGCATTCTTGTTCAGCTGTACTGCTTAGTCTTCTCTGACTCAAATATTCACTGAAATTGTCGATTGATTTATTAGCTTTATGTGTTTCCCTTCTAGAAGGGGATCCAGAGAACATTCTATTACATCAATAACTTAGTCAACAATGACTCAGCAGAAATTGTGACATGGTCATTGTGAGAGAGTGACTGACAGGAACACATCTATCAGCTTTCCTCTTTATGTGTCCTTCCTCTCAAATTACTTTGCTCATTTGTGACACCATCACACTGGGAATCTGAATCTGGACTGAAGAAAACCCTGAAACAACAAGTTAATCTTATGATGCTATGGCACTGCAAGTATCAAAACATATAGTTTATGCCTCTTTTATAAAACAGGAGACTACAATTTTAATTGCTCTGCTATCTTAGCAAGTGCTATGCTTGGATGGACGGGAACAGCTGTCCTAAAGCTCTACAGATCTTTTTGTGCCATGCTGTCTGAGAAAAAGTATAAGGATACTCCAACATACGGTATTATATTGCAGAGGTGATCTTTATTTAGATGCTGGGGAGGAAAATCAAAAGTTTGCATGTTCACATTTAAACACTGACTCCCCATTGGCAGCTAAACTGGGAAACAGGCTAGTATGTGCTCTTTCACTTGGAAGTTTGATGGGATAGTTCTCTGTGATGCAGAGCCTCTTTCTCTTAGAGAGCATCTTTTGGTTCTGTGGAAGCATGGTCAGCCCAGTAAATGTCCAGAAACCTTGGTATGTTTCTGCCATAAAGGCACGTGATGCCTGAGAGCACAGGAATGCCATGGGGTTCTGTGAGCCTGGTGAGGCTGCCCTCTTGGGTACATGCTTGATGGCCTGCCAAACTCATCAGTGCAGGTCATTCAGGATGGCTGAGGTTGCTCAGGACGGGGCTCGTGATGATGACTATTACAAGCACCAGTGTTTCCTGATGTCCCTGGTGCAGAGGTGACTGACAGTTCCATGCCTACATCCTGAAGGCATTGCCAGGCTCTCCTCCTGGTTCTCAAAGGGGTTTGACTGCCTACAGCTGGGTGACCGTGGATCTAGCTGGTCAGTGAGGAAGACTTGTGTGAAAGAGCTGTGGGAAGCCTCCTGGGAATCTCATGAGACTCTTGACTCAAGAGCAATGTTTAAGCCCAGGTACTTGCCCTTGGTGCTTGCCTAATCTATTTTGTACTCAGCCCTGTGCCTGTCTGATTCTGCCTTTGCCTTGATTATTTGACTTCCTTGTGTGACATAGACATCCCTCCTCCCCATGGACTTGTTCAGTGATCACAAGACTGTTGTGTGAAGCTGGTTACCACCATCAGACCTGCTCTGCTGTTCTTCAGGTAATATGGGACTGCATCCTCAGCAGTGAGGCCACTGCCCTACATTGCCCCTCCACTGCTGGCTTGCCTTCCCTTGTGGAGCAGGCCCCCCTTGCTGCTCCATGACAGCTTTAAGACCCTGACAGCACAGGGGGTCAGGAAGTTTGGCTGAAACTACCATAGTACTTGGATAGTGTCAAAACAATAGATATGGCCTGTGGGCTGAAAACAGCTGGGAAAACTGAAAATGGCTACAAACCAGCCAAGTGTCTTTGTGTATCCCTGCAGAATTAGGACCTTGCTTTCATTGCTTTCTTAAACCTTACAGCTGACACCCAGACCTTTCTCACCCATAGCCAGGCTGATGGGTACACTGTGTTTCAACTGTGCCCACCACAAACGTGAAGCTGGTTCAGAACATAGAAGGTCATTTGTTAGAATATGTTCTTGAAACCGATACTCATAGAGCTTTCTGACTTGTACTGTTTTTGAAGCCCTAGGTTGGTGATCAGTCATTAAGTTTAGCCTACAGTTTTTACCTAGAAATATGGCATTGAGGCAACACATGATGAGTTGAAAAATGGTCTGTAAAAGACAAGGGCAGCTGGCAGGGTATTCTCAGTGCTCATCAGCCTAAATTTATTTAATCTTAATACAAAATTAAGGTCTAATGTTTGATTTTGCTTGTGGCAACTGGGAAAATATTGTATTAATTGTATTAAAACCCCTCGACCTTAGAGTCTGGAATATTTGTTCAGGTAAGGAATCCAAACCAGTTACTGACTGATGCTGTACTGGGTGCTGCTCATTGCCTGGGTAGCAGCTATGGTAGTGCACAGCTTAAAACTCACTAACACCCCTGAAATCAGAGTGCATGCAGGACATCAGCTGTAGCAGTTGCAACTGCTGTCTCCTATACCTTTAAAAACTACAAATACAAATATACAGCACCAAGCCTGGCAGAGTTCAAGGAGAGTTTGGACAATGCTCTCAGGCATGTGGTGTGCCTCTTGGGGATGATGCTGGGCAGGACTAGGGGTTGGACTCAATGATCCAACTGGACATATTTTGTGATTCTGTGAAATAGGGAGATAGGCATTTCTTCAGGGCAAAGAACTGTTCTGCTTGCAGAATTTCAGTCACACAGTGTTGTATTCTGCACTGGGTGTTTGATATCAAAATGTATCTTGCCAATAAGCTTCACCAAAAGACTCTCTTCTTCTCAGTGATGACATTTATAGTAACTGTTTACCATTCCTTTGGACATGAAGGACTTGATTTGGTGATCAGATACAAGCACACACCTGAAAGTTACACAGGCAAGGACAAGACAGAATACAAGATATGGGTGCACACAACCCATCAATTTAGTATTCTGAGGCTTTTGTCTTTGCATTAGTTCTTATCTTCCCAGTTATACATTAGATGACTTATCAAATGACCTTTTATTAGTAGTGCACCCATAGATAAATGGATACATTAACTGTAAATATGGTTAATCTAGGCATTATTTTTATATTAATACACTGATATTTCAAATGTATTAAGCTTCTGTTTTTCATGCCAGAAGACACAAGAAATGTTAGGCACAGAAACCAATCCTGAACATAAGCTCTCTGAAGATGCCTGATATCTGCAGGCTTTTTAATAGGAAATAGTGCTGTCTCAAAAATTACGTAGCCAAGTCTGCAGCTGTTTTTTGGACTCATATTAAAGAGTAAAACTGTACTGTAAGAGCTGTGCTGATATCAGATGTGTTTCCTAAATATGCTTTAAGTGGCTTAAAAACTCATTAATTAGTGAAAGCAATCATAGTTTTTAGAAAAGTGATGAGAAACTTGCATGGCAGTTACGGCATTTGGAAAATTTAGGTCAAGGTAACCATTCAGGAGTTACCTTCATCACATTCAGCTTTATTTTAGGCAAGAGGTTGTTCATAAATAGCAGAAGACCAGCAGGCTCTGTATCTACTTCCTGATAAAACTTTGATTTTTTAACACTTGTGATCATGATACAGCTCATCTAAAAGGGATGTAAGTGTATAATGTGCTGCCTTTTGGTAATTATTTTTGTCTTCTAGTTTAATTACCCATCAGGTCCTTCAGTCCTTCTGATCTGCATTCTGCTGAAGCATTTTCAATTCCAATGAAGTTTATGGAGGTCTGAGGCAGGGTGCTGGTGACAAGGCTGAAGTTCTTTTTACATAATACACATAGGAAAGACACCACATTTAAATAGGGTGATAAGGCTGCCCCCAAATCTTCACCATCTTTGAGGAACTTGCAATACTCCTCTCTTTAACAAAGCCTTAATTTTGTAGATATGATTTGATTTCTACTCCACTTTCCCTGTGCAGAGGAGGGGGGTTTCACAAAGGAGTAAATAGGAGATTTTCAAACAAATCCACTACGAAATTGCATTTCCAAACAGAAGAGGGAGAGCAGCTATACAGTTGATATACAGTAGCACAGAGCATTTAGAAGCTGGCCAGTGCATCAAGACCAAAACTTCTAGGTTTTAAAAACAAATCAGAAACCTTGAGCATATACTGGTTTGGAATACACTTAATGCAGTTTTGTTTGTGGTTTTTATTGACTACCTGTCTATGTAGACTCATCTTGTAACTGTGTGACACCAGTGCAAGTCTAGGCAGTGACAGTGGTTTATGCTTTAAATAAAGATTAGATTTTCATGATTTCCTGAAGTTTGTGAACAAAAGAAATATTAACCTGCAAATTCAGCCTTCTTGCATTTTGAGGTGGGAATTCTTTTGCTTATTTGCATTGCTGGTTACTATATTAATTTTTGGCAATAAATAGTGCTGCAAGAAACTTTTGCTCCAAGCAAGTTAAAAAATAGCATCAAAGAAAAAATATTAAGTGCTAACAGGAGCCAGTTTGCATGTCTTAATACTTCCTTGTTGGGAGCAGGAAAGAAATCTCAAATTTGTCACTGTGCATTTGTTTACACTAAGGTGTTATTGCTTAATCACTCCACCATCCCTCTCCCTCATAAACACCCCCATCTCCCTGGAGAAAGAGTTCAGTTTAGCAAGGCTGATCGTTTATGATGTTAGAAAATAGGAAGGGAGGGAGGAGAGGAGAGGGCAAAAAGAAAAAAGATAAATAAAGCTTTTCCTCTGTCCTGGTGATCCAGGAGTGCAGTGTTTCAGGGGGTTTTTAACTGCTGTGTGTAATGGTTACTAGAGGCTTACAGCTGGTGCCAGCTCAAGCATTTAGATTTTGAGAGGATGAGTGTTCAGCCTGCTGGAGGATAAGATGCCTCTCTGTGTGCTAGATATGATCTATCCTTTGAGGGGACATAGTTTCAGTCACAAAACAGTTGTGCTTTTAGGTATGTGAGGGTAGCATGTGTGAAGTTTCTGTAAGGGACTTGGTAGCATTTTCCTCCCATATGAAAATTTTTCTTGCTCTTTATATGACTTCAGTAAGATCCCTGAAGGGCCAGAAGGAGGGTCTTTTTTTTTTTTTTTTTCCTGAATTCTGTTGGTTTTAAGTTGGGAGTACCAGAACAGAAGTTTAAAAGTAATTTTATGGAAGAAAATTAAGCAGATATGAGGCCAGGGTTGCTTGAAAAACGAAAAGGCTATGCATCTAAAAGAACTGTGTCCTTTTAGATGTGTTAGGCTGACAATGCTGGGAAATAAGCCCAGGCCTTCTGACTTCTGGTAGTTTCCCTGACTGCTGGACTACAAGCTGGCATGACAGATTGCATCCAGCACAGTAGGCTGCAGAAAGTAGTTAATGGGAAATAGACTGCTTTGATGTTCACTTCTGGTGGGCTGATCCTCTGGTTTAAAGGCTAAACATCTATTGTCTCCAGTAGTTTTCTTTATGAAAAAACTTTCACAAAATCTGTAATTTCCATTTTGTTTTCTGAAACTGTGGTTTGTTCTATTTCTACATTCAGTAGCCAGCAAACATTTTCAAAAGTGATTTGTAATTTTCGTGACTCTAACTTCAGAGGCCACAGACATGGCCTTATTTCTCAGAAATAAGCTAAGCATCTGTCCTCTTCTGCAAAAGCAGATTTCTCTAAAGTATTTCCATCAGAGCACCAGAAATGAAGGCACCTAAACACACTGCCTACTTTGCTGGAAAATGGGGCTAAGCACTGCAGAGATGCACCTTAGAAACCAGGCTCGGCTAGAATTAAAATGGGGGGGGAGGGTGAGGAGAGTGAGAGCAAATACAGTAACAGCCTATGATTAGAAATCTTAACAATGACAGTGAGTTCTGTTTAATTCTTAACTGCTTAAAAGCAGGCCTGGGGAAATGCTCTGCTTAGAAATGTCATGGAAAGTGCAGCTGGTCCATAGGCTTTATCTTGAAAAGCAAAGGATCTTTCCCATTTTGCAGTAACACTGTCATTTACTGGGCCATACCACTAGTAATTTGCAACAATGGGAGGGAAAAAAGCTGCCATTTGACCTAGAATGCAATTTTCAACTAAGTAATAAAGTGACCATTAGTGCCCGAGAGGATAATACCAGGAATAAGAACAAATTACTGTGAGGTGCAAAGGAGGCTTGGGCATTGTATTGCAAATTTCTTATGGCACTATTGTTCCCCCCCCCCCACACACACTAATACTTTTAAAGTGCCCCCACTCAACACTTGCTTCTTGTAGGACCCTTGCAAACCACATAAGATTTACCCCTTCAAAGATGAATCAGGATCTAATTGTTAACAAAGTGCCACCTGGAGAGAAATGTTACAATATACCTTCATTACAAAGCATTCAATCTCTCTCACGCTCACAAGTCCTGGCTACAGTACAGACAAAAAGAAGCAGTTGCTAGCATTAAGATCAGGCACCTGAAATTATTTGTAAGACACTGCCAGTCCCTGCACAAATAGGTCCTAACATTGCATGATTCCTGCTAGAACTGCTCTGTTTATGCTGCTTCAGAGCAAGTTTTGCTGGGATCTCTCTATTTGCAGCTCTAACCTGTCACTGGAGCCATCATATTGGTGTGGACATCAGGAGAAGAAGCTGCACCATTCACCCTGCTTTTTCAGGATGTGCTCTAGCATATGCTCTCAGTAAAGACTCTTCTGTATTTTATGGATTGACAATGCCTTGGTTTCTCTGCCTGAATGAGATTTTACTTGTGGGTGCAGCACATCCACTACAGGTCCTGCCTGCAGCTTCAGTGGTTGGAATTGAAGACAAGACCCACCAGCGTCTGTCACATTTGTTGCTGTGTGTCCACAGAAGTCAAAGCCAAATGACACTACTCTTGTCTGTCCTGAAAATTCCAGTCATCTGTTTTACAGCTAATTGAAAACTACTGTCCACAGGCTCACTTTGCTCATGCCTTGTTTACAGAGTTAGGGAGTCAGCTTGACTGAGAGCTAACCTCCCCAAGAAACTAACAACAAATTCAGATAATGAGTTTTTGATCAGTTAATCTGTCTGTTGTGGCCAGCACAAAGAAGGGACAGACAGTGGTAGGTGGAAGCAGGTGAGAGAGCACAGGAGCTTCCCTTCCATTTAGGAGAAGGACTTGCTCAATATTAAGGCGAAACCAATCTCGCTTCACAAAAGCATTTTGTAAAGCTTGTTTGGTGGGTTTTTTTAAGCAGTGGGTTTTTAAAGCAGAATCACAGAACAGCCCAGGTTTGAAGGGGCTTTGTAAAATCACCTGACCCAACCTTCCTTGAGAGAAGGAGCCCAGATGAGATTATTTAGCATCCTGTCTGCTCACACCTTGAAAACCTCCAGTGATGAGGACCATATCACATCCCTGCAGAGGTTGTTCCAGTGAATGATTGTTCTCATTGTAAAGAATTTATTTACTATATTGAAATGAAAACTTTCCTTGTCCCTTGTCTTCTTATTTCAGTAAACATGAATATCCTGCTCATTCTGAGGATCAGAAAGTTGGAGAGTGAAGGAAAGGTGGAAGCAGTCTCCCCTCTTTCTGTTCCTTGCTCAGATTACCCATCTCCTTACCTATCAGATTATCCATGCTGCTTCAGAGAACTGAGGGACTCATTAGAAGGGAATGCTCAGATACCTTGGACAGGTTGATTTCTTAACTGATGGACTTAGAGGCAGGAACTTCTGGAGATCTAAGCAATATTAACATCCTTCAGCTGCTGGTTTTCCTAGAAAAAACTACCTCTGTCCAGAAATAGCACGCTCAGGGCCTGCTTTGTTGGATAAATATTCCCAGTGCCCCACTTGCCTCATTTTTTGGAACATATGTAGTGCAAATAGAGATACAGAATTTTTTTTTACTGATAAAGAGCACATTTATATGAAGCCAAACCAATCCTTCTGGATCCTGAAAGACTTCAATTGTTAAATGTGATTCCAAATGTTCTTAACTGGCAGAAACTGGCTCTATATGCTCACCCTGCAGCTGTTTTGTAAACAGTCAGTATTATTGCTGCAATTAAAACACATGCTTTGGATTTTTCATTTTGACTTTGGCTATCATTGACCATCTCCAACTTCCACTTAAGAAGACTGTTCACCATAAAGGTGAACTGCACTGCTTTAAAAATAGTGAAGATTTGCCAGAGGACCAAATGGTGATGACTGAAATACAGTCTTTGGTGCAACTGGGAGAGTGAGGCTGCACCAAATTAGTATGTACCAGCTCTGGTTGTACATGCAGTGGAGGAAAGGAACAAAACATCCCCTGTGACTGGAACACCATTCCCCAAACAGCACTAAGAGAGGTGGACTTCCAAGAACACAGTCCCAGACTTGCAGATTGCCTTTTTGATACTGAAAGTCATTGATGGCATAAAGCATAACACAGCCCAGAGCATAAAATGAGCATCTTCCAGCAGTCTGCCATCCTTGTGCTTGAAATTTATCAAAAATGGCTCAGCTACTCATTCTTCTTAGGTTAAAAGTGTTCTTAAGTGGATTTGCTAGAGTTGTAGTGCTCGCCTCTAGCAGCTAGCAGCAAGAGCACAGTCCTGGGACGCCTTGCTCCTTATGCAGTGATCTGCAGTGTGTGTGTGTCTGTCCACTCACTGGCACACATGGTTCATTAGGGAGCTCTCACTGAACACGTGTTCAGAGTTGATGAGGATCTAATTTGTTCTGCTGTAAGAAGATTCTGTCTAATCATTAGGATGGGGGTCAGAGTTAGGAATTCTGACTGATTCCCCTGCACCTTCCTAGATCTGTCATTTACTGACCCTGTGACCTTGCTCAAGATATACCAGAATCTTATGACACTCATTGTCATCAGCTGGAGCACAGATCCATCTTTAGAAGTTTCTAGGAAGCTGAGAGACATGGAAAGTGACTGCTGCAGTGTGTATTCCACACTAAATGTGTGGAATATTACCCCAAATATGCTGTGGTGCTGAGGCCAGATACTGAGCTGTGCAAAACTAGGAGCCACTTGAAAATATCAGCAGATGACTCTTTGTGCACCTCTTTGCTAAAAAGCTGTATTCACCTCTCAGAGATACTGTAGTTTGAAGAAGGGCAGGAGATCCTTGTGTGAATTGGGCTATAGAACTGCAGAGCATCTGGGTAAAGCTCCCGAGAAGAAACTGTGAATAAACAGGAGGATGTACAGGGGGTTTTCCAGGCTGCAAATCTCTGACCAAATTCATGCTCTCCAAAGAAAGGCACAAGGAGCAGAGATGGAAGCATTTGCCATTTCCAAAACAGCTTGGCAGTCCCCCAGGACTGCAGACAAGCTTCACTGGAGGGTCTGCTCTTCTGCTGACACAAGAGATGGATGTACATATGAGTCCCATTAGCATTGAAGGGAGGTGCCTGCTAAACTTTCCCATGAACTAGTGGAGGAAAAGGCTTCTAAAGGTATCTCACGAGGTAACAGAAGGCTGTGGCTGCACATGCTGCCTCTCTTTATATCTGCCTGTGATACAGCTGTACATTTACATCGCTTGGATGTATCTACTTGACATCTTGCTGTCTGTCACAAAGAGGCACTTTGGAGCCATGAAGCATACTTGCCCACTATCGTCAGTGCAGGGCTATAAATACCCAACTTGCACGTAAACTGTTTGTATACTGCCCCTCAATCCCAGATTGATCTGTTGTTAATTCTAAGGACTGCAGTCTCCTTTGAATCCTATTTTTATTTAATGTTCATCAGCAGGAATATATGTTTTATTTCTTTTTTTTTTTTTTCCTTTTGTGGCTGTTTTTTCTGTCTTTTGTAGCAAGCATTAAAGTTTATTTTGGGCTGAGGAAAGCTATGCCCTTTGTGACAATGTGTTGTGGAGCTTTATTTAATTCTGTGGGGTTTTTGGGTGCATTTTGTTGGGGGACGGATGGAAGGAGTAAAAGAAAAAGCTGTAGAAATAGTGGAACTGGAAATCTAGATTCCTAGAAGGTGGCAATCTGTTAACTAGTGTTCTTGGGAAAACCTGTCTGTGATGAAAATAAAGCCCCGTCGTTAAAACCCAGTGCATTTTCCTTTTCTGCCCCTGAATGTTGTTAACAATGTTGCACTCTGGTTAAGTAAAAATCTCAAACTGCAGTGAAGTGTTAGTAATCGGTTCCTGAGCAGATTCCCTAATGCTATTCACTTTTCCCTGCTAATCTTCCTGTGTGAGTTATAACAATGCAGCACCAAATGAGAAGGAAATGTCAGGTTATGTTTCAGGGCCAGCCTCCTGCCCACCCTCCATCTGTGCTGATGTCAATGCTTATTGGAACATATGCTGCCTGTTGCTCACTGACCATCTGTTAGCTGAGCTGATGAAGTGTTCCCGTTGCTGGGACAACCCGGCCCTTTATTGCCAGTGGCACCGCAAACATTTTCTGCTCAGGTTTCACTTTTATCTGTGCTCTGGAATGGCAGCTCTGCCATGGCAGGGGTTACCCCATCCCTGCACTTTCCTGCGCCTGGGTGGGGAGCGCAGTCAAAATTCAAGGTGCAAGTTTTGGGGCAAGCTACTAAAAGGCTGCAGCAGAGCTAATGAGCCTGTGTATTAACTGCTGGCATTACAGCTAGGACACAGGGCCAGGCATGCTTTCCAGTGGGAGCCCAGGGTCGAGGGAGCATGTCTGGTAGTGGTTAGAAAGTTTTTGTGAAGAGACTGTGATGACTGGTATCATGCAGAAACACCCATAGCCCTGAAGACATGCAAGGCTACAGAGGGATTTTTGGAGAAAAGCAAAAGGCAAGGGATGGGCTATTTTTCCCTTGGTTAAGAGTCACTTGTTTTGAGACTTCTGCATGTTGTAGTAGTGCCTGACTGCTGCAGATCTTTTGGACATAACTGAATCTAAATGTAACAATCTTTTTTAATGGTGTGGGCCTCAGTTTAAGCCATAGCAATGATAAAACCATTTGCCCGCACACAGCCTTTTAGCAGCTCTGTCTGGTGAGCTTCCCCCTCTCTTAAAAATGTCTACAAACATTAATCAATCCTCATGACAAGCCTGTGGGGCTGGCAGGTGGCATTCCCACTTTACAGAGGGAGAAGCAAGTGTGAGAGCTGGCACGAGATGGGCGGCATGCCCACCTCCCAGCCTAGCCTGCTGAGATCACTAGACCAGATTGCCCTTCATTACTCACCAAGAGCCCCGGCTCTGCCATGGTGCCAAGAGGAGCTGCATTCCAGACACCAGGGTTGAGAAGACTCTGCCCTGTTGTTCCTTCCATCTTATATGTGAAGGGGATAGAGCAGCATGTGATAAATGAATGCTGTTGGTGAAACTGACCACAATAAATAGGGTGAAATATGACAGCTGTTAAGATACAGAAAGTCTGGGTGCTTGGGAATGTTAAACGCTCTGAAGTTGAGAAATGTCTTGGTCTTTCACTTTCTGTGTTGGTATTACTCAGTGTTTTCCTCACTGACCCTGGGGTTTTGGTTCCTGAATGACCTGATCTCTCACCCCAACTTTGGAACTGAAGACTATCCCATCATCCTTCCATTTCTCTCACTTCCCTTCCCCTCAGCCTTGCCTCTTTCAAGTTTTCTGAAAGACTTTTTTCAGATATATTGTCCCTTTGCAGTTCCCTAGCTCGCAGAAGCAAACTTTCTAGTCTTTCATCCAGCCTATCCTTTCTGTTTCCTACCTCAATCCAGTTGTTCCTGTAGCCTGGCCAGTCAGCTGTACTCTGGCTGGCCTTTCTACCACCTTCCCTTACTTCTCATGCTTCTAAAATCCCCTTTTCTTCTGTTCCTAGCATAAAAATCCTCTTCCCATTTCTGTCAGGTATCTATACCTCTTTTTGTAAGGCTAAGTTGTAAGTTTTTCAGGAAAAAGGCTCTTTATTTTTCATCCTATGCATCAATTATTGTTTTAATTAAATTACTGAATATTACAATAATGTGTGCTCAGAGACTACATGATGTGTGGTAGAGCTGGATAAGATATCATCCATTCTGACATAATCCTAGGTGTTAATAATAATGTACAATTTCAGCAAATGTTGCTATTTCAGGACGTTCTGGCAGAACAGGCTGGTTTTACTCACCCCAGGGACAAACACATGAACAAATTACCACAAAGCCAGCAAGGGTGGGGATTCACATTGCCTCATCTGCTTTGTGGTGAGTGCCTGAGTGTTGGGTCTTACTCTGTGGCACATGTGGGGTAGGGGCCTGTGCTTGTGTCGAGCTGCATGCTGGGTCTCTTACCTTGCCTTTATTGTGATTATGATAAAAGCATTTATCTACAGCTTATCACAATTACCACAAGGGAGCCTGAGCACTCTAAATTCAAACTGTCTCTTGTGGCAATTTATTTCATACCAGTCAGCTTTTAAATCCACTTTCGTGTCCTTGTTGGTTGCCAGAATGGTGTAAATGTGTCAACATGTAGATGAAAATTAGGCTGATCTTTCCTCCTCTCCAAGAACATCATAGATCTTGGTAGTTTTGGTATCTTTACAGACCTAGACAGCTCTGAATTTTGAATCAAAACAAAGCAGAATTTAACACTTTGCTTCAAGATTTGTCAGCTTCATTTTCCCTCAGTCCAAAAATGTGAAGGAATACTAATACCATAAGCTATTATAAGTCCAGCCCTCAGCAGGATTCGTAGTTCCCAACTGAAAGTGCTATTTTTACCAGGGCAGGACTGCACATTTTGTGCAGATTTTAGGCCTAGATTAAATGGTGGCACTGCTTTCTACACACACTGAGAAGAAAGATTATGCTATGTCTTAAATGAGTGCTATTTGAACAGTGAGAGTGGGCAATTAAAGAGCTTTGAAATCTTGAGATGCTACCAGCAAGGCGAGATGAGGCATATACACGTAATGTACCAGAAATGTGTAATGTCTGTGCATTTCTAGGGAAGTGTAGGGGCCAAGGGTCACGTTGAAACTCCAGATAGCGATTCCCTGGCTGCCACCATGGGCACCTATGGAATGACTGCTGTCCTCCTATTGAGCAATGCCAAAGGTCCCTGGTGCTGTGCCTGTTTGCAGCACTGGAAGGCAAATTGCAGACATCTTACTGGAAGCACAGGTACAGGGATCTGAGGTGCACACACAGCCTTGGCCTGCAGAAAGCAGAGGGGTACTTACAAATTGCCTATTTGATGTTGGCAGGTGTACCAGAGCCAGTTACAGAAGCACTGCTGGGCTGCTTGGGAAGTTCATCAGCTGGGCAATGTTTATTGACACCATTAGAGAAATACTGATTTTTGCCAGCCAAGAACCTGATCTCTGCTGTGGCTGGAGTGTCAGGCATTCAGAGCTCTGCTTAATCACAGCTTTAACACATTTCCTGAATCTGGATGCCTGAATCCTGTAAGAACAACAAATGCTTGCACTTCTGTGCTCTAAGGTTGGCAACGAGGAGCTGTTGTGTGTACTTTTGTGAAAAAATCCCGTCCTCACCCCAGTGCTGGGGGCGGGCTGCCACCGACACCAGTTGCGCGAGGATTTACCCTGTGCTGCCTGGAGATCTGTGGGCTCTGGAGATCACTCTCTGCACAAATTAACTAAAAGATGCCTTAGGTAGGTGTCCAGCCAGCACAGAAGGAACCCAGCTCCATTACTAGCCTGCAATCCCCAGTTTTCCAGCTGTCACTATGTAATACGGTCTCCCCCTCACGTAATTCCTTCCTGTAGTCCAATAGAAGTCCTTTAAAGAAGAAAAAAACAAAGAGAGAGGAACAACAAGCAAGTAATCCTGTCATACGATCTGCCCCAGTAGTTTGGGGCCTGTTTCTCTTTCAGGGGCTGTGAGTGTGCTTTGAGGTGCACAATAGAGATGCCTTCTCCATTGACTGGGGAGCTCAATGAGCCAAACTGGGCGGCGGCCCCGGGAACAGCAGCAGCAGCAGCAGTGGTGCAGCGCAGCAAAGGGCCCAACTGTTAACTGATTTAACACTCTGCCAGCTGCAGTCCCTGAGCTCTGAGAGGAGCAGCGGGCCTTTGAATATTACCTTTCAGCCAATTAGACATATGTCACTTCATAAAACCTCTCGAGTGCGCTCCCCTTGAGGGGAGGAACTGCTGGGGACAAGGAGGGAACTGCGTTACCTGCCGTCCTCCCGGCTGCACCGTCCCTCCCTCGAGAAGGAATTTCTAATTGTTTCTGGAATTATTTTCAGCAAGTATCAAGAAGACTGCAGGTGCTGAATGCAGAAGCTTGGCCCAACAATCAATTTCACCAAAAAGCAATGCCCATGAAGTTTTTAGTAGTGAGCTGCAACTCAGGGAGAGCACTGGGATCTGTGTGCTTTGTCCGAAGGAGGTGCAGCAGCAGCCACTGTACCACTGAGCCAGCCAGCGCAGCCAGGGTCTGCAGGGGTGGACAGTACATGAGAGGGCATGGATGTCATGGATGCTTTTTTCCAGAATCAGTGTTTATCTAGGTCAAAGAACAGACTTTTTACTCTTTCAGATTGATTGAAATTTTTATTACAGTAAGGCTGAAATTCTTATTTCAGTCATGCCAATTTCTTTATGTTCATTATATTAAAGCACTCAAAAATGCAATATTAAAAGGCATCTTAATGCATGGTAAAATATGGCAGATTATGGTAAGTTTTTAAAACAAAACATTTATTAAAATGTGTTTAAAATAATTTGATTACAAAAGCCAATTTAATAACAAGTGAATTGAAGAAGTTGTGACAAAATTAATAAAATTAAAAGTATAAAGATTTCCTTTTCATAGCAATGTAGAAATCAAAGCAGCCTGGACATGAGGGCTCTAAGAGACAGAAAGACATTTACTTTAAAATCCTGACCTAAAGCTTTCAAGTTGGCAGTTGTTGCTAACACTGTTAGTGAACAGAAATGAGTGAGCCAGAGCTGTATGAATAATGCTAGTTTTTTCCCACTGAAGATAAGACACCTTCATGGGGTTTGCACACTATCAGAGCTCAACAAGAAACTGTGTGTGGCATACAAGAAAAGAGGGAAATAGGGGGGTGGTTTTACTTTGGGAGAGAAGTGCTCAAGCTAAGTTAGGTTGGTCTCTGAATGAGTGTGAGCAATTTATTCAGCTTTGGCTTTTGATTTTTGGTTTTCTTCCTCAGTCTCTTCAATCATCTTCACAGCAGGATGTTCTCTGCTTTAAACTTTCAGTGCTCAGTAATCAGGCAGTAGTGATTGTCAAGGGCAATGAGAGAAAGTGGGCTTTGGGATGATCCAAATGTGCAGGAGTAGTCTTCAGGTATTCAGTCCTTTTCACACATGGAGAAAACCTTGAGCTTTGTTTTTGAAAAAGAAACCCTCTTTTCCATAAAACTTTCCCCTTGCGGGGTTTTGACTAGCTTCAGGCAGTGATGACGGATTATGGAGTGGTAATATATAGGCTGGAATGAGAAGCTATTTGGAAGATCTCAGGCTTGCAGTCAGACAAATAATTTAAGCTGGCATAAATTGTCAGTATTGATAAAAGTAGTAGATCCACACTTCCTCTGCTTCTGACTGCTTGTTCTTACCATATGCTATTCTCTTCCTTTCACAGTACTTTTACTATCTTAATGGCAAACTGGAGCATATTCAGCTGGAGATGGGAGAGGACAAGGGTGTACCTGAATCTGCTTTGCCCAGTCTAATTCATTGCATGAATTGCCCATGTTTCAGGAGGCAGGACAAGATACCACCAGGATGGACAGTGAGAGCCAGGACACAGAGAGACCACGGCCACTTTTTCTCTGGGTTAGCATTTTTTATTGTCTCCACTGAAATTTATTTTATTTCAATTTAACAATGACAGTTTCCCATTCTTAGCAGCTTTGAAAGGATCACCTTTCAAAAGAAGATAGTCGAGGAGATCTTACAATGCACAAGTGTCTTGTCCAGCCAATATCTGGAATTCAGGCATTCCTCTTGCTCATGGTTCCTGTGGTCAAAATTCTTCTGAAGCTCCTCACAGGTGTTGCTACCTCTAGACTTAGTTTAGATGTGCAAGCTCCATCAGTGGGGTAGTTCAGAGCTGCTAAGCATGCTTTTGTTGGCAGCCTTCACTTTATCAGAGTACATAGTTCTTGACTAAAAAAAAGACTTTGAACACAAGTAGGGAACTGATAATTTTAAATATACCATAATAAACAACATTCTATTTTCCCCCTGTGGAATTATGTCAGATATTTGCTTCACAGGTCTTGTATAACATGATTATTCCCTTTTTAATCTTTCTCTGCCAAATCTTCACTGAAGTGAATCACTGATCTTGCAAACTGTTCATTTCAGTCTTTTACATGTACAGCTTGAAACTTGCATATCTCTGTGCATTTGAATCTATTACTAATGTGTAAGCATTCATCAGTTTGGCAGGAATGGACACTACACATCTGTAATTCATAAGCTTCAAGACAGTTTTTGGTGATGATGATTCAAGCATCCACTGAATGTCCAAATTCCCTTTGGCATCAGTTGTCCAGCCATAACTTGCTGGATCCAGCAGAGTGGGTTCACATTGCAGGAATCATCTCCAAATGCCTGCTTAATGGTTTGCATGAAGTTCATGCTGGAATAAGCAATCTTTGCATGGGGGAAGCTGTCTGGAGTCGATTTCATCTCTTTTGGCAGAGAAGGATTGATAATGGCATCAGTTGTTGCACTTTTAGGGACAAACAGATGGCATGTGAATTCTTGTAATTTCGGAAAGAAGCCTGATGAAAGCTCCCAGGGTTGTCCAAACACTGAGAAGTTATATTGATAATGACATTTTCTTTGCATGAGTTCTAGGGCTCCCAGTTTTCCTTTGTCTGAAAAAAACACCAACAGCACTGCATCCCCAGAAGACATGCAGGCCAATCAGTGCCCTGCATGTGTCAGTCCCGGGGGAGCACACTATTATATTTCTGTCAGGGAGTGATGCTTTGTGGCTGTTTTCTGACTTTGTCATGCATTAGCCAAGATCTATAATTCTGCTGGGTTGTGCCCATTGTTTGAGCATGCAGTATAACACTCATCTTTCTTCTCTGAGAAGTCCTGTGTTCTTGTGGTGGTCTCTGCCTAGGAAGAAAGAAAGGATCACAGTGGAATTGAGATGTACTTTACTGTTGCAACTTACAACCATACCCCCACACTATCTTTAAAGAAAGAATTTTGTGACATTGCACTTGCTGATGGGACAAGAGAAAAACTTGTCTCTAATTTGGATTTCATGTCCTGCAGTTGTGTCCTTGAAATATTTGCTGGTAGAGGATCCTCTTGGATTTCTCAGTACCTTTTGTTGTTATTGACTGGTAAATGCCTAACAATGTTTTAACTTTATGACTTTCTGCACCTTCATATAGTTCAAATGAGCAGAGATGCCTTGTTAACACCACTCAGCCTTTGGACAAGTCTTTATTAATAATACAGACAGATGGGATAGTGATGGGGGGCTTTGGTGGATTGCTTTTTTTTTTTTCCCATCTGACTAAATAAACAAATCTTAGTTAAAGAGGTTTATCTGTTGCTCTGTTGTTGCTGATGGGCTTACGTCTTCCTTCTATCCTGTTAGCATTGTATGAAGAAGCTATGTGTGTTCGACTTAATTCAGTACTGAGGACTGAAAAGACCACAGCTCACTCTCACTGCGTATTTTAATGTCTGCTGTCCTCTGTAAAAGTGCTCTACACAGCACCACTTGGATGCCTATTGATTTTTACTTGGTTGCTTTCAACTCGGTGTTCAGCACTAAATTATCTTTGGCAAGCATATCCATCAACAAGTTGTCTGGATATGTGATTTGTTTTCCCTTTGTCACCCTGGCTGATACATACCTAGTGTCTCCTTCAAACCTGGCCGTCTGGGCTCCAAAGGCTTTTTTTTTCTCAGCTGAACTATTATTTATTGGGTTTTATTTATTTCTCTTTCAATAGAATCACTCTTGCTTTAAGATAAAAGCTGCTATCATATCTGGATTGACAAAGACATTTCATGAAAAATGCAGAGATAACTTGGTATGCAAAAGGGTTTTTCCCTGTGAAATATCCAAAATTTGGATTATCCTTTCAGTATTTTTCAGTGCTCTTATTTTGGTTGCCTTTGCTTGAAAGTAAAATAGCAACACCACCAGAAATTAGTGAACTCTTGCAGCCACAGTTTCTCTATTGAATATGGCAAGGACCCTGGTTCTTTGCAATGTTCCTTGAGCATTAGCACATAGTGTATTACATCTTACAGGAAATTGCTACTCCTCTGTCTTCTCAAGTATCATGTGAGGGGAATATTTTGGGGGGCTGTGGGTTTTGAGTTTTGTGGGTTTTTTCTTTTTGAAGACAAATTCATACTACTTGGATCCTGGATCATACTATGATCCTTGGATCATACTACCTGTCTCCCTGTGCAGCCATTACTGCTTTAACCCTTTTAACCAATGGCACCCCAAAAGATCTATTTTTCGCCATGGTTATTCATACTTTTCATAATCTTGAGTATGTGATGCTTCACTTTTGTTCAAGCCTCAGGCAGAATCCTGAAACAGAATCTGGTTGCAGATTTCGGCAGCTTTCAGAAGAGCATTTTCAAATGAACAGTCAAATGTGACTTTAGCTTAGAGCTTGGCATTCCAAAATTGTGTGGTGGTTGGACCCTCACACACTTTCTCTGTTGTTTCAAAAATACTTACTCCTCTCTCCACTGCTTACTTTCACTGACATAACAAATTTGCAATAAAATATGTGTACAGGAGGCAGCAGCAAAGGTCACCATCATGTAAACATAAGCAGAATGATCACATGTGTCATGAAAACTGATATCGTGACATTTATTTTTTCATTTATTTGGTTACCATCTTGGAAAAGCTAAACCAGATTGACAGCAGTAATTTGTCATCAAACTGTTAAAACACATAGGTAAGTTCTGTAACAACAGCCAAACCAAAGAGATAATGAAAAGTCTGATGATTCATATAAAAATAAAATATAATAAATCCATCCTAACTTAAAATTTAGCCCTTTGCATGATACACTTACCAGTCATTAATTAAGAAGAAAAGTGCTCTATTTCCACCTTAGAGAACACTCAAACAGGAATAGGAGGAGTAATACAGATATTCTTTACACTATCCCTGACTTCCCTTAATTACACAGAGTGAAATTTTAGCAAAAAGGCAGAATTTGACAGCTTCAGTAAGATACAACAGCAAAATAATGCAAAGATGTATTTCCATCAGAACAAATTGCTTTCATTAAAATTTTTGCTTTATTCAACTCATATAAATGTCTGATATTGCTATTATTTTTCTGTCTCCCCTTTAGAACCTATCTGGTTCATCAGACTTTTCATTATCTCTTATGTGGTTGCAAATGCCCTTTTTAGGCCCAGAGAGCAGTATTTGATGCAATAAATATTTGATTAAATAAATATTACCTTCAGAAGGCAACACCCTGTGCAGAACACTGTTAGTACACTTCTCCCACTCACCTTTCTTTGATCACCTGCATTTGGATAGACAAACATGCAAGACTAAATAATCTGATGAATAAGGCAAATTGACTGCCTGTATAATGCTTTGTATTTTTGCTTTGATTTAGATATTTCAAAAGGCTCATAATGAGCAAGGCAGGGAAAGTTGAGAATTGTCCACCTAAGTAAATTAGTTAAAATATAAGGCAAGAAATTCACAGCAAAAGTAGAGGAACTAGAGGACCATGATGTCTGCAGGATTTCTCCTTTGTGTTTGTGTACTCTGATGTTTAATAAAATGTCAGCTCTAGTTGAGATTTTTCCCCATGTCTGAGAAATTTGTCATGTCTGCAATACAGATTCCCTGTACATAGTAAGCTTTAGCATTTGATAGGGACTTGTCTTCAATGAGGCCACAAGTAGAACCACCTTCCTCAGCGCAAGTGTCTATTTACATGAGACTTGTAGGAATTTAATAACTTATAGTGCAATTTTGACTTCCATCAAACCTGGTGGAGAGTGGCCAGTCAACTTGAAGGATATTGAGAGTTGAGTGTACATGAATCTGGGCAAATGTTCAGAAAAATTAATGAACAAACCTCTTTTTTAGTAAACTTGTTTTCAAATGGTTGTTAAACATCAGTCTCTTATCTTTGTTTAATAATATTTCGTCCTCCTACTGCTTTTGTTGCTGTTGTGAATCCGTGATGTGTTGGACAGTTTCTTATCTGCTGATGTGTTCATTTAGGAATGTGATGTGAGGGTCACTTTTCCTAACAGCTTATCTCCTTTGAAAATTTAGGCAGGTACAATGAACATAGTCGTAGGTCTCCAAATATGAGGTTTTGTCCTATTTCAAACATGCACCCCATGCTTGAAACCATTGGTCATTCTTGCCTATTTTCTTTCCTATGCCTTAGAAAACTTGGGAGTTAAACACAGGTAGTATATCTGTCTTAGAGCAGAATAATTAAGGTAATTAGCCAAAGTAACCACTCAGTCTGTGTAATGCAGAGCTGAGGAAAATCGGAGGGAGTTCTCACCATGAAAGAAGTAATTGAAGTTACCGCCATACTCTCAGTAACTGCTGTCAACTTGAGAATTTAGCCACATGCAAACCAAAAAGAACAATGCCCAAGCAAAAGGAAAAGGGAAAACAAGGCATTTAAGACTATCTCAGAGGAGATTAGATGAAGATCCCACTACAGGAACTCTTGACACTCCAGCCAAAAGCTTAAGAGACTGCTGTGAATTAGAGGTGTCAGAAAGCAGAGCTAACAAAAGCCACTGTGCCCAGCAGGCTGAGCCGTGCTCCTGGGAGGCCTCACTGCCCATTAGAAATTAGTTACTGGGACAGAGGAGGTGAAAGAAAGGGAGCCCTGCAAGTCGAGTGAGCAACATGGGCAGGAGGTGTCCCTTGGGATTGCTGCAGTAGCCCCCATTCAGAGCAGGGCTATGGGGTAACTGCTGGCAATAGGGTGTGTAGCAATATTTGAGATCTGATCTGCCACAAAAAAATACAGATGTTACTGAAATAAATCATCTGAGGTGCTTCGAGACGATGGAATAAATGTCAAAATTGAATGGCTGTAGAGAAGCACTATGGCAGGAATGAAGAGTAACATTTTGCACTTATCTTTTTTCAGACCTTTGTTCCCTCAATAGTTCCATTGTGGTGGCATTTGGACCATAGTGGGATGGACATGCTGGTGCCACCCATACTCATCCCTTTCATGGCAACCAGTGGCTGGTGAGACATGGGAGTGATGGTTCTCTTGCCCCACAGCTGCAGCAGCTCAGGAAACACTTGGAGCAGGGTGTGCTGCAAGTCATTGCAAGGCTTGAGGGATGGTGGAGACACTGCATTGCATTTAGAGTTCAAGCTCAGGGCATTCCTGGAGAATTCCTTGCAGACAGTGTGCCATAACACTATCTGTAAACATACTTCCACCTGAGCTCATAAGAAGAAATGAGGAAATTATTTAGAGATGTATCTTTTCTAAAAGCTCCAACTCTTAAGTCCTGAGGCTGTGTATTGGTAGTACTATGTGTTGCTGATTGATCGGAGTGTTCAGCTAGGAGATCTGTACAGGGGAGGCTGGGTCAGGGCTCCTGCCAGCAGGGCTTGGTGAAATGTGTGACTCGGCACATATTGACACATGTGAGTGTCCTTCTGTTCAACGGGATCTATCCTGCAGAGTGCATTGTCATTCCTCTCAGACACACCATGATGCAACACTCAGCAGCAAATACCTCTTGTCATTAACTTCACCAGCTACTGGTTTTCTAACCCTTCCCTTCATCTGGGGGAAAATTTTCACTTGCAAATATCTCCAGAGCAAGCCTTCTCATCCAGAGGAAGCAGAAGGAAATTGCCCTCCTTAATGAGCATGGGCTAAAAGAGGAGGGATGCTTCCTGTGTTCTATGAACACAGTTGGTCCATCATAGATACTGTTTGATATGCCTGAACTTCTCCTTCAAACAGACTGTAAAGGCAGGGTCCTGACTCATTCTTCTGTTACTTTTCACAGTTGGCAAATGCCAACTTGCACATTGCAGCTAAATGGCTGCTAAATTTGGAGTAACTGAACTTCTCCCCTTATCCACATGGTTACAGCTCTCTCTTGCAGGTGCTGCCCTGAACTGTTGGGTACCACTTCATTGGCTAAACAGCTTCATTGTGCCACACTTGTCAAGAGCAACCTCATTTCAGCAAAAACTTAGTTTTGCACGGCATTACCTACAGGCTGAATCTGATGGGGTTCTTACTTCAGCTGGTGCTTCCCTTGCTTTCTATAGAAATGTTGTGAGGAGAAGGTTAAGGTAAGGACTGCAAAATGCTTCCAGCCCTAGGTCTAAAGTCAAGCAGACTCTAGTGCCAATGTTGAACTTAATTCCTCCTCATCAGCTCTGAGAGGCTGAAAAGGCTGCTCTGTCACCAGCCAAGTGCAGCCATGGGATCTGAGTCTGTATGTCCCTCACATATAATAGCACTGTGGCATTCAGAGTTAAAGTAGCCTGTGTATTGATGTCGTCATCATTGTATGACATCTTTAACAGGCTAATAGAAAAGCTGATGGGAAAAATCCTGGTAGGCTTTTGTTGTTTGGGGTTTTTTTTGGGGTTTTTTTTTTTTTTTTTTGGTTTTTGGTTTGGTCTGGGTTTTTTGGGTTTGTTTGTTTTTGGGGTTTTTTGTGTTGTGTTTTTTTTTTGTTTGTTTTGTTTTTGTATTTTTTGGTTTTGTTTTTGTTTTTGTTTGTGGGGGTTTTTTTGCCTTGGTTTGGTTTGGTTTGTTTTTTTTTAACGACCAATAGGTCAGCTTTAAAAAAAAGTTTGACAGGTTTAAATAAGAGCTCAAAAAGATCCTGGAAACAGAGGCACTTCTGAGAACTCCAAGTGTGAAGCTGTAAAGTCTTCATATGCTAAAAAAGAGGATCTTTAACACTTCAGCTTTTGTCCTTTATTCAGCTATCTTGTGTTGTTGCAAATCCAGTAAGAGTTGAAAACGGGTAGCCTCTTCACAGTGCCTTTTTTTTTTTTTTTTTTGGCTGTTTAATAAACATACACTAGATACAAATTTAGCCAATAAAAGGTTCATGTAGTATGTATGTATGTATAATACATGCACAAAAGGGCTATTCAAAATGCATAGCAACCACTCGGCAGGGTTTAATTTTCCTTAACAGTTTTCCATTTTCCTTTAAATTTGAGATGGGCGTGGGGGGGTAGCAATCAGAATCCTTGGCATAAATAGGATAATAATAAGGAAGTTCCTGGTATTGTTGAAGTAACAGTTCTTAGCAAAGCATACAACTGAATTCAGATAAAAGGAAGTTTCTGATTAAAATGAACTGCATGAATTAAAAATGTGAAAAGTTATTGGAAATTCCTCATAGCTGTAAAACATTGCTCTGTTAATTACATGAGAAATTAAAAACTAGCTGATATTTCTGTAACACGTTTCTTAGTTTCGTTGACACTTTAAAAATATATTTTAAACACTATTAGCATTCTGCATGATAGCATACATAAATTATGTCAGCCAAACAGTACAGCAGGTTACATCATTGCCTTCTGTGACATTTATGAAGCCAGCATCTGCTGTGCACGATGGGTTGCCTTTTTCCAAAGCCTATCTAAGGGTTTTACAGCTGGCTTTCCAAATATATGCCCTGCCATGTTCTTAAAGTGACACACACAAAAACACACACAGACCCCGCATCATTGGCAGATTTAGATTTTCATCCACTTTTCTCACTTAGTGGAACCTGTTGGAGTGTCAGGTCTTGTGTGTCCTGGCAGGGAAGACCCAAGTGTTAAACAGATGTTTCTGTTACAGTAACGCCTGGATGCCCAGAGTGAGGCCGTAATTCCATTTTAGCACAAGTGAAGTAGAAATTTTTAGTAGTTGTAGCACAGTGCAAGGGTTGAGACTGCTGAGTGCTGTAAAACCTGAAAAATACAGAGGCAGGGGTTATTTTTAAGTTTTTGATACCTAATGATAAAGATAAGGGTTTTTTGGTTTTTTTTTTTTCTTATTATTTCCAGGAGAATCTAACCTTCTAACTGTCACTATAACCTGGTAGCTAGCTGCCTTCACACGCTGAATGGCCCAGGGGCTGAGCTCTTCTCAGGCACCTAAACAATCTAGCTTTGGCATTGTGCTGGGGGAAAGGCTGGGAATGTGCCTGCAGGGTTTTGTGAATGCCAGAAAGATAGGGTTTTAAAGAACCTGGCCTCTGGAAAGATACCGAATCGGGAGTGGTGATAAAATAGCGTCAGTTCTGGCAGCCCCAACAGGACACTTTACAAGTCAGACTGCCTGGTTTATTTGGACCTGTTAGTTTTTTTTGTTTGTTTTGCTTTCTGTATTGAACAGCACAAATCTGTGATGTATTAGTGAAATAGGTGGAAGAAAAGCATCATCATCTGTTTGCTTCTTTATCTTCCTCTGCTACAGAAATAGCTTTTTCCTGTCTAAATGGACAGAATAGTCTTGTGATACCTGGGTTCAGATACATGCGTGCATGCATATGTGCATACGTGCCTCTGTGTGTGTGTGTCTGCATAGACATATATGAAACACTCCCCATAAGTCCTGAAATCAAACAAAGCCTGAGGCCCTGCTGTGCACCAAATCCTCCTGCAATTCTATGTAATGCGGGCAGCACTTCTTCCTCAGAGAGGTTTTCTGTGCCCCTCTGTTTACCTGGTTTTCTGAGAAGCAGACAGAAGCAGACATGTTACCGAGAGGCATCCCAGCTCTCTCAGCTGACTGAAGGAATCAGCTTCAGATTCCACGGCAAAACCCACCTACAAAATGCAAAACTGCTACTTTACCTTTCTTTTTTTTTTTTTTTTTTTTTTTTTTTTTACACCCTTAATGTCTTCAGTGGCTTGAGATACCTTTCTTTGGGGCACAAGTTCTTGCAAAAATCCAGTCATTTCATCAAAGCCCCAGACTCTGGAGAACATAGGCTGTGCCATCACAGGGCTGCTTTTCAAGGAGGCATCTGTGCTAAGCATATGGCAACTATTTATTATAGCTGTTGCATTGAGAAACAACAATTCCCATGATAATTGTTTCTCGTATATCAAGATGCTTCAATCTCTGTTTCCCACAGCATTCTGCTTGTCTGGTATGTGTGTGCCAATGTCACCACAGTCCTAGCAGACAGTTGTCTACGTTTTGTCATTACTGAGGGTAAACAGACATGACTTGAGTGGGAAGGAGAGTGGGGGAAGTGGACTGCTAATTTAGTCTGTCTTTAGTACTGCACTGTGAAAGCAGCACTGAATGATTTGCGGGCAATATTTACAAATCTCCCCTCCCTCAATACATCCATCCCTTTTCTTCAAGCACACATTGTTTAAGGGCATTAATGCTTATTATTTGCCAGCCTGCAGTACAGACGATGCTTGGTTTTGCAAGGGGTGGGGTGACTTTTCCACCCCCCCAACAATCTACTGCTCTCTTCATTATTCTAGAAGAAGCACACCTGTATTCCCTTGAAAATATACAGCATATATGGACATTTACACATGTGTGAGTCAGTTTTCAGCATTCTATACAATATAAAACTTTTCTCCTTTTACATACAGTGATCACATACATACCTTTCATTTGCTAGATGTCAAAAATCCCTAAATGCACACATTAATTATTAAAAAAAAAAAAAAGGAGAAAATGAAAGAAAGAGGCAAAGAAAGAGGCAAAGAAGCAGGGAAGCAGGGAAGGAAGGAAGGAAGGAAGGAAGGAAGGAAGGAAGGAAGGAAGGAAGGAAGGAAGGAAGGAAGGAAGGAAGGAAGGAAGGAAGGAAGGAAGGAAGGAAGGAAGGAAGGAAGGAAGGAAGGAAGGAAGGAAGGAAGGAAGGAAGGAAGGAAGGAAGGAAGGAAGGAAGGAAGGAAGGAAGGAAGGAAGGAAGGAAGGAAGGAAGGAAGGAAGGAAGGAAGGAAGGAAGGAAGGAAGGAAGGAAGGAAGGAAGGAAGGAAGGAAGGAAGGAAGGAAGGAAGGAAGGAAGGAAGGAAGGAAGGAAGGAAGGAAGGAAGGAAGGAAGGAAGGAAGGAAGGAAGGAAGGAAGGAAGGAAGGAAGGAAGGAAGGAAGGAAGGAAGGAAGGAAGGAAGGAAGGAAGGAAGGAAGGAAGGAAGGAAGGAAGGAAGGAAGGAAGGAAGGAAGGAAGGAAGGAAGGAAGGAAGGAAGGAAGGAAGGAAGGAAGGAAGGAAGGAAGGAAGGAAGGAAGGAAGGAAGGAAGGAAGGAAGGAAGGAAGGAAGGAAGGAAGGAAGGAAGGCTGGCTATAAGGCAGCCTCCCAATATCTCGTCACCAGCAAGACCTCAACTTTTGCTGCCTGACCTGGCTGTGATGTTCACTTATGGGCTTTGAGTCTTGGGGAACATTATAGGGACATATTTTGAAACTGCAGCAGTTCATCATCTAGTCTCCTTGTTTTCATAAATTGGTGCAATTTCTTAGACTCTCAGCATTAGTGTCTTGGCCCATGCCAGGTGAGATTTAGGTCCATATATGTAATAATGCTTGCTTTTTTTTTGGTTTGTATGGTTTTTTGGGGAAGACAAGGGATAAGATGCACCTTTTATGAGTTACTGAAAGTGTTTTATAACTGGAGATGGGTGAGCAAAATCAGCATCTGAGAGTTCTGTGCAACAGATAAACATTGTACTCATTTCCTCAGATAGAGCCACTCCTAAGAAACTGTAAGCACTGAAAATCATGATTTAATTTATATAAATGGAATTTAGGATTTAAATTATACATAAAGATATAAGTTTGGTGCAGCAATCCAGACTTAGGTAGGAAGGGTGTTGACTTTTATAATGTTTGAACATAGGTCCAGCATAACCAAGATTTGATTTTGGATCATTCTGTGAGTACATAAGCAAAAAGTAGAGTCTTAATGTTTGAGAAATTAGGGTCTGTTCAAAACACAGCATTGCTCCCTTTTGAAGGTCCCAAGCTCTTCATATCATGTTGAGCAATACTCATTTATGAATGATTGAATGATATGTATGAGCAATACATTTATGAATCTGACTTTTGTTCTTTTGTGTAGCACTGATGTGTTTACATTGACCACAGGACATTCTCATGTACTGTGTCATTCCTAAGTTCCTCCCATTGTAACCAACTTCTGTGCTTTTGTGTTAAAACCTGAGCTGAAACAATTTTAGTTGTCACATGAGGTGGTGCAGCTCTTTCTGAAGTTACATGTTTGCTGCTTTATACCCTCCTAACTGGGTCCTGTATTTGCATATAAAAGTCTCAGTTCATAATGCTGCTTTATTTTTGGCTTTGTGCAAGCTGTTTCTAGTTAAATCAATAGTTAAAACTGCTCCTTAAGGCAGATAAATATGTCATTAGTAGAAATAATGGAGCAGTAGTCAGCGGCAAAACTGATGCTTCATCTAAATGTGTGTAAGGCATTTTATTTAGTTGGCATGTCGCTAACATCTATTAAGTTAAATTATGAGAAGTGTTTTGAGGCCTTTCACATGGAACATGAAGCCTTTTATTCCTTATTTACATATGTGAATATATATGTATGGAAATTTCAATCCATGAATTAACTCCAGAGGAAAACAAACCATCAGATAAACACAAAGCCTGGGGTTGTGTTTGGGTTTAGTATTTCTTCCCTTTAGAAAGCAAAGAAACATCCTTACAGAATTTTCTGATTAATTTATTCAAAGAACTTAATTGATGTATCACAACACAGTGCTATCATTTACATGGCATTAAAAAATGGAATTACTTTGTTCATCACGCTGACAGCAGCCAGCTGAGAGACTAGCATGAAGTCAACCTTTGGTGATAATTTTTATGAATTCAAAATGTGTGTTTCTATTTAAGTCTGACTGTGCGGTGGTTTATTAACACCAGTTAACACTGGTAGGGATGGATGGATGGATGGATGGATGGATGGATGGATGGATGGATGATAGACAGACAATTCCAGATCCTGTTGGAAGTCATCATACATCTAAGAGTTTTACTGTAGACACAAACCTCATGCAAAGCAACTTCTGATCTTCCCTACTGGAAGAGATGTTTTTAATTTATCCCATCTGATCCTTCAGGGTCTGGATCTGGGGACCTCAACACCTCTACAGGCCACTAAGTGTCATAGAATGGGGCACAGGTGAGGCACAACTGAGACCTAGGAAGTGTCAACTCTCAAACAATTGATGTCTCTGCTCTGCAGCCCAAGGTTCTCTACCAGCAACTCTGCCAGGAACTGCTGGGGAGATGAGGGGTGAGATGAGAATAGATGGGTGAGAAGAGAGTGTCTCCCTATACCAGGGTGTTTTACCAGTAGCATAAGAATAGCTGGAAAAAAATTACGTATCTTTGGTTTTTCATCTCCCTACAAGCACCAAGTACCTTGTCACACTGCCTCATAAAGATCTTAAAGAAGATTTTAATACTTGAAACTTCCTTTGTCTTCAAAGAACAACAAGACTTTGAGACAGATATGTGGCAATTCACTTAGCCAAGCACTGCAGTTTCAGTTTGTCTGCAATGATCTGCAAACCACAGACTCTGAAATGAGCAAGGGGTTATGTGAATGTTCCTTGTAAGTATTTATTTTTATTTTCTCTAGCAGAAGCTGTCAAATAAAGCATGTCCTGCCCTTCAGAGTTTTTGCTGTCTATGCGGAGCATCTGCAAGCCAGGTCTTTGCTTAGTACACTTAATTAGAGTTTGCTTATTAAAACAGTGGAAAATATAAGCTGGTTGAACTCTGGGAATTAAATTTTGCTGCGTTCTATTCTTGGTTGCCATCAGTTGCTTCCTAGTATTGGCAAAGATGCTCATGAAATCTGGGCATGTCTGGAGCAGGAAAGGTTAGCAGATTTAACAAGGAGGCTTTAAAAGTTGATTTAATAGAGCAGTAGCTTAGACTTTAGTCTGTAGCATAATTTCAGCATTGCTCCAGGGTAAGTATTCAATTTTGACTATTTTTTTTCTTTCCAGACTCAATGAAACAGATGCCACTCAATACTTGTCTTGGATAAATATATTCTGAGGATCCTCCATCCAATTGTAAGTGATTACATGGCTAAAAGTGCAGTCTGTAACAGAGAAAACAGATGTGGCGATAATTATCCCTGTGCCCTGCCTATCAAACATTAACTATTGCTGCTGGAAAAAAAAGGGGCTGAAACCAAAACAAAGTGGGATTTACTACACCAGATCAGACCATCAGTTCACTTTGCCTGAATCTCCAGATATGGGCTGAGCCTGATAATTTATAAGGAAATCAGGTATGCTTCTTTATAACATTGTAAAGAATGTATGTTTCTTTGGTTCACTATCAGTTGCTTGCACAATTCTTCCATGTCAGGCACAAAACTCAGAGTGTCCTGAGTCTAATTATAATTATTTGAGTGTTTTAAATCTACAGCCTCAGTTTTCCATATGGTTTTACTACCCCCAAAAGCAGTAGCCAGCTGTGCTCTGTCTTCAGTTATATGGGAATTGAAATGCCTTGATAGAAAGTTTGAGGTTGGATCACTGAAAATAACTTATGCCTGTGGCTGTTGTGGAAAATTCCATCTGGATGTGCAAGCTTATCATCTGACCTTCCAAGATGCTGGTGAGATTAGCACTAGCCAGAGTGACCAGGCTGTGTGCAAGATCTCAGCCAAGGCTAGAAGTCTTCTTCCTTCAGCAAAAATCACTGCAGCCTTTTCTGGTTGCTCTTGTTTTGCTGTCACATAGCTGAAGATGATTCAATCTGAAGACCTAAGTGTCCAATAAGTAGTCTGCAACATGAATTTATCTCTTCTGCTATTTTTTTCTGATTCTTTTTAAAAAGGTTTCAGTTCTGAAAATGTGAAGCTCCTCTCTGAGGCTGACAAAGGTATTTTGCCCAGATTCCCATCAGCTAACTGGAGGCATCTAACCTATGATACCTAAGGGCACTCATCCAGCACTGGCTGGCTGAAAGCTGCAGATCCAAACTGGTAGTCTGTCTTTCTTCACTTGCCAGTCCGGGACAAAGCAAGTATTTTCAGAGGGCAGCTGAGGGCCTCCAAAAATAGGTGGGAAAATATTCTCCTACAGGCACTGACTGTGCCTGTTTTGTCTCTGACTGCAAAGGGAGCCTGCAGTGCTGACACAAAGTAGAAGCCTGGTGGCTTGGTGGCAGTGGCTTGGCTCCCTGAGGTGTGTTATTCCAGTCAGCCTCATGGTTCCTTTGCTTCTGCTCAAGGTAGGGGAAAGCCAGTCTCTTGCAGAGATTATTCAGTTCACTTGAGACCCAAATCTGTTCTTGGGAAGTGCTGCTTTTCCTTTGACTATTAGAAACCAGATTGCTTTCCTAAAGTCTTACACCAGAGTAGAGGGAGAGAGGACTTTTTGCAGAACCTGGAAGCTCTATTGGTTCTCTGGAAATCTCTGTGACCTTTTGCTCTCCCAAATAAGGAAGACTAAATATTACCATCTATGGGACAAAAATGCCATACCAAAAGCTTTGGACTTCTTTAAGTAAAAATATATGCTACATTGATTAGAAAATAGTCTGCTGTGACATCTGAGCACAACACATTCATGCCTGTACATTTTATTAAATGACCTGCTTTTATTTTAAAAGCTAAATATAATGAAAATATAATGAAAATATAATGAAAATTAAAACTTGTCAACACATTGCTCCATAGAAGTAGTCCTGATCACGTTAACACAAGTTAGAAGTATGTGCCACTATCTTCTGATGTACAGATAAATGTGGTAATCTCTTTCAGTTGTCTGGAGTGGTTGGTCAATAAGATCAATCTGCTGTGCCAGGCTTATCCCCTCAGTTCCTCCTCAGCTGGTCCGGCTTTGGACATGGGATGGACTTGCTGATGGGCAGTAGAGGCATGACCCTGTAACACAAGGGAGCCAGAGGCTGGTGGTTACAAGAGGAAACTAATGCAAACTTCCAAGGCAGATAAACCTTGGAAACTGGGTGAACTCGCCCATGTGAATTGTGTGAGAAATAAGGCCATGCTCTCTGTTAACCTGCTTTAATCTCCTTCAGGGCACTGCAATTTATCATCCTCCCAAAGTCAAAGCCCTTCTCAGTACGGAAGAATGGGAAGTTTCATAGCCAAGGATCCTTGGGACACAAGTGTTCAAGTCAGAAAAATCTCATGGACTTTCTGGGTTTGAAATACTACTGTCTACAGTATGTTCTGATTATATTTTTCTGTTGCTCCACGCATGTCAAATATACTTACAGGTTGGTCTCCCAAGGGATGTTGTGGGGGCAGACAAGGCTTGTTTTTTTTGCAAAACTCTCTTAAAGTTGGGCAAAATGTTTAGTATCACATATGTGCACTCATCCAGGAGAAAGGTGTGATATGTCCTGCTCCTGTTTTACATGGAAAACATGAGAGAGAACTAACAGAGATGAAGGCAACTCCCAGGACACAGTTGAGAGCAAGTTGGGCTGGTTCAGAATGCAAGACCTTTTCTCTGCATTCTCTAGCAACTTGTGCTGAGCAGCATCAGGAGCAGCCACTGCTTTGGTTCAGCAGCAATCACCATGCTAACCATTCATTAGTGTCTGACACTACTTAGCATGCCTTGTGCTCTTTGAGGAGTCCTCACAGCTTTTGCTAGGCAGAGGATAACTTTCATTACCTGACCAGATTTGCTGATCTCCTGGTAGGTACCTCACCCCTTGCACAGCTCTGTGGCCAGATTGTATCAGGCTGCTGAGCATTTCCAGCCACAAACAAGAATGATCTTGTTTGATTTTGAAAGCCATGACTTGGGCAAAATCCCATTGCTCTTTTCTGATCCATCTTCTGCTGACATCAACTTTATGCCTGAATTCTTTCCAAGCACAGTCAGAAGAGCAAGCTGCAGGTTTAAGCTCACTGTGGGCAGTGAATTCCCTCTCACATCTTAAAAGCCTTTTGCTTTTCCACAACTCTGTAGCATCTTGTAGGTCTCAGGGGGGGAATTACAAGTTGTAAATTTCTTTACCCGTCCCCCTTTCACACTTCTGAGAGTGAAAAATAAAATGCTGCCAGCATTTTATTTTTGCAGCAGGGCCATCCCTCTACCTCTGAATAAACATTTGTATGAGGGCTCTCATTCTTGCCAAGGTGTTAGGATAACATTCTCATGCTGATTCCCCTGTCCTCCCTCAGCACCCCAGTGCTGGAGGTCCATTTCCGAGGCTTTGAAATGGCCATGCTCTCACCTCATCCCATACACATGGAAATGAGATCCCCAGAAGGAGGGAGCTAGTAAATCCCATGGGGAAGCCAACAGGGCAGGTTAGGAAATATGACCTTCAGTGTATTGATGGTTGGGTGAAGAGCTCCACATGGGCAAAGAGGCTGCAATGAAAACAGGGGAGGCCAGGTTGCCCAAGGCACAGAGGCACTGATGAAAATCTTGGGCCTCTTTTCCTTCAAACTCCACGGCCCATTTCACCATTGTTTCAGCAAAAAGCCAAAGCTTTTCACCGTTGGCTTCTTGTTATAAGCAAAAGACAGAGGATTTTGTATCATTAGCATCAATTATCATAATCATTGTATGTGTAAGGGTTTGGATGTAGCATGACCAAAGCTGTGCTGAAAATCAGCAGGGAAAGTACTGTCATCATGCTCATCTCAACATATGCACACTCTGTAGAAAGACCACATTCTCAGGTTGCTTTTCATTTGGCTTAAACATCAGGTGCAAATACTTTTGTGTACCTTATAAATCCTGGTCAAGATCAGTACTTGTCTCTTTAGTGCAACAGGGATGTGTTAAAACCCACCAGGATTTGCACACATGTGGGCCTGTCTTAAGAAGCTCAGCTGTAAAAATAATTCTCATCACACATTACAAAGCTGACTGAGGTGTTAAACACAGCAGACATTTGGTGAAGCATACTCCTGGACAGGACCAAGAGGTTGTTAAGCATGCTAAGAAACAGTTCTCTCATTCAAACAGAGGCCACCAAAATGGTTTTTGAATAAGAACTCACTGAGTTTTCTTTCCCCTTTCATCTTGTCAGGAAATCTCTGTGAACTTCTCTCCTCTCAATTTGCTTGCCTTCCCCTTTCTCTGCTGTCATTTACCAGCTGGGCTATTTTCTTCAAAGTACCCTCTAAATGTCACAACCACTGAACAGCCACAGCAAATAATGGAAATGCCCTGGTAACCCTTCCCAGAGCACTTATATACCAACGCTGCATAATTTGACCTGCTCTCATTCTTGTTTCCATTCTTGGGAACATATTTCACAGTAGTGGCAGAGGAAAGAGAGTGGGTTCAAGATTTTGTTCCCTTTTCTCTTGGTTCTCTTTTGATGTAAGACAAACTCTACAAACAAGAACTAGAAAAACCCTACAGCCTAAACCAGACACCCCTCAGGAGGAGTGTGCCAGATAATGCAGTGTGAAGAACATTTCCATTTTGAGTGCTGTTGTGCATGCTTCACCATGTACCTCTAATTATAAGAAAATTACTTAAAAGTCCTCAGGGACCTCTAAAAAGAATAATCCATAACAATAAAGGGCTTGGATATAGCAAAGATGTGCACATGTTTGAACACAGAGTTTCACCCTGGAAGACACAATCTGTGATACAGGATTTCAGGCAGAAATCCAACTCTTCCTTAAGTTTTTAAAAATCCAGAGTTTTTCAAAGAGCCAATCTTTTGCTGGTTCTTTCTAATGCATCAAAAGACACTTGCTGGAAAGGCCCATGCTAATAGGCATTTAACCACAATAAAATATGTTAAGATACCCTACTTGACTGATCTGGGAATTTTTGTATAATTTCATTTAGTGTTGGTAAAAGTTCTCATCTCCTAAATGACTTATTTCTATCTGTTTATTTTATCACTTTGAATTTCACACTATTTTGTATTCAAGGTGAGCCTGGAGCAGTGTCCTCAAACCAGCTCTTACCCAAGATGAGAAAACAAATATTGAAGTCAGGACTTAAGCTTTGAAGATGATCTTATTGTAGTCTCAACCAGATCTCTGGATCTAATCTAGATCAGGGCTTTGGTCACTGCCCCCTTTCTCTTTTACAGGGTCAGGGCAATACTGAATGTATTGTCTTTCTCATTATGGTTTCCCCTCCTTCTCTCCAGGCCTTTCACTGTACATAATTTGTGTTTCCCTAAACAAGCCACAGGGACCTTATCTCCTGTCACCAGAGAGACACTTCAAGCCTAATCTGAGTTATTCACTCTGTTTTACAGGTCAGGAGCGAGCAGAGGTGTCCCCTTCAGCTCCAAGAGGTGATGGTTTAGCCACACACTTACCTGTTCACACATAACTTCCTCCTGAGCTGCTTCTCATCTGCATCAAACAAAACAGTAGCACTGCGTGCAACCAAGCCAAAGTCTAGGTTCTGAAGCCCTTCATCTCTCATCTCTCAGGTTTGTGATGGGGATGATCATGGCACATGTGGTGCCTGATATGACATGCTCCAAATCAGTCTTGTGGCAGAGCACATTCCTGTTTGGAGCTTGACCTTGGGAATATTGCTTAACCAATCCTCTGTGTTATTATTTCCCAATTTTAAACTCAAGTTGCTGCCTTGTTTGCTAGACTTGCATAAGCAAATTAATCAGCCTCTCAGAGAAATTCAGTGACATAAATAGAGCTGGCCAGGAAACTCTTCTCAAAGTCTTCAACTTTATTGTACATCAAGATAAAACAATATTTCAAAGGTTATTTGGTGGATTGGTAATTGAAACAAATACATACATAGAACAAATATAATTTTGACAGTAAGTGTCTTCCTATGGAACGTGGATTCAGATTGTCATTGACTTCAGAGAAGGTCTTGAACCTCAGGCTTTCCTTTCCTGGAAAACTTCAGAATTACAGTACATAACAAAAGCTAGTTGTTTTAAGAAAAAAAAATCTGACAGGATCTGAACATAGTAAGAATAGGAGGAATGTAATTCATACTTGCAAATTTTAAATATGGAGCAACACTTAGAGAGAAGGTAAAGCACGAGGGGGAAGAAAAAAAAATAAAAAGAAAGACAACACAAGAAGGCCTGCATATCTATCACCAAATGTGTCTTTTCCAAAGCAAGTGGGAAAAGAGCATCATGGAGAGTGCAACACAGCAGGCTAGGTATAGACTGAATGCATAAACCTGTCCTCAAAGCACTGAGTAGTGAGGTGTGAAACAGACAAATATAAAGAAAGGAGAGCTGTGTCAGCAGCAGCATCAAAACGTAGAGACTAACATAGCCTTGTTTAAGAGAAATTAGAGGCAGGGAGAGAGGGAGGGAGAAAGTGTTGATACACTATAAGATTATCACACATTTCTAAAGAGGTCTGAAAGAACTGACTTCCTGCTGGGGGGTTCCTCTCATACTGGTGTGAACAAGCATCACACCATCACCTGCAAAGGCTTTAAGTGCAAGTGGTGACACTTCAGTATTCACAGCCTGCCTTAGAAAATCCAGGGCAAGCAAAAGAAAGATGAAAACCATGCAAGTCAAAAGGGTGTTGCTCCCATTGTTCTCCTTGCTGCTTGGTTAACTGAGAATCCCTTTGAGCAACAGAGGGGTCACATCTGTCCACATGTGCTGTGCCTGCATCAGAGGGCAGAGTGCTGTGGAAACAGCTCCACACAAACACCTTTCATGATAATAGTACAATGAAATCACCCTTCTTGGCAGGACCAAGCTCTCACAAAAGCATGTTTTTAGCAGAATATATACCTGCAAGAACACCACCTGGGGAAGATGACTATTAATTATCCCATGATAGGGCAGCACAGCATCTTTTACAGAACAGGCAGGACTGAAGCCACTCAGGACTGTCATGAAATTTATGGACTCCTGAGACTGAGCTGCCCAAGATAAGAATGGGTGCATCTAGACCCTCTCCAGTTAGGGCCTTGGCCATGACTGCTGCACCCCTGGCCATGAGCTCCTGGGGTCCTGCCGCTGACTTGAGGATTGAATGTGCTGCTAAGTATGTGAAAACCTGAAGGTGGAGGAAGCTTGTGGCTGTGACAGAAGGGACCATGAGCTTCACAGTGTAATAGCAATGAACAGGTTGGGCACCAAAAACAGAGGGGAAAGGAAAATCAGCCTGAGTTCTTGACACCAGGGAAAGTAGTTGATCAGTGGGGTCACTGGAAGACTGTGCTGAACTCGAGAAAAATGTTAGCCATGTCCCTGTGTTTTACTGCAGGTGTTTCACACCTTGTAGACAGTGGAACACCACGGTGCTCTCCCAAAGAGAGCCTTGCCTTCCAAGGGGCACTCTGCTATCTCCAGCAGGGAGCAATGGGCTGCCAGTCTGGCCTTGCTATTGCACAATGTAACAAGAATCTGGAACAAGCAGGGCTTGCTCAAATCAAAATCCTTTATTTAGGTGATACAACACGAGTAACAAAGCCTGGCTTATTTTTCAGGAAGGGATGTGTGAGGGTTTCTTCTGGGGGTTTGGGGAGTATGCTCTCAGTGTATGCTTGCCTAGTTTTAATACTTATTTCTGGTTTGGATAACCTCATTCATTTGATATCCAATCCTATAAAAAAGACACAAATAAGGATGAGAACTAACTTTGTGATGCACAGCCCTACAATATCCCACAGCCATTTTCCGAAACAAAAAAGCAGTTCATGTTCTTGATTCTTCTTGGAAGAAAAGATGTTTTCTATAACCACCACAAAAAAAAAACAATCAAGCAAACTTTAAATGTTTTACTTTTCACTCTTATTAACCCCTCTCCAGCAGTCCATTTCTCTTTTGAAACAGTGATATAATGTGTCTGACAGACATTCACTAAAGAGCTGTTTAAGCTTGCCTTCCCTGTATTTCAAGAAAAAGTTATTTTCCGCCTTTTAATGAAATTTCACTTCTTTTGGTCCTCCCTTATTCATTTATTTTTGAGGCCTCCCACCTCTGTTAACTGTGGGAAAGTCTTCGCTTTGCCAGAGTACAGCACGCATTGTAAAAGTAATTCTACACCATAGCAATGATATGATCAAGGGAACTTTGAGCAGGCATTGTGACCAAGAGCATTTAACAAGTATGTGAAAAGCTTCCAAAGAGCCCTCGTGAAAGACAGAAAGGTTATAACAATAGGAGAGGCAGTTTGATAGTGGTAAATTAAGAGTCATAGGAGTGACTCTAATCAGGTTAAGCTTTAAAGAAAGAGAAGCACCTTTATATATCTTGGGTACAGGCCTGAGTGCATTAAGAACTGTTGAATTTGTGTTGGGAAGTACACAAATCCCTGTGGGCATTCAGCAGTTGCTCCTCCTTGGGCTGAAGAATTCGACTCTGCAAAGAGAAAGGCTTTCTAGGCAAAATAAGTAACACTGCAGAACTGGACTGAGTACCTTGGAAAAAGACTATTGAATTTTTGGGGTTTTTTAGTTACTATCTAGAACTCTTTAGGAGTTCTTATCTTTCATTTTGTTCCCTGTGGAAACCTTCTGGCAGTTCCAGTGCAAGCATGGGGACAGTATGTGCATAAAAGTAATGATGAACAATCCACACGTTACTGGTTTTTAGGATCGGTGGAGCCTGAGCCAGATGCTGCCCTGAGCTATACCCCAGTGAAGTGCATCATGTACCACATGCAAGTGACAAATATTTATATATACCATGTGTACTCATAGGCACATTGGGTACAATGGTTCTGAGCATATCATTAAAACTTTGTGTTGGTAAAGAATGTCTATAGAGATGTACACTTTAATGGAGAGTCCGGATATCCAAATAACAGCTAGAGACAGACCTTCAAGTTGTGAGAGTTAGTTTTGTTGTTTCTCACATATGACTTATTCAACAACTTTTATGTATCTGTTACTGTGAAAAATGCTTAGAATTTATTTTGCCAAGAAAAAAGGTTATAACTTGTCTTTGTTGGGGAAAAAAAAAAAAGAAACTAAAAACTTGGGGCTGCCTCAATTTTGCAATTGACAGGGACACCTACAGGAAGACAAAATGAACACATTGGCATATTGGGTGTTTTCTGCTTTATTTGTTCACAGCTTGAGCCTATTACCTAATAGAGACACAAGAAAATGGCCCATCTGTTTGCAGTGGGCAAATGTGTGAGTAGCACTCTCTGGGGCTTCGTGGGAGAAGGGCTGCTTTTCAAGGACGTATTTACTTTACTCTCTGTTTTCTCAACGGTGTATATAACTCAATACTAAAAGGCTAATTTGTTTAAGAAAACCAAACCTGACTTCTTCAGTTAATTGCTTGCAGAAAATCTGTAGGTATTGCTTGGATTCTGTGTGCTTTGCTGAGTGTACTGGAGTGGCCTCCACTGTGTGGCCAGAGAGGATGACTAAAAGCCATGTCGATGGCAGCAAAGCACTCATTGTTCCTGTCCTGCCTGCTCTGGTGGGGCTGCAGCTCTTGGAAAAGACTGGGGATGTGTAAGGAGTGTGAGAGAGATGGAAATCTGTCTATCAAGGAATGGGGATGAGGCAGCTGGGAGGGAGAGTCTGCTCAGGGGCATGTGGGATTTGGGATATGATTAATGCTTTGGCAAAATGTTAACGAGAACAGGATCTGGCAACTGAGAGGAAATGCCTATGTGTTCTCTTGCAACCAGCCTCGAGCCGGAATAGGAGCCTGTGCTTGTGCCAAAGTGAATCTAAGCATTTACATGTACATGAGTGGAAACAGGCTGTAATAGAAAACATGGAATTTGGAGACCCACATCCTGCTGGACCCATTCCTCCAGTGGGAGCTGGGTCTGCTTTGTAGCTCCTTTTATCAAAGAGAGACAGAAGGGAGTCTTGGTAAACAGTAATGCTCTCTCCAAACAGTGTCAGCAGTCGCTGCATCTTATCCTCATCATCTTCACCACTCAAGCTTTAAAAATAGTTTTTAAACTCCTCCAGTCAAAACCACCAATGCCAGAGGTAGCCTTTACTTCTCTCCAGCCTGCAGGGGCAGAACTGCTTGAAGGTATTAGCTATGCTAAGCTTCTTAAATAACCATTAAACACATAAAACTATTAAATGCACACAGATCCTGTGTAGCAAATGGCAAACAATAAGGAAAAGCTGATCAACCATTATACAGCAATTTAATCTATGCAATTTGCATAATTTTGCCCAACAGAAGGAGGCTATGGCAGAATTGCTTTCTGAAGAAAAGCAGAGATGCTGTACTAAACAGGTAAACAAACAGGAATGAGGATTTTGCAAGTCCTTGGCAAATTCTTGGCATATGGACAAAGGGAGTGTGATATAATTGCAAGGGATATGATGCAGATGAACCGGAGGAGACAAAAGACAAGTTGAGAGCATGAAAAAAAGTCATTTTGCAATCAAATTAGGGAATTTAGAACAAAGGTTGAATACGTACCTTTAGCTCAGTCCTTCTGTATCATTGCAGTTGACTTAGGTGTTGGCATCCTGTACCTGAGCCATAGAACTCAAAATTCCCACAGACAAACTGCAGCTACCTGCAACACCTGTGCATGTGCAGTACCTTTGTGTTTGGAGAGATCAAAGACTGGTGGCTTTCAAACATTCTGCTTCACTGATGGCCACAAGGCAAAGAAGCCACCAGGACCAGGGGCCACCTCACAATATAGCCTACGTCTCCTCTGGGGCTCCTACAGAAACTGTTTTCTCTGGTTTACAGTCTGCAAGGTGGGTTTGTATTTCTGGTAATATGCCTAGCACATTGTGGACTCCACAACTCACATGTTTAGTATGCAGATATTTCAGATATTGCTTGTAAGTAAACAACTGGAGGCTGCATGTCACTGCAGAGAGCCACCTGCTTAGGGTCAGTCCCTGCACCCCATGAATTTACACCAGGAACTCATTAACAACTTCGTGTTGGGCTGCAAAGCAACTTTTTTTTTTTTTTTTTTTTTTTTCCAGGAATATCCACTATTATATTCCCAGCAATCTGGTGGCCATCAATGCCTTGCTGATAAACTGGAAATCCTCACCTTCTTCAATCCTCACCTCTCCATGAAAGAGTCTTGGAGATCAAAGAAATCCTCTTCTGTCGTTATCCTTCGGACAGAAAACTGATGGGATTTAGCACCCATGTGGGAATATGAGCATTGGTAACTGGGGAGTGGTAGGGGTGGAAAATGATTGGGGGAGGTGGTGATGGAAGAGCCCAGAAGATGAATTACCTGGGGAGGAGGTGCATACTGCATTGTGGTCTCCATAGCAAGTGTGAGAGCACAGGAGAGAAATTACTTCCTCTGCCCCAAATAAAGATCAAGGAGTATTTGCATTCCAAGGGGTTGGGTTGTGCACGTACCTCTTTGTCCCCCTTCTTTTAACTGGAAATCCTCACTAATTAATTGCTTTGCAAGTTCTGCTTCTGCACATCATATAACTGAAGGGCTTGCTTGTTCCTCTGGTGCTGACTGCATGTGTTCCTTGCCCTTGCATTTTGCTCTCCAAAGCCAAATTAAAAGTTTAAAGGAATTAGGTGAGAAAATCAGGGGATTCTATGACATTTTTAAAAGATCCTTCAATTCCAATATGTTAAAGTATAGGCCTATGTGCTACAGACAACCAAACAAAATGTCCAGTAAGAGTTATCCATTGTTATTCCTATTTTTTTTTCCCCAGAAAGTTTAGGTTTTATCTTGAATTCAACTTAGTAAATTCAGCAACTTGTGGTCTTTTCACAGCACCTTAGGCAGACTAAAGTGGAACTGATGAATAATAAGTGATGCAACAGCTGTTATCCAGAGATAACAGAGAACTTCAGGCTGCAGATGTGCATGGGGTCAAGGGAGACAACGTTGTGCATGAAAAAGTAATACAATGGAGTTCTGTGTATTTTCCTCAGATTTCAAGAACAAAGAAGCAACGACTTTTTGTCTGCTGCTGTCATCCCCTGCTTCACCATTCAGGTAGTTTTCTTTTCTTTTTTTTTTCCTTAATGGGAGGTATTTTGAAATAGACCCCTGTCAATCATGCCCTGAAAAAGATGAGCCCATCCCTGAGCAGAAGCCTTTTAAAAAGTTTAAAAATACCAAATGCCAAAACATGTGGCAGTAAGGTTAACACAGGACTTTGAATACATGTAATGTGAATATATTTATTTCAAAGACAGGTTCTTTTTTAATCACTAAGTATGTCAACTTTTAAAGGAGAAATGAAAAATCGTAGAAAACAAGACTTGTGTTCAGTGAAGATCTTTCCAGCCTCCAACAGTGATTAGGAGAACTGTGTAAGGGAGACAATTCTTCCTATGTATCCTCCTGGTACCTGGCATTCTGTGATTTGAGAATTTCTGAGTTCATGTTGTATCCATATCTTTGTGTTTAATTGCACTTATAGACCATCCTTATCTAGCTTTGTTTCTTTGTGTTTGATACTATACAGGAAGAGATAACATTCTCTGTCTGTTTCGACCTTGCTGTCTCGTTGTTTCAGGTGAAGTCCATTAATATTTTTACTGTGAGAATTGGTGAAAAACTTTTCCCTTGTTGCCTATGTTTGTCGCAATGTTACATATCGCTACTGTTGCTCAGTTAGAGTCTGTGTGCTCAGACTCTCCTTTCTCAAAAATCACCTCTTCTTCTAAGCAGAAAAAAAATCACCTCTGCTTTGTGCAGTTCTTCGCCCAGTTCCTGTGCGGCTGGGCTAGGAAGCGCGGGCAAGTGCTGGGCTGTGCCCTTGTCCTGTGGAACGTGCCAGGGTTGCCTCAGCCACAAGCAGTACCTGGCAATGCGGAGGGAGCAGGCAGCTCCTCCCGGCCTCTCCTGCAGGAGTGAGTGCCAAACCCCTGAAACTCTGCAGTGCCAGGTGGAAGCACGCAAGGATAAATTTGTGTAATGCTGCGCCACGGGGACAGCTTGCCAGGAAAGCCAGTGCACGTCGCCTGAGGCTGGGCATAAACCTCTGCCTTCCTCTTGTCGGGAAGGAGTGCAGCTGTGAGTTCAGGAGCCCCAGAGCAGAGCCCTGTGCCAGCTGTGTGCCAGCTGCGTGCCTGGAGCTGGGCATGCTGCCGCCTGTGAGCACCCCAGCCCAAACCTCTCCCTGGAGCTGGTCCCAGGCTGTACCATACGTTTGGCCTCCAGTCCCTGTCCCACATCCCCACCGCCCTGCCATGCAGCAATTATTTATTTCTCACCTGAGAGCCTTAACAAAGTAATTGCATTCTAACTGATGGGATTTTTTCTTTTTTTTACGGAAGGTGAGTGCTCAAGGATCATCTCCCCAGCTAGGCAGGGGTGCACTCACCCTCTGTGGAGAATCCAGCATATTTAGAAGAGTCAGAGTTGTGTTGGTCTTAGATGAGAAATGTGATTGAGAGCACACAGCAGCTATGTTCCCAGCCCAGTTGATTTTTTATGGTTCCCATCCCCAACAGAGGACAATGGCTTCTGTTGCTCGTACAATCCATGAGAAGCTGGTGTTTGACAGTACACTCCCAATGCTTCAGTTTTTTTTTTTTTTTTTTTTTTTTCCTGTTTGGGTTTTATTTTACTGTCATTTTATGATATTAGCTCTTTTTTGTTGTTTTGCTTTTTTAAATTGCTTTCTCCCCTCCCCCACACTTCATTCTTTTGGTATAGGACTGCCACTCACCAGCTGTTCACAATTCCTTCACCCCTTCTGTTTTTCAGTACCACACCATGCAGGAGGCTTTCCACACCCACTGAATACACTTAATAAAAATACTTTTCTCTCTCTTTCCTACCTTGGAGAAAAGTTAATAAATCTATACTTCTTACAAAATTCAGATTGACCAATCTATCATCCTCAAACTGCCTAAGTTTGATTTCTTGAATGGTTTTAGATCCTTGAATGACTTATTTTTCTCTCTTCTTGATAGAACAAGCTTATCCACAAAGTGAGTACGCAGTAAGTACTTTTCAACAAAATTTTGCTCATCCCCCCATAAATCTGATGTTTAATTCCCTGCTCTTTCCATTTTTCTTTGTGTAGTAGGATTTTTTCCTAGGCTGAAGCTTGCCCAAAAATCAGCACATTCACACATATCAGCCAATGGTACCAAAAAGAGGAAAACTGGGATGACATTGTGAAGCAATCAGTTGCAGCAGAGCTGTCTCCTGAAGGAAGAAGAGCTATCACTGGGCAATGTGCAGAGTATGGTAACTCCCACTGTTGCTAATGGGAGAAGAGGCTGCTGAACTACTCTCAGGAATGTAGTTTCAATTTCTAATTGAGTTATTTGTTCACTTGTTAAAGAACTCATCTCTTAGGGCAGCGACTCTTAAAGACAATAATAGTGACTGCATGCAGCCATCACGGAATTCATTGCAGCTACAAGACAAAAACTTGCTCTGTTTTTTCTGTTGTTTTGATTTTAGCCATCAAAACTGTGGCCACCATCAATGTATTGTAATCACATGTCACAGCTGCTTGTCTGAGAGTTCCTGGTTAGTCCCCTCTCTCTTTTAGGCTCTTGGAGCAGGAATGCCCAAGGTGAAGTTTATTGGACCACATGAATTCATCTGCTAAGCCATTCTAACACATTTCATGTGTGTTCTATGCCACATTGGCATTGTGTCTCTCATGCTTGGAGAAGGAGCATGGACGGACTCAGGGTGCTCTGTGGCTCCAGAGGAAGTGGGGACCCATCACACTAACAGCTCATGTTTGCTCTCAGAGCAGGTGTCTGTCAGTTCCCACTCACAAGTTCCTTCTTATGTCTAGGTTCCCTGTCCCTAGGTTGCATGTTCCAGGTGTATCCTTTGCCTGTGGAGCAACCTCACAGGCATCAAAACAGCCCCAAAGCCTGTATTTCTAAGGAAACAGCCATGGCAGACTGTGTGTAAAAAAAGACTCTAATCCAAGGGTCTCTCAGGCGAGACCGGCTCAGGCCTAATTCCCTTTAAAAAAAGATCCTACTGATGAGATGGCTTTTCTTTCACTGCTGATGGACAATGACAAAATTAAACACATCATACAAATATGTTTTCCAAAGGCAAATTTGCAAAATTTCACAAAAAAGAGACACATTATTTTTATTAGTTTTACTATTTTCTTGTTTTTTTCCTTTGGTCCTTGGAGAAACGAGTGCACAAGGAGAACCAGGAGCATGTTTCTGTGATGAAATCTGAAGGGCAACATCTTCCCTGTTTTATTGCACAATGTTCTATACTGTTCCCTTACGATAACTGTTCCTCACATTAAAGTTTTCTCTCCTTTAAATGTTCAGGTTTTTATTGATTTTTTATTATTTACCAGCATAACATCAAACCCTCTGTTTTAACAGCCTCTATCTAAAGCCCAGCTCTAGAGAAGCATTTGCTTGCACGGCTTAACGAAGGACTTGCATGTGGGTCAAGACCTGCAAAAAATAACCCAAAAGAGCAAAAGTAACTCAAGAACATCGGCTTTAAGGAAAAACATTGACTATGGACAAATAATGTCCTAACAGTGAGATAAGAAGGTATTGATTTGCTACTGTATGAGAGCTGCTTGCAAAAGGAAAACAGGAGACCTCTGAAATTCCTGAGACATGACCAAGCACTCAGTTGGAAACTTTGTACAAAATCTGCAGCCCAGGGAAGTGAGGTATCCAGGAAAGGCTGCAGCTGAGTTCAGTAAATGCTGATGAAGGAAAGTCAACAACAACATGGGTAGGCCAGAAACAGCAGTGGGAAATGGATGCTGCTTCTGGGTTTGGGGTTCTTCACAGGGGAAAGCTGGATGAGACTCCCTGTAGAAGAGGTGAAGGCTCAGGACCAGTGAAGCTTGGATAAGGAGATGCCAAAGGCTGGCATCTGAATTACTGTGTTTTAGGAGGAGAGTTTGATCTTTCTGGCCTTGTGAACTCTTTCAGTGTTTGGGCAGATAGTCCAGGTGCATGTGCATGATCTGTGTAGGATGTGTGCAGGGGACTGGATGAGCTCTCCCTGCACAAACCTGCAGTGCAGCATGCAGGGTGTGTCTGTTGCTGCTTGAATCTGTTTGTCCTCTCCATGAATGCTGGGGAGTCTCCAGGGTAGATGGGGTGATGGTACCCAGGTCTGCAGCATCTGCAGTGGCCAGTAGAGGTTATTGTCTTGCCTGTGGGTTATGACATGCTCACAGTACACTGGAACAAGGCTTCCGAGCAAGAGAGGTGCTGCATTTGTGGCACATGTCCTTGTTTGCTGGTGATGAAGGAGCATGCTGCCAGCACCAGGCTGCTGTGCCTGCCTCCAGCTGCTGACAGAGCCCCTATTCTGCTGCCTCTCGTTCCTCTCAGGTAGGTGGTACATGTCTGCAAAATGCACAAGTGGCTTAAGTCTCTCAAAGTCTCACTTGCTTCTCCTTGATGTGTAGAGGCTGAGTTCAAGAGATCCAAGGAAGTTACCTGTAGCCAGATGGGACTTTGTGCCCAGACCCTCCCCAGGGATAAAGAAGGCAGCCCTTCCTTCTCCTTTACTCTTTCAAGCAAAACAAAAAAACAGCTATTACTCTTTTTTAAGGGTCATGTGTGTTAAGACAGCCAGCCTAGTTGTGTCCGACACTGTAAATAAGGCTAAGGAAATTTAGAACCTTCTAAGATGAGGCAGCAGCTAAGCATATGCTTTATTTTGGTTTTTTGGATTTTTTTTTTTTTTTTACAAATCATTACTTTGTTTTTATTTTTTTAATAAAGGAGCCAGTTTTCTCTAAATCACAATCTCTTTTGGTTCACATCCCTCCCCCACCCCAAACAGAATGTAATAAAATGAAGCTGGGTCAAAATGCCTTTGTGATGCTTCCTAAAATGCCACTGAGAACCCATGTCTTCTATGGCAAGTCACTTTTAAGGTTGAGATGTATATCTGTTTTGTGGGATGCTGTGGGCTAGTATTTGATGGTGGATGCATCCCAGACCACAGAACTGCAGCTTCAGAATCTTCAACTAAGCAAGTCCACCTTTATCCAGAATAGTTTCTGCTTTCAGCAGTGAAGGCAGCTTACATACTGTGAAACTGCTGAAGGAAACCCAAAACCATGAAAGTTTTTTCCCATACTAATACTTCAGTTCCAAAATGCACCAAGCCAACAGCAGCGTAAGGACACTGAGCAGTAGCATATGATTGCAATATAGGGCATTCTCAGCTATTACATGATCTCCTCTGTTTCAGAAAGGATAAAGTTTTCTGGTATTTTAAGCTCAAATCTGATTTTACTAGATTTGTTTTATCTTGAATTCACTGTTTTGCACCTATTTCTAGCACACATATGACATGCCAATTAGAAGACACAGGTGTGCTGGAGAAGCCAATATGCAAAATAATGGTGTATGCTGGCTAACACTAGGCACAAGGGAGAGGCATGGCAGCTTGCTTCTGTGCTTATCCAAATCCTTTGCTCCCCAAGAAGTGCCAGTGATCAAAGCTGGGCTTCTTCCAGGTGAGAAGGGCACTGGGGTGAGGAGGGCACTGGAGTGTGGACCAGCTCTGCCAATTTCCCAGGGCTCATCTGCACAAACAGAAGGGCTGCAGCAAGCCTGCCCTTTCACACAAGGGAGGGAGCTGGGGGGTGCAACCTCCGTGCTTGTCAATCCATAGCCATGTGACAATATTTTATGCTTCTCTGGCAGATTTGATATGATCAGCTTTGTTTTCAAGTACTGTTGTGGAGATTTGTCGTCAATTTCTCCATCGCATCATCACTCTGTCCTCCTCCCCTCCCTGCCCTCTGCCCCCTTATCAGTGCCCCTCCACCTTCCCCCTGCTCAATTGCACTCAACAACACATTCTGAATTTTCCATATCTATTTTTTTTTTCTTTTCCCCCTCTTTTGTCTTCTGGCAACAGCGTTTGGCATTTTCCGGACAGCCCGTACTCCATAAGGCCTCAGTGTCTGAATACGAGGACGGCTTGAACGTTGCCTGCTGAGACTGAAGAAGAACTTGAGTTAAAATAATCCTCTCTTTTGTTCCGCTTGGGTTGCTTTTTGTTTGCCTGACAGATGTTCGGCCCCTGTGCATGTGCAAGGAGCGGCTCCTCCGCCGGGCCCTCTGATCTGCCAGCTTATTGATTTCTGCCTATCTGTGCGGCTTGTTTCCAGCTCTTACAGATGCGAGGGCTGGGGCGGCAGCCTCTCTCCTTCTCACACAAATAGGGCAACCCTCTATTGTGAGGGGGCCAGCGGAGGAGAGCGAGCCTCGCTCCCTCTTGAGCCATTGTGACAAGTTCAGGCGGGTTTTGCGGGGCAGAGGGGAGATTAGGCGTGAAGCATGGATGCTGCGTTCTGACAGCTTGTGACACTACTGCACAGGTGCCTGAGGAAATGGGAAGGAAGTGGCTGAGGGCATGAAGGCCTTAGAGCTCTTCACTGTGCCTGTGACCCATATTTCAGTCATTTTACTGGGGAACATAAGGATCAAAGTTGTGGCTAGGGAAAATGTTGAAAACCATAGTTTTGCTCTGCTCCTCCTAAATGGCCTTGCTGTCCACTACTCCAAGTTTCACTGACTGGACTGACCATGCACTGCATGCAAGACTTCCATCTTGCAGTTAATGGCATTGTAAGCCACATGTAATACTTTTCTTCTATCTTGCTTTGCTTGTTTTGTTTTGGTTTGTTTTTTGACTTGATTTTCTGCCTCCTGAGAAGTGTGTCAGAGAAGCACACTGTAGACCTGCATCCATGTTTTGGCATACAGTTGCAAGCTCACTTTGCTGCTGACAGCAGCTTGGCTTTTGTTTAACCTTTGACATAAGCCTGCAGAGGTCTGACCTGTCACCGGCTCTAGTGCTCTGGATGGAGTGTGGAAAAGGAGGCAGTTGTTGTGCAGCACTCAGCTGTCTCTCCTCGTTAAGCCCATGTCCCTGGAAAGCAGTCATTGTGCATGCTGCCCACCACATCCCTGTGACAGCAACTCTTCACTGGTGTCTGTGATGCGCGTGCATGGAGGATGCACTCACAAGGAACACCCCTTTCTCTGTGGTTGGGGCAAAGGCCATAAGAGCAGCTCCAGGGTGTGTATCTCCCACCCTGCCAACCTTTTGCAGCTGCAGTGAGCTCACTGTCTGCAGAGCAGCTATTCTACTCTGTGCCAAGTTGCTCTGCCTTGTCTTCCCTCTCTCTGAAGCACATCATTTGTTGCTGTGCATATCAGAATCTCCAGAGCTATTACTCTGTGGTGGCCAGGAATGGCACATCCTTTGGCTTCACTGATGCTACCAGGCACTAGGTTGTCATTTACTGCCATGGTAGCTGGATACCAATTTATTGAAAGCTACCTAGTTATGTGTTAATGACCTGCTGCTTGACAGAATATTTTACCCCACAGAAACAAATATAGACACGTTAAGTGTTGGTCTTTGCTCACAAGGGTTGGGGTAGCTCAGTTTGGACTTGTTAAGGCAAAATTCCCACTCTGACATGTTGTGGTCTGTTGGATCTCACTGAGAGGCTGTCAAGAGCTAGCAGAGGTACTTCACATGGTGTCAAGTGATTTATACTAACATGAAAAACAGGCAGAGAGTTTTGAGCCTGTGATGGCCTGAGTTGCAGCTCCAGCTATGTTATAGTTACTGGATCTAAGACAGAAACCACAGCATGGTGCCTCAGTCCTTGGTGGATGCTTCCCACCAACAGCTTACTGGGACAGGGCTCAGTCAGAGCTGATGGCAAAGGAGGTGGCTCTGTGTAATATCTCTTTGAATAATGACTAGCAGTAGGCTGGGAAGAGAGACTTGGACAGCATATATGGGGCAGAACAGATGTTCCACACAGTCACATGCAGCCCTGCTGCCCACAACCTTCTCAGTGTACTACAGTATCACAGGGGTCCCCTTCACTCTCATGAGTAACAGGAACAAAGTGTCCTCTCAGCATCAGCTCAGGTCTTGAGATTTGCTTTTATGATCTGTGTGTCATGCAGTCCAAGAGGGGTGTGTTTATAGATCTTTAATTTAGGGAAAATTACTTTGACAAGCCACAGTGAATTCTGGAGCTAGCAACTTTCATTACTCTGTTAGTCTTGGATCCTCCTTGACACATATTTAAAAATAAGGCGAAGTGGCTCATTTGGAAAGAAGAGCTTTGTAAAATGCTCTCTGGTTTGACAAGCAGGACCTTGCCATGCCTGTGGGACCTTCTCTTTGATGTCTCTTTCAGCATCAGCAGAAGAGGATTGTTACCACTGAGAACTGCTCAATGCATACTCTGCAAAGGAAATTTTAACTTGGAAGCATCACCCAAACACTCCATTGATTGGATTGTGTCCTAGTGACATTTAAGATGTTGGCCTCAACATGCTGAAAACAAGTGAGACCTTGCCTGTAGCAAGCTGTGGGGATGGCCAGACTCCTAGTTCGAACCAGGAGGGACAGCAGGTGATGTATGAACTGGTACCCAAGAGAGGAGGAAGAGACAAAATTCCAAAACCCATATCCCTTGATCCTCTGCAGGGATCACACCTGCAAGTCAGAGTGTGGAGTGATAAAAATTTCCTCTGGCTTTCAGGAAGGAAATGCCTTGTGGGTGAAGGTGGATCAGTGAATACAGCCCTGTGTATCAGTTGGTATCTGTAGGACAATGTAATGCACTGCCTGGCACAAGTGATTTTATATATGTGCATTTTTGCAAAGGCCATGCTATAACTCTTTGTAGACTCTGTTGGACCAATAATACAGTGGGAGTTACGTACAGCAGTTGGTATTTCAGAGATGGTACCTGAAACCCAAGCTGTGCCCATGCTGAGTGTTAGAAAGAGAAAAATCAGTATTTGGATTAATTCCTTTCACTTGTTTTTACTTTACGCTTACCGCCTTTCCCCTTGCTCCACTGCCTGTGGGTGATGTTGTTGTTTGCAGGGCTGTGTGCGAGCTATTCTGTGACTTTTCTTTAATAGCAGTTCTTTGAAATTCTGCTGCTCCTGCAGTGGGGGTTGAGCGCAGTTACGTCACTGTTGTGATGGTCTGTCAAGCCATCTAATTGGTTTGTCTCATTAAAACTTACAATTGGCGTTTACAAGGCAGCAGTCCTGTAGTCCAACACTGTAGCTGGAGCCACACTGGCTGACCAAGTGCTTGCACGTGGGTTTTGGGATATGGATGGAAAACTGTGTCTCTTGTGAATTCATCCCACAGCTCCTAAGATAAATCTGGAATGTATCAGACCACCTCTGACTTCACCTTCTCTGTAGTGAGACTAACTGGAGGAATTCACTTAAAATCAACAAACAGCTGGCTTTTAATCTCCAGTTCAGAGCCAAGACTGCTGGGATCTCAAACGGGACACTCAAGGGCTATCCATGAGTTGCTGTTGGATAACTTGGCCTGTTAGATATTCTTTTGTTGACAAGAGTTTGAGGAAGAAATGGTGCAAGAAAAGGGCAGATTTGTGCAGCCTCTGATAGAAACTAAATTCTTGGAGTAGTTCCAAAATGCATTTTGGCTTTGAATGGAAACATTCGTGAAAACAACCCTCTACCTGTGCAGGTCAAAATATTAGTTAAAACACTGCAAATGCATTCTTTTATGAGAAGTCTATTTTTTATTTTATTTTTAATCTGAGCCAACTAGTCAAAAGGACCTCACTTACTTCAGAAGTCTGATTCATTTTCCCTTTATAATTTAAATTGTAATGATGACTTCTGGCAGCATACCAATGCTTACCTTGTGCTTGAGAGCACAAATTAGAGTTCAGAGCTCTAGGTTTGTGCAGAGAATGAATATCAGTGTAGCTTTTCTGCTAACACTGGGCTTAAACTAAGTAGTGGGCTTAAACTAAACACCAGAATCTCCTGTTAAATGTTTGTCCAGGAATTTTACGGGTTAAATTTAGGCATGTGAATGCCAGCATATAGATACTGCTTTGGCCACTGTAACTTCCCAGCTCCTTGGAGAAGAGCGTCTTGTCTGTTTGATGCTTTGCTTTGTTTGATGGAGAGTGTTCCTTTGATAGAGAAGCATCTTAACAGAGGTGAAGGGCACCACAGCCACTGACTTTAACGGCTGTAGAGCCAAACAAAATACATTGAGTGGTTTAGATGCAACAGCCTGCACTGAATCAAGAGTCTCTCTATTCAAGGCTGTAAGCTCAACAGCTCTGCACTGAGAGGCTGGAAAAATGAGGAGGAAACAAGGTCCCCCGGTTCCTCTGGAAATGCTTTTGTCTGCAATCGAGCTATGTACCAGCTGAAAACACTTTGCATCACCCTTTAAAATGTTTTCACTTCAAATTTTGCAGGTTAGCTCAGGGTAAGTATTTCTCTTGGCTTTTGAGAAAAGCCATAAAAACCTAGAATTTGTGACCTATTTTAAATCAGAGAATGAAAACATATTTCATGGCCCTTCCAAAGACAAATTATCTTCAATTTTTAAAAATCTGTATTTTAAAAATATGCTGCCCATCTAATTGTCATTAATCAAGCCATCCCCTGTGCTAATAAGATGGAGGCAGAGAATGGAATGCAAATCTGGCTCAGGCAGCTGTTGTGCATGTCAACCAGTTTCAAAACGCTTTGCAAAAGTTGTAAATGCAGTTCTAATGAGATTGGCTTGTCTGCAACTAGCAAACACACACCAGCCGCACCAAAATGTTTGTTTGCCCTGGGACTAAGTGGAGATTGTGTTGACTGTTCTGCATTCAAGGGTACATGTCAAGAAAAGTTCAGATCAAGCACAAGGCAGTGACACTGGAATGCAGCTTTCTCCAGAGCAGTCACTTATATAAACCCTGACAAAAAGCCTCCACCTCAGTTCATGGTTTTTGTCATGTGTGGGGGCTGTTTCCCCATCACGACTCTTGACTTTCTGGTATCTCAGTGCACAAGGTTCTCTGCAAAGGCTGCATAAGCAAGCTACAAACAGAAGTGTGTTTGCTACTGGGATGTTTGAGGATAGGCTGCTGGTAGGGGACCAACTTCCAAGGCATTCTACAGCATCTCTCACCTGCCAGGTACCTCCAGCTGGTTATGCCTCCATCAGCTGCCCAGGATGGAGAGGAGGTGCTCAGGGGCTGAGCCACCCTGGGGCTCCAGTGTGGGAGTGTAGCCCTGAAAGAACAATGACCAGCTCAATCATCCACCCAGCCTGACTGCCAAGCTCATCACAGCCAGTTCCACAAAGCCTGGTTAAACAGAGGATTGGTCCAGAGGGGCTGCAATCCCATTCAGCTAAGCCACCTCAGTGAGCCAGGCACTGTAGTGTCACATACCCACACCTGGATGGGCACCTAGGTGAATCAGCACATTGGTGACTTCTTGTAGAGCCATCAAGGAAATCACCAAACCTGTGCAGCTGCACAAAGCTAAGCAACAGAAATACCTATGTTTCAGAGAAGCCAAGTCTCAGGAAAGTCAATAGCACTTTACCTCAACCATGAAGTATCTATGTAACACCACAAGCTTTGACACCTTGTTCCTTTTCCTCAGCACAAAAGGGAATCCTGTTTTTTAACTTTCCTTTTATGGTTCTTTGAGCTAAAGTAGAAAGGACTGGTTACATTTCTGGTACCATGACTACTCTCTTGCCAGTAGCCCTTTAATCTGTGCCTTGTGCCAAAGAATATTAATTATTGTAGGCTGCAGTGAAGTCCATCCCTACTCCCACTTGAGCCTCTGAAATGAACAGTGAAGATGAACTTTGCCAGCAACTGTTAGGAAAGGGGCCAAGAACAGCTTAACAGGAAAGATACTCGGGATTTTTTGTTTGTTTTTTCTGCTAAACCATGTTTTTGTAATTATGAATACTTTGTTGAAATTGCTTGGAAAAGGAAGTACACAGAAAATGGTCCATACAATTAAACTAACTACATATTAATGTTGAAAGAATATAAAATTGGTCCCACTCTGTTGCACTCACACAGCCAAAACCTCTTCTCAGAAGGAATTTGGCTTGAGAAGAGAGATCTGGAGACAAATCTTAGTTAACTTCAGGCCCATGTGCCTTATTGTCTGGTTTAAGACTGCCCCAAATGGCCTAAAAGTAAAGGACATTCACACTAAACAAAAGCAAGGGCTGAAAGAAAGAGAAAAGAGGAATTTGAAAGCTGTCATTTCCAAATCCCTTCTACTCAAAAGTTGATTCCTGACTTTCCATAAGGAACCCTGAATAAGGCAGCAGTTACTTTATACTCCTAAAAACTATCTTCAACTAGACTGGAGAGAATGACTACTTTATTCTGCTTGGATGCATGTGAATGCTGCTTTAATCAGTCCCCACTTGCTTCTGCCACCTTTCCCCAAGTTTAGGTTTGTAAAATCCCGAATTGCTAAATATAGAGAAAAAAAAATTGCCAAAGCAGCTTTCTAGGATGCATGAGTACAGGGTATCAAAAAAGGTTTATCAAATGTCAAAAATTACAACTTTGTCCCCTAAGTTAATAAATACTTAAGAATATAAAGGAGTAAGATGCAGTAGGACCACTTCAAACTACTGTACTTCACATAGTGTTTTATAATTTCCATTTAAATGGTTTTCTCTAGTCAGCAGCCTGGACCTGGTTCCCATCACACTAAGGCATATGTAGTGTTACAGGCATATCACAGTGTAAAAGGAGAAACATCACCCTACAGTGAGAAAGCTTGGTACTTGGTTTATATAACAACATCTTATGATTCAACCTCAAGAAAGTCTTGGTTTTAGTTAAAATAAACTGAAACCCTAAGTTTAATAAAATTAAACTTAAAATTAAATTGACTGATACAGTGAACTAAGCTTTTAGAAGCATATATGCAATATTTATGTCCTGTCAAGCACTTTCCATAGTAGCAAGCCCCCTCTTTGGTACATAAAATGGATTTAATGTATAAACAATGTTGTTGAAAACACGTCCAAAATCAGTAAAGAAAACTTTGCTTTACAAATCTAGTTTTTTAAGTCTGATTGTGACCTTGTACAGTCCCTTACACAAGCAAAGGTACACAGCATTTGGCTGAGATCAAAATAAAGCCTCCCATCTTCTCAACAAACAGTACCCCAAAGTGCATTACAGTGGGACGCTGGGAAGTGCGTATGGCTATTTCCACCCGCCCCGCGGGGAATTGTGCCGAGACCTGCGAGAGCAAGCGGCTAGTGCCACCTTAGGGCGGCCCTTAGTACTGCTGCAGGTGAAGCGAAGCTGCCTGCTCCTGTCTTGTTGTACACCCTTAGAGCTGAAAGTGCTTGCTCCAAGGTTATTCCAATCCTGCAGCGCAACCCTCTCTCAAAAGGTACACATGTTTAAAATCAATAAAAGGTTTTCAAGATGAACATTTTCGCTCTCTCTTCTTACATGAAATTGTATTAAAGATGCCTAATCTCCATCCAAGTAGATCTGCCACACCCAGCCCTTTGCTTCTAGCACCTCTAAGTGGCGTTGTTGTTACAATTGTTTTGCCTAGCTGCACCTCTGTAGCCCGTCTAGGCAGTTCTGTAACCACGTAAGGCTCAAAATGCTTCATAAACTGTTAATTTACACTGCAGACACAGTGCTAGATGAATACTAAGCTGATTTATACATGGCAAGTACAGGCACGGTACTAAGGAGAGCTGCAGACAGTCAGGGCCTTCCCACCTTTCATCCTGAGGTGATGGGAGTCTTCAGAGTCTTCACAAACCAAGCTAGGGAGTGTGGTGGATCAAAAAAAAAAAAAAAAAAGGCTTTCATCCATAATATACATCTGACATTTGGGATGTTTTAATATGACTAAGCAAGTAACTTCTAGCTGAGCAGCCTGTGAATACTTTTGTATACTCACACATCTCCTGTCACTCCTGCAACTCCTTACTCAGAGCACAAACAGTGATGGCATCAGGGTAGGGCATAACTGCAAAGTTAAAAATGTGGGAAACAAGCCTCCCCATCTCACTGGTTCCAAACCCATCCACAAAGGGAGTGGACACAGTGCTACATTCTTTGATGAAAAAAACTTGGTATTTTCAGTCCAATGAGCCTGTGAAAAAGCTTCCTTTCCTGCTGGTTCTTCAGCTAGATGTACTCGGCAGGGAAATCTGAAAAGGAGACAAAATGGCCATCTCACATCAGTGCAAGTGCACCAACAGGATGGCACAGAATCAAAACAGGTACCTGCTCTTATACCTCTTCTGAGACTGCAAATGACACCTGAACTTACAGAGGCAAGCCTAGCCACATCAAACTCAAGCCAGTAATTCCTAACATCTGTCAACATGCATTTATTTTGGATGTAAAATCTACCCTTAAATACAAGAGCAGCCAAATTTATCAGAACTTTTGAGTTAAATCACTGCAACTCTTCTATATGTCTGGCATCCTGCAAGAACCTTGAATTAGTTCATGTAGAAATTAGATCGTTCCCCTTGTTTGTTGCTCTTCACTGTTTAGACCTTATATATTGCAAACAGACCCGTCCAAAAAGCAGGCATATGAACACCTCCCGCTTTTCTTTCCAACTGAAATGCTATTTAGTTTCATTAGATTTCAACACTTTTGCATAAAACCCCAATAGCCTATTGTGAAATGCTTGAGCAATTCAACATAAATCTGGTATCAAAGACAGGTGATTTTAAGGTGCTTTAACTTAATTTTACAGATGTAACAGAGCAGGTATTTAATTCGGTATTACTGATTTTTATTTTAAATAGGCACAGGCTTTCTGTTTCTTAGAATTATTGCATTGCGTCCCATTTGCTCAGTACAGACAGCATACAGCTACAGTCATTTATACAATCAACCTTGTCCAGCTGAGATGACTTTTGCAAATGTTAAACATTTCCTTAACACACCTGAACACGCCTGAAGTTCTAACTTGCGTAGCCAAGTGACTTCAGCCACAGCATTACTCAGACTGCCTTTCTTTATGCCCAACTACCTAGGAAGGCGCTGCTCCCTCCTTACCTGGTCCAACACTGGCACCCAGTGGTCAAGTGCCTTCACAAACACCTCGGGAGAGTTGATGGATTTCCTGAACACAGTCAGTCTGTTTAAAAGCACTAGTTGTTCGTTTACTGATGTTCAAAATGCTACCCACTATCTAAACTGTCTACAAAGCCTGAGACTGTCATCTCTAGTCAAGACCAGCCAGAGCTAGGAATAAAGCATGGCACCCAAAATGCTGCACTGAAATCAGCCAGTCACATCCAAACAAGAGACAATGTTACCATAGGGTCAAGCATATCAGCAAAATTGTTACTTTAAGGAACTAGTATGCCACCTGAAGCAACGAGATATTTTATATGTCTTTTTTTAAGGAGCTACAGACTGTGAAAGGACTCTTGGACAAGAGAAAACTATCTTGTCCTTGATGCTGCAATGTTTTTCTAAAGGTCCTAATACTGAAGCCAATTTCCAGGACTGTGATACAGCACATCAAACAAACTACACTTGATGCAATTTCCCAAGAATCAAAGGCAGCAGTATGCCTAACAAAGGACCCAGGCATTAAAAGGCACTCAGGAATCCCCATTCTAAGTTATTTTCCATCAGTAGTCGCAAGGGGACAATGCTTCAAATTCAGGGCCTTAACCAAACAGAAACACGCAGAGGTGAACCCAGATGCAGAGTCCAGGACTAAAATTTGAAAGATTCCATTTAACATTCTTCCCTCTAACACAGTAATACTGGTTTCAGATGACCAATAGAGTCTTTGCAAATAAGTACACAAAATCAAATGTCAGGATAGCACATCAGAGAAATAAAGGAGAAGATAGGAAAACGAAGCTATGGAAGTGCAGAAAAGGCAGTATGAACAGAGCAAATGCTTTACTCGCTAAATCAAGACTGAACTGAAAGAATTATCAGTATAGTCTGTGAGCCTAAATTTTAATACTCCCCCATAGTTCAGCATAAGGGATTGTGAGAAGGGGATTAAACTTCCATTAGAATTAGCCTGATTGATAGATTAAGATATGATGAAGGAAACTGACTTGTAACTTTAAGCTGCTTCCTCACCATGAACTGCTCTGGTTTCTTAAAAAAACAACTTCTAACAAAGACAGAAAATACTCAGCACCACAGTAGTTGAACTTCTTGAAAAAAATTTAATTGGACAAATGTCTTCATTACACAGGTAAATTGTACATCACAGATAAGTTGCTTACACATGAATTGAATTAGTCTTTTCGTAACTGGACAGTTTGCTCTTTAATTCCATCTTTTGTGACAATGCAAATCTTTAGTGCATCCCCAGTGTACACATCTCTCTCAGCAGCAGAAATGAAGACATCCTTAACCAGCTGCAAAGCCTTTTCCAGGGTTAGAGGTACATGCTCCACATTTTGCATGTTCTTGAAGCCAATCTAAGAAAATATGAAAATGTATTTTATCCATCTATGAAAACTGATTCAGTCTCTGCACTAGAATAAACAGATTTAGATGAATTAAAAAGAAGAAATGGTCCATCTATTTTAAAAACCCCAAAGCTGAAAAATTATTCCTCCACACAGTTTACAGTTGGGAACTTTGCCAATACCAATACTCTGAGAAAATTACCTAGAAGCAGATCCAATATACAGCCAGCATAGCTCCTCCTGCTCATTCAGCATGTACAAGATCACAATGAACATTTGGATCTGATCTAACTCTTACACACAAGGTTGGCAGTACCAGAACTGTACATGAGTGTTTTTTTCTCTTGTCACTTGTAGTTAGGAACATTTCTTAAAAGCAAATATTCCCTAAGATACCGAGACTTCAAAACTAAGTCTATATTGGAGCATATCTGGTCCTACCAAATAGCATTATTAGCTCATAAATACAGGTGTCAACTTAAGCATCAGAACAGGTAAAGGAGAAGAGTCCCATGTTTTGCCTGAAACCCATAAGCAATAAAAAATTACTTATGACAACTTGGGTTTTGCAGAACATATTTCCTTCAGTTAACAGAGTTTAAAAAAAAAAAAGAAAAAAAAGGAAATACTCTATTCCTTTCTCATCTGGTAAGAGTCGAGAATGCTTACCACTTTTCTAAGCACAAAAGCTGGTGAACATCAGGTTCAAGTGACTAAATACCAACACCAATGTCAAAAACTTAAAATAAGTAAAATATGTTTTGGCATTTCTCCCATTCAATTATTAACAGCTTCAACTAAATATGAAAATATTCTTCAAGAATTTCAGACAGATTTAACTGAATGAGTTTCCAGCAGTTTTATGTAAGAACACTCTTACTAAAAAATGGTATCTGAGTGGTACAAAACTGAAGACTTAAACAAGGGTATGTTAAATTATGAAATGTATGTATTAATTCTATCTTCTTAATTTGGTATTATTTCATACTAAGTAACAGGCACATTTATGTTATCAGCCAAGAAAAAACTCCCAAAACCCAGAAAAAACCCCATCCCAACAACTTCTGGGATAAACATAGTTCCCCAATTAAAACATTTCTGTCTTTTAAACAGGCACTGCAAATACAAATAATGTATTGAAAACCTGAACAGATCCCAAAGCAAAACTTTGATTTCTCCTGAGAAAGTAAAGCCACATAGTTTATAAATGTATGGATTACCAGATCCTACCTGGGTAATAGATTTAAAACTTCTCTCAAAAGTAATATTCTGCAGAAGTAAAGCTACATTAATTTGAATGTCACAAGTCTTTACTGAGATAAGGAAAAAACCAAACCAAAACAAAAGCCAACAAGCTATTTTACCTGGTTATCCAGCAAAGGCTGCAACATTGCACTTGCTGATCCACCTGCTTTGAAAGTATCTCTCTCGTAAGAGCCCACTGGATCAAAGCTATAAACTGCTCCCTTCCCTGAAAAAAACCCAAAGAATTAGTATGTAATCACAATTCAGAAAGCTGCCCAATACTGACGAGCATCTTCAACAAAACCAGCTCTCTGGATAAGCAGTATCTGGAACACTGCAGATCCCAGTAAACCTTTACCAAACAACACTGAGTATGTTCAGATGATGCTTTTTACGAAGACTCGCTATGGCTGCAGCCTGGTACAATATCCAAGGTTATTTTCTTTATTTAAGCCACAACTATGCTTCAACAGATGTTTCCTACAGTACTTACCACAGAAAAAGTGCTGATCAGAGTAATCAAAGCAGAAAAATGAACTAGAGTATAGTGCTGCACAAAAAGCCACAGGGGTTCCGAGGCAAACACAAACAAGCAGCTCAGACATCGTTCCTCAATGATACACTTCTTGAATTACCTCCAGAAAGCATGCCTGGATGCCTCTGCATTGAACTCCCAGAACCAGGGATGATGCTCTGGTCTCTTGCACACTTCCCTCTGAAACCAGACCAGGTGGTGCAAAGCTTATTGGCTTGCACCAACACCAGAGGTACAGACACACTGTAGCTCTGAAGCATTAGGGTTTGACTAGGACATGCCAGTCAGAATGCACCAGCTGGCCAAGCCCAGCCTTTCTGTTCAGACAGGCTGCACCCAATTCAATTAACTGGCCAGTGCCCTTGGCAGCAGAGCACAGGAGCTGAACAGCTCTGAGAAAGCCAGCCAAATCAACAATCAATCTTGCTGGACCCTCATTTAGTCCATGCAAGCAAACCTGCACTCTGATTCTTATCAGCTGCCCTTATAATCCAAGATTTACCATTATGGAGGGCAGACTAATCCCCTGCCAGATCCCAGAAACCATAGACATGTCTTAGCAAGACTGGGAAAGCAGTATAACTTACTGGTAAAAATAAACTGCAGGGGATGGCTAAAATTATCCAAACAAGACCACCTCTGAGCTCCTTCACAAAGCCAGAAAACACAGTATTTCAGCAACTCAACCAAATCACTGGGCAGGAGCCAAATAAGTTCTGGAAGGGCTGTACATTATACTACAGCTTCTGTGTAGAAGTCATGATTTTCATTAGAGATTAGTTAACATTTAGAAATAACTGTAGAAACCTGCGTCTGGAATAAGTCTTCATATTAAATAGTCTTTACCACACTCACAGGTCTGAGTGAAACATATACAATTTTACTGGTGACATCTACTTTAAAGATGCAATTAAAAAATCCAGCAAAACAGTTGTAAAATGTTCCAGTGTAAAGTATGAATTATTTCACTTTAGAGATTTTATTTGTAATCAAATAATTATAACATAGCTTTTAAGACTTTCAGACCTTTAGAAATGAAAAATCAAATTAATAACAAAAACTAGGAAACAAGCCAGATACACAGTATGTATTAAATCTGTCAAAGTACCATAATGCCTAAAGGCAGGTGTTAGGAATAGCAACACCAACTTTGTTATTCAATCAGTACACTTGAAATGTAAAGGAATAGCTATCCACCCACAGAAATGCAGTATTTTTCCTTTTTCTTTTTCTGTTTGAAGTCTTACCTTCTTCATCAAGTCCACCGATTATATTGTAAACGTAGTAGGGAAAGAAACGTCGAGAGTAGAGGATTGTAGACAGCATTGCTGCAATAGCCCCTGTAGTCATGGCCTTGTTGTTGGAATGCTTGTACATCTGCCAGTGGTAGAGCACATCCAAGAAGAAAGTCAAACACTAAAGCTGACATTCAACCAGAATTACATTTCCTGTAACCTTGCTACAGAAGAATCTGACTCTAAACAAAATTATTAACCAGCACAATTAGTGAGAACAGGCTGGTCTAAAAGGTAAAGCCTCTTTACAAGCCAAAGATTAACATATCTTCAAATTTTTGTAATAAATAGGTGTTGCCTCATTTACAATATCCTTTCCAGCTCTTCCATTCTATAAATTTGTGGTGTCACACTTAATAAGAACACAGCACCAATTTTCCCTGCCAGATCTTTCACTAGCAAAACAGTTATGATACAAACACTTGGGAAAAACCAGCAGAAAAGTTATATATAAAACATTATATTATTAGTCTCAAGTATAATATTAAGAATCTAAGTTTCTAAATACAGTAACATTCGTCATTACCTTTAATCTGGCTTCAATAATTTTAGTAAGGGTAAGGCAGTCTCCATGGAAACCAGTGCATCCAATGACAGTTTGTTCTGTTCTGAAAAACGTAAAATATTATTGCAATTTTAGGCTTAGCACAAACTACAGCAATTTCTTATACAGTAGGTTATTACGAAAACACCAAATGTATTTTCAGTTTTTCTAGTGCTGTCAAAACCAGTAGTAACGTAGTAACAAATCTGTGGTGTATAAAAGACAACTGCAACCTACATCTTGAAGAGGACTCAATAAATGCAGGACCATGCAGATGTCTTTCTTCAACCACTTCCTTCTTCAGCTGTCAGTAAGACTGAAAAAAAGAAGTTCTCCATTTCTTCATGCACCCCTGACTCCAGCTGTAGCAATTCAGTCTTAGACTGTTACACACTGGGGAGCCACAGATCCTATCACTCAGTCCAATTTTTACTCCATCAGACCAGAGGGCTCCATTAAGCTTGTATAATGGTTATGTGACATTTATGGTTTTGGTGGCTTCTGTCAGCACAAACAGAAGTTACCTGGCTGCAGATGCACTAGAGAAGCTTAGCTCTCTGCTCAGTTTTGAAATGTTTTATGAACACTAACCATGGGAACACACACTTGAAATTTTAATTCTAGGAAATAAAAGAGTCTAGAAACATTAATACACACCAACCAACCCAAAGCAGTCATTCAGAAAATATCTTAAAACAAAATCTTCTCTCAGCCTGTCACTAGAATTACAAAAAAGCCACCGTGTGCAATATGTATACTGTACCAGACTAATCTCCATCTGGACAGTATCAGAGAGTCAAACATATAGTAGTAACAAGTTAGCCAGGAGAAACCAAGTTATTTTGATTTCATGTCATCAATTTAGAAAAAGTAACAATAACCCAGACAAAAAAAATGTTTACGTAGTTGATGACAGCCTACGAGGCAAGTACCTGCTGCAGTAAAATAAACATAAATAATGTGTAGCTGTAAACCAAGAAGATGCTACCCAGGTGAGTCAAACTAAGCATAAAATGAGACTAGAAAGTTCAATTCTGGAACTACTGATAGGTTTACCTCCCCTAAAACAAACACATCTCTAAAGTGCCAGGTAATTAACTAGAGAGATACAGTACAACGGGCAGCAGTGGGCACACTTGCATACCATCACCAGATCTCCTGATGAAGTAGAATGAGTTATCATAGGATTAAGTTTTGCTACAGTTAAGTTAAAAATTTTTCCGATTATCCAGCCAAAAAGCTCCATGTTAAGGTTTGTTTAATGCTAAAAATGTTCTGTTCTCACTTAACTTCAAGAGCATGACACAAGAAATCTGGCTATATTTACAACATCACATCACATCTTGCATTACAGCAAAGGTCACCACAACTCCAAAATCTACTTTGTTACTGTGCTTTTTCTTCTAAGAATTCTGCTTAAATCAGGAGACAGGTGACATGGTCAGCAAAACAAAAAATTTTTCATCTTTTTCAATCCTTGCAGATCTGGACTTACAGCTTGTAGCATTTTGGACTGTCTCGGGAGTGAATTGAATAGCCTTCACTCAGACGCGTGTCAGAGGCAACGATACAAAAGTCTTCTCCAGCAATCGCCAGCACAGTCCTTAAAAAAAGAGTATTGGTAAATCATGGCCTTCAGCACAAGCATCTTCTTAAGCAACACAGAAACAAGCTAGATAGCAATTCTACACCCAGACTCACATTCTGTCAAGTATCTTACATTCCTTGCTATGTTTCCCACTATGCACATCCCTACTCAAGACAAAAGGAAGAAGACACTAGACAGATTGAAGAAGATATACGCATGTGGCCCTCTACTCTGATTTAAACTGTATGGAAACTTGGTAAAAGAGAGACTCTACACCAGGCAAGAACCAGACCCAATGGATGAGGTATTTTATATGCCTGATAACTCATCCTTCGAAAACAAGCAAAGTACTGAGCAACAGTATCTCTACACTTAAATAAATGTCACTTTTAAAATCTGATGTTATTACTTGCTAACAACTAGTACTGTGATCACCACAGGTGTACTACCATTAAGTAACAAAGAGATGTCCTTTATAAAGCAGTAGTCATCATAAGGAAAAAAACCTACCTGGCCAGATCATGCCACCAACTCAGGTGTGTAAAACATCACCTGCCTTTAACAGTTTACAGCAACGTAGCATTCAACCCAGGAAGACGTTTACCAGCAGCTTGGTAAAAAGCAAAGGCCATAAACTAAAACACAAGAAGTTCCACCTCAACATCAGGAAGAACTTCTTAACTTTGAGGGTGGCAGACCACTGGAACAGGCTGCCCAGGGAAGTCGTGGAGTCTCCCTCTCTGAAGACATTCAAAACCCACCTGGACACATTGTGGTGTCACCTGCTCGAGGTGACCCTGCCTTAGTAGGGGGGTTGGATTGGATGATCTTCACAGCACCCGTCCAGCCCTAACATCTCTGTTACAGGACTCTGTAACAGAACCATTACCTGGGTTTCCTAAGCCACTACAAAGAAGCAGCCCTGCGGGGAACAAAAGATGCGTACTTTAAGACCAATCGGAGTTTAGGGAGCCCGAGTGTTCCAAAAGCCACACGGACAGGCAAGAACACCCTGAAAGGCTGCAAGGCCTCAAGGCAAGCCCGAGCCTAGCTCCTGCTTGTGCTGCCGCTCTCTCCCTACAAAGAGGAGACCGTGAGGGGAGATAAACCCGCACTGGGCACCGAGGAGAAGCAGGAGTAAGGCAAACCCCCATCCCCGGCGCCGCTCTCCCCTGGGCCCCATGCCCCGGGCCGCGGATGCTCCATCCCGCCCGCTGCCTGCCCGGGCCCCTCACCCTCCGTTGAAGGTGTACGGCGAGAAGCGGTAGTGCTGCACGGGCGCCTCCAGTCCCGTCTCAGGGCGGGAGAGCCCGCATCCCGCGGTGGACAGCATCGCGGCCGCCCGATCGCTGCTGTCTCACGGCGAAATGGCGGCACCGGAGGCGGAAGCGGAGCCGCTCTGGGAGGAGAGAGCAGCACCGCCTCCTCTCGGCTGCTCTGCCGGGCGGCGAGCGCCGGGGCCTGGCCGGAGGGCGGCGGGGCCGCCGTGGAGCGGAACCCGGCCCGGCCCCGCCTGCGGCAAGGTGTGTGCCTGGGCTCCAGGGCAGCGCTTGGACAAGAGCCGATGCCGGCGCTGCCCTGTCGCCTGCGTGCCCGCTCGTGGAAACACGCAGGCTGATCAGAAGCTGTGGTGAGGCCATCACACACCAATCGTGTTTGGGCGGGTGGGCAGGAGCGTGGCTCCTGTTATGTAGGGAGAGCACTTTTGGAACCACCGTGAAGAGCAAGAGTCGGGAATCATATAATCATCGAGTGGTTGGAGTTGGAAGGGACCTTAAAGATCATCTATCCTTTCACGGGCAGGGACACCTTTCACTAGACCAAGCCGCTCAGAGCTCCATCCTGCTTGGCATTGAACACTTCCAGGGATGGGGCACCCACAACTTCCCTGGGCAACCTATGCCAGTATTGCACCACCCTCACAACAAAGAACTTCTTCCTAATAGTTAATCTAAACCGTCTCTCTTTCAGTTTGAGGCCATTCCCCCTTGTCCTGTCACTACATGCTCTTGTGAAAAGTCCCCCTCCACCTTTCTAGTAGGTCACCCTGAAGCCTTCTCTTATCAAGGCTGAATAATCAAAATTATCTCAGCTTTTCCTTGTGCTTCATCCCTCTAAGCATCTTGGAGGCCCTCCTCTCAACTTGCTCCAACAGGTCCAGGCCTTTCTTGAGCTGGACACAGTACTGCAGATGGGGTCTCAGCAGGTCCTCGAGGTTGTGGTGCCAGGCACCATGGCACAAGTGGAAACAAGTGGGAAGGACTGGGATAGAAGCTCGAAGAGGTACTAGGGGAGGAGGACAGGGCGGGACAGTGAGATGCAGGGGACACATGGTGCTCCTGAGGAAAAGTGTGTTGCCCTGCTCAGGCAGCCAGTGTGTTGGCCAGAAGTGTGTTGCCAGCACAGCTGTGGTGGCTGCAGTCTCCATGGGCACTGTGCAGACACAGCGGCGAGATCTGCAGGTGGCAGCACAGCAGTGTAGAACTTTGTACAGCTCCAATGCGAGGAACCACAGCTCCTGTGAGGGCCTGGTGCACTGCCAGGGACCCCCACAGATTCACAGGATTTGGAAGGGACCACAGGGGGTCATCTGGAGCAACCTTTTTTGCTCAAGCAGGGCCATCCTAGAGCACCTGACACAGGGTTGTGTCCAGATGGTTCTTGAACATCTCCAGTGAGGGAAACTCCACAACCTCTCAGGACAATCTACTCCAGTGCTTGGTTACCTGCACAATAAAGAAGTTCTTCTTTATATCCAGGTGGAACTTCCCATGCATCTGTATCTGCCCATTGCCTCTTGTCCTACTGCTTGGCACCACCAAGATAAGCCCAGATGAATCCTCTTCACACCCACCCTTTAGATATTTATTCACATTTATGAGGTCCCCTCTCAGTCGTGTCTTCTCGAGGCTGAACAGGCCCAGGTCCCTCAGCCTTTCCTCATAAGTGGATGCTCCAATCTTTAATCATCTCTGTAGTCCTCTGCTGCATCTGCTCCAGGGGTTCCATGTCTCTCCTGTCCTGAAGAGCCCAGAACAGGACACAGCACTCCAGACGTGGTCTCGCCAGGGCTGAGTAGAGGGGCAGGATCGACCTGCTGGCAATGCTCTTCCTAATGCACCCCAGGGAGCCCCACGTGCTTCTCCACAGAGCTGCTTCCCAGCAGTGCATGGTGCATGTGGTTACGCCTCTCCAGGTGCAGGACCCTGCACTCGCCCTCGAAAATTTCCGAAGGTCCCTCCCTGCGAAGGCTCTTGTCCCGCTGGCGGCGGGAAGTGACGCGCCGGGCGCGCCGGTGGTGCGGGGGCGGGGCGAGGCCGGGCTCCGGCGGGCGCTGAGCGCGGCGGGAGCGGAGCGAGCGCCAGGTACCGAGTGCCCGCCGCTCCCCCGCGGCCGTCGCTCGCCCCCCGCCCGCGGACAGGCTGGTGGGGCGCGATGGTGTGGGGCAGGCCGGGCCTGGAGGGCGGGGACGATGCGCGGGCCAGGCTCGCTCCGCACCTCCCGGGCGGCCTGAGCCGCGGCCGGGGGAAGCGGGGAGGGACTCCCGCGGCGCGGAGGCGGCGGCCGCCTTTCTCTCCCCCGCCGCGGCTCGGGGACGAGAGGCGGCAGTGGCGCCGGCCGCGGGATGGGCGCGGGCAGCGGCGGGACCCTACGAGGGCGGGCGGGGGCTGCGCGGGGCCGGGGCCGGGGCCGGTGTTGGATGGGGAGCGAGGAGGGCTGGGGGGCGCGGGCAGGCTGTGGCCGCACGCCGAGCGCTGCTGTGTGGCTGGTGGCGAGCCCGAAAAGGGCCTCTCGGTGGTGGGTCGGGGCCTCCTCCGGGCTGTCTGCGGCTTCTGGACTCTGTTCCCTCGACCGAATTGTCGTCCGACGTTTGTAGTGGAGATCCGAGCAAGCCGACTTAAGTGGGTAGAGGAGGGACCTCTTCGTAGATGGTGCCCTGGGTGCAGGTTTTGGCATGCCTGGTATCCAGCCTTCTTACTAAATAGCTGGGCTGTCGAGGAGTTGACTTTGTTTCTTCCAGGATAATATTTAGGCCTCTAATGTACCCACGTTGTAAAACCTGGGTGCTCTGCTTGATACCTTTGGTGAAGGTAAAGATGATAATATCTTATGGCCATGGGTGGAAAAAAGCAGGCCTTTCTAGCTGCAGTGTAAATATTAATGTAGTTTTAAGCTCTCATATCTTAAAAAAAAGAGAGGCTGCATAGGCTGTCTTCAGATTTTGAGATGGTCTGATAATGACCTTGAGTATTTCTTAGCAATAGTTAAGAAACTTACAAATAATGGGATAATATTTTATATCATTGGTATAGTAACATTTAAATTCTCTACTTCTGTTTATTTCCATAACACAGCAACAGAAGTATAGCTTAAAATGAAAGAAAATCATTGTATGTTTCACTTCTGTACTTGGAATTGGTTTTCACATATTTCTTTTTTCCTCACAAAATGCATGTCATTACAGTTTGAAATCTGTCAGTGCTTTGTTTTATGGAATTGGATAGAAGAGGTTTTCCTAGCTGTGATTTGAGCTGCGATGCTTTTCTCATAGAAGAAAAAAAGTAATTTTTGAAAGCCCAAGCCTTAAAATGGCCAGCAAGAGACTTACAAGCAATGTCAATTAGTAGCCAAGGGAATTAAATTCTAAAAAAATCAGTGCTTTTGCAGCTGAAGTGAAGCTTGGAGTAGAATGAACATCAACAGCTTGAGCTGTTAGTGCTGGAGGGTTTGGTTAGACAGAGGCCTGCCCATGTGAGTCAGGTGACCTGCCAGGGACTTCAGCAGAATCATACTGCAAAGTTTCTTTGGAGTGTGCCTGAAAAAGGTTATTTTTATGGATTCTGCATGCATGTGTGCGTGAATGTTCTTATATGTATTTGTACGTGGGTGTCTCTTATCTGAGTCAGCAGCTGATAGGTTTGCTTTTGGGTTTGTGTTTAGATATTATTCTCAAGATACTACTTTTTTTCTTTCCAGACTTTGGTTAGTGTTGTAGACTCATATTTCTCTGAAGCTGATGTTTTCCTAACACTTTCAGCTTGGCTTTAAAAGCTAGTTCGCTGGAATGTTTTAAATGGTTAAAAAATCTCTAGGATTTGAAGTTTATTTAAATTAATTGAAGGAAATTCTTCTGGCCTCACCAAAGAAATAACTGGAATCATGGATCAGAACAACAGTTTGCCACCCTACGCTCAAGGCTTAGCCTCCCCTCAGGTAAAAACAAATTATTTAAAATGTAACTGTGATCTGAATTTCCTTTATGAAAGTGCTTTCCTCTTTCTTGCATCTAGTTTCACATTTTTTTGTTTACAGATCTGAAAAATTCTGCTAGGTATCGAATAATACTAGTATAAAGCAGATTTTTGAAACCATTGCTGTCTGTATTTAGAAGTATAAGAAACACATGGTTTCTTATACACAGAGTGTAAGAATATAAGTGTGATTTCTTAATGGGGTTCCTCTTAAGTTGACACATGACTGACAGGTTGGAAAGATTAATTTAATTTAGGTGGTTGCTCCTTAAACTGTGTACATAATGGATTGTTGCTGGGCTATGAATGCAGTGGGTACAGTGAGCACAGTTGGTGTTCAGACAGTTTCAAGTTAAATTGTGGGTCAAAGTTGAGATATACTTGCAAGGTAGTGTGAGAAGCATGTCATGTTCCCTAGATTCCTTTGGGTAATACTTTATTCTTTAGAACAGCTGCATTTCCATGGATTTTCTGATTTTAACGATTTACTACTATATACTTCAGGTTTGATATGAGCAACTCAGCTAGCAGATTTATTTTTGACTCCTCCCGAAAACTTTTGTCTCTTAAAAACAAAATGGAGTCGTCATGATCTGTGGTTTTCATGTCATGTTCTGTAGGGTGCAATGACTCCAGGAATTCCAATTTTCAGCCCAATGATGCCATATGGCACAGGACTGACACCGCAGCCTGTCCAGAGCACCAACAGTCTGTCCATACTGGAGGAACAGCAGCGGCAGCAGCAGCAAGCAGCACAGCAATCCACGTCACAGCAAGCAACACAGGGAACATCTGGTCAAACCCCCCAGCTCTTCCATTCACAGACTCTTACCACAGCCCCTTTACCGGGAACCACACCTCTGTACTCCTCTCCAATGACTCCAATGACTCCCATAACTCCTGCAACACCGGCATCAGAGAGCTCTGGCATAGTGCCACAACTACAGTGAGTGCCCCATGTGTTAGTGCATCATGTCCTTTCTCAGATAGCCCTTTAAAGACTTAGGACCAAAGTCACATCAGGAATTAGGTACTGCATTTTGGTGGGATGGGAGGTCCTGAGAAATTATGAGTCTCCTGTAGCAATATGAGTAATTTTTACTTTTATTTTTAGCTTCGCTTCATTACTAAACCACTTAGTAATATAAACAGTTTCTTAGTGATTTGTTAACGGTCCATCTTTGGAGCATACCAATGGAGGGTTATATATGTCTTCATTTAACAGCATGGTAATTTTTAACTCCTTGCACTTTAGGAGTTCAAGATGTTTCGTTTTCCAATGCATGGCTAACACTGAGTTTGTGAGAAGGTAAAAAACCCTAGAACTAGTTCTAAGTTCAGGTATGGAAGTATTTTCAGTGAACTTCAGTTTTAAAGAAAAAGTTACTTCAGAAATTTATGGAAGGGAAAACAAGAAATGGTTGATACCAAGAATTGAAAGAGTAGTTTCTCATATTTTTCTTACTTTTTTTCCCTCATCGAGGACCTTTATATTTCAGGTTTTTCCCAGAAAACAAAATTTTTATCTAGTAACCTTTTAAAACTTTCTGGAGACCTGCTATCCCATCTCCTGGCAATGCATTTACCTCCTGGTTCATTCCCACTTAGTTTTGCTCCTTGAAGGGCATAGCAAGGAAAATTTCAGATGGTACTATCTCATTTTCTCCTATTTCCAGCAGCTTCCCTGATTGTGGTGAGGGCTCTCAGCATCAGTAAATTTTCCTGCCAAACTGAAATAGAGATTCTTCTCCTGGGACACTTTTCATAACAGCTGACAGATAAGCAGACAGAATCAGTAATTATGCCTTAGGAGCTTCACAAAAAGAGGTTCCTGAGCCAAAACACTGCTCAGTGCTCATGTTAGTAGGAAAGATGCCATTCAAAGTTGCTTGGAGAAACAAAATAATCAAAAAAACAAAATTGATTAGGCTTGGTTAAAAATAAGGAAGACACATGAATTCCTTACTGTTTTTTTAATATATTTCTCTGATCTGTCTTTAGGAATATTGTGTCCACAGTGAATCTTGGTTGCAAACTTGACCTAAAAACTATTGCACTTCGTGCCCGAAATGCTGAATATAATCCCAAGGTAAGAGAAATGTATTGAGTTCATTCTATAACAGATAAATTAAAGGCACAGGTTGTGGCTGCAGGCTGCTGCAATAGGCTGAAAAACCTACCTGCTATATATGCAGTTTTATACTGTAGTTAAAAGGAAAGCTTTAATAAACTTAGGATGTTCAAATTAGTAAAAAGCATTTTTATGCTGAGGTAGCTGTGCTGTGCACCAGGTTGTAAGTTGTTAGATTTAGAAAAAACTTAACCAACAGTGTAGTATACTGGCCAAGCTTTTTGTGGTGGAGTTGGCCTCTGCTGCTGTTCATATGGCATATTTGTTTGTAGTGCTCAGTGAGCTCTTTTTGCTTATTACTGTGAAATATCTGATGATTAAATCTTGTTCCCTATCTCCCAACAAGGAGAAAGAAAAGAAGAATTAAAATCCTGGACTCCTGCCTGAGCTGTGGTTTCTTCCACCTAGCTGCTCCTCTGGAATTCTTACTGTCTCAGGGCATTAGCTTATTTTTCATAGCCTCGCTTCCCTCTGTTCTTTCATGTTCTCCTCCAGTACTTCTGCCATCTCATTGTTTCTGATGGCTGAGTTTGATGGAACATTAAAATGGATCAAAATCAATTAAATTGATTTTTTTACATACTGACTTCAAAGTTGCCTGCTGCTTCTTAATAGTAGTAGGGTTCTAAATAAGTAGTATCTTTTTAGCTTGGGAAATCTGAACAACAGCAAAGGACATGGAGCATTAATCAAGAAAATAATGTTGCTTCATGTTTCTTTTGGGTGGCTCCTCTTGAAAATGTATCTTTGCAACAACAGTAGCTGGACACTAATAAAAGTTTAGATGTTGCATAGTTGAATTGGCTTGTCTTGGGAAGGCTTCAGTTTTCCTGGGGGGTGTGTGTGTTTTTCTTGTTTTAGCATTTAATATTTTGCTGCAGTTGACCTGCTCTGCTCTCAAAGGTTAAAGCACGCATGCAGGCATATATGATAAATGACTGTTCTGTAAGTTTATACCAGTGATGCTGTTACATAATTGCGAGTAAGATATTAGAGCAGCAAAAATTTGAGCATGCCTTGGTAACTCCTAATGTAGGGGGTAGGTGGCTGTGTAAAATTTGTAGACTAGAATAATCAATGTGAAACACTGTTTCCTATGGCAGAGGGATAGAAGGGTTATGTAACATACTCCTGGCATTTAGTCAGTAGATTCATCTATCAAAGAAAGCTGTTGCTTGGCTGTATTATTTAAGTCATATTTTGACAAATGTACTGTTGGGTAACCCACACTACTTCCTTGGTTATGTCAGCAGAACAATTCATGGGACTGCAGGGTGAGCTGTTCCAAGTTAAATTTAACAAACAGGGTTTTTTTTTGTGTGTGTGTGTGCCCACCTCAATTTCCAGTATCTCTTGCTTCAAGGAACTTAAGAATATTTGGAAATGCTTACTGAGAATAAAAAGTTAGAGCTAATCAGGCTGCTGTGTCCTACAGTGGTAGCTGAGGTGACTTCTGTTTACACAGGACTTTGATCTCCAGCTGTTCTGTTTGCTGGTAATGTAGCCCTGTCCATTTTTTTTTTTTGATAGTCTTCCATCTGACTTATAAAATTCCAACATATGGAGGAATTTTTTAAAATTTATTTTTAAAATTGTTTCTATTGCTCTGATGCAAATGTTAGTGTTATTTATATGTTGCATATATAGTAATGAGAGATGAACAAGAATGCAGTGGTAAATATCCTTTCTGCCTGTCTCTATCTCTCAGTGTGTGTGCTTGAAGGTACTTATGGTTTAAGCGTGTCAAGTAAACTTTGAGTGATCTGTAAGTATGTTTGACCTTAGTTTTCCTTGCACTGCAGTGTAACTTACATGATGCAGATTTGGTTTTAATGTAATAATGACAGCAGTATATCACTAACAGTCTCAATGCTCACACTTCAGCGTTTTGCTGCTGTTATTATGAGAATAAGAGAACCACGTACTACTGCACTGATATTCAGCTCTGGAAAAATGGTGTGCACAGGAGCAAAAAGGTATGTTTAGGCATTATGAGGAAACTAACTCAGGCTGTCTTTTCTCATGTACCATGATGCTTGTTTATATAGACACATCAAAGTTGTACAGGTACAACTAATCTTGCTTCACAGTTACCTCAGGTTATACACATTTCTACAGAAAATGCCTGTTTGTGATTGAAGGGACTTCAATCCCTGGTTTGCAGAGGTTATTATATTCTTTTTTTTTTTGGCTTTGCAGTTATCTGCTTTTTCTAATAATTAAAAAAATTCAGCAACTATGCATTGGAACTGCTTAAAGTGTAAGGACGGTGTCAGAAGGATTTTATATTTGAATAGCTTCATTCATCACAGGACAAGAGCTCCAAATATCTGGTTCCTGTAATCTGATCCTGTAGTGATCATGTAGTTCTTAACATGACCATTGAAGCACAAGAATTGAAAACTAAACATAAGCTTAACTCTGGTGGGCGGGAAAAAAATTCTGCTCTGAAGAAGTCTGGTAAGAATCCAGAAGGAAAAAACTAATAAGCAGAGATGAATGAATAGATCTGTACAGGGAAACACTTTCTCTGCCTGGTGACACTTGAAATTCAAGTTGTCTTACTCTGCGTCAGCAACAAACAGATTCTCAGCTATTTACAAACCTGAAGCAAACTGAATTCTGCAACAGTTGGTAAGGCTGTGCAGTTGTATTAAACCCATGTTTGAATGCCTGGGCTGAATCAAGCAGAAGATTTTGCTAGTTGACAGATTTTTATAGAAATACGTATTTTCTAGCAGTAGTAGTTCAAAGTTGTTCTAAGGTGAAAACTTAAGTAACAATCTTAATGTCCCATTGGAGGGACTCTGGCCAATATTTTAAAAATGTAAAATTTATGGATTTATAATTTACTGTTTTATGTCTCATGAACAGTGAGTGCAGTACTAATGGTGACCAGACGCCTATTACCAAAATTAGCATGAAAACCAGTCAGTGCTAGTTGTTAATTTTGGATGCAAAAGTTTTGCATTTGAACTCCCCTCTCCCCCCCACACAGACTTTTTTCCCCAGTTAGGTATTTGTGGTTTAATGCTGTTTGCTTGAAGTAATACTTAACTGAGGCAGTAATATGGATATCCTTTTCTCACTTCAGTGAGGAGCAATCCAGACTGGCTGCAAGGAAGTATGCAAGAGTTGTCCAGAAACTGGGTTTTCCTGCAAAATTTTTGGATTTTAAAATTCAGAATATGGTGGGCAGCTGTGATGTGAAATTTCCCATCAGATTGGAAGGATTGGTACTCACACACCAGCAGTTCAGCAGGTAAAAAAAGGCTTGCTTATGTTTCATTCTTGTTACATACTATCTTAGAAGGTAACATCTGTTTAGATTATTCCCTTGCACCACAGGGAAACCTGCATCTTTGTTCCCATCTCTGCACTGCCTCAGGTGTAACTGAGGCTGCCCAATGTGAACCTGTCAAAATGATGTTCCCTGCTACACTCCCCAAGTTTCATATCAAACCTGAAGTATATAGTTTCAGGGAAGTCTGCATCTGCTCTGCCTGGTCCTAGACTGGGCCCAGAAGATAGGGTGGAACATGGGTCTGCAAGCATGTTTAAACACACTCTCTTCTCTTACAGCTATGAGCCGGAATTGTTTCCTGGCTTAATCTACAGAATGATTAAGCCAAGAATTGTTCTGCTTATTTTTGTTTCTGGAAAAGTGGTTTTAACTGGTAAGTGAAGACAGTATCTTACTCCAAGAGGTCAGACTGTATGACAGAGGACAGGGATACATAAGCTGCTAGGTACTTTTCCTTTAGAGATGACAGTACTGAGAAAGGAGTGTTAATAGAGTATTCCATGAATGGCGATGTTAAGGAAACTTCCCTGTGCAGCCATCCAGCAGCCAATCTGGCAAGTCAGAGCCACACCAGCTGCAGCAGGACCAAAGCCTGTTTGCAGCGGGCAGCTCCAGTGAAGCCAACAGGTGTCCTGCTTGACTCCCCACACTCAGCACCAGGCTTTGTTATGCAAAGATTCAGCAGTTCAGGCCTCTTGCCTGGGTGTCCTTCACCCAGAGCTCAACCTACAGCTCAGCACTGCCACTGCACACACAGCTACCTGCACTATGTTCCTTAACAGATGGGAATGCACAAAGCAACAGCACATTTGGCTAGATGAAAGGAACAATCATCGTGAACCTATCATCAGGTGCCCAAAAAGCTGTAAGAATGCAGGTGATTTTTCTGGCAAAATCAGAAAGACTGTTTCTGTGGCTGAGCATGTGACTGAGCTAGCTTTTCTCTGGCAGCTTGGTTGCAGGCTGCTGCCATGCTCTATGATATAGCAACCAAAGAAGGGGAGATACTTGAGCTCTAGGACTTCCTCAACCTCGAGTGCTCAGTCTATTCCGTCCATTTTTTCTCATGCTGTGTCTTACTATGAAGAAGAAACCCACAAGACCCACAGACAAAAGGATCATGTCCCTGCAGTGTGGGGAAATGCAGTTCTCTGCAGTGGTCTCCGTTACCAGACGTCCCTCCCCCTGATACTCACACTCTCAAAAAAAGCTCCACCAGTTAGGCCGTTCTGCACAAACATCCTACCGGCTGTGCTTTGTTGTTGGGTCTCCTGTGGCAATCATGTATATGAAAATTCCATTTGCAACCTAGCATCATCACAGAGATTCTAGTGAAAGTTTTAGCAGTTGTCAGATTAAACAGAGAAGGCTGGTAATGTAAGCTCTCTATGAAATGTCTTAAAAAGGATTGTAAAAATGGAGATTTATGGAAACACATAGGTTTTATATAGAGTTGCATTCAAATACACATTCTAAAAGTTAAGTATTTGGCAAAAGGTACAAACTAATTTAATCCCTTCTCTTTTTCCAGGTGCTAAAGTACGAGCAGAAATCTATGAAGCATTTGAAAACATCTATCCTATTTTAAAGGGATTCAGAAAGACAACGTAACAGTTTCTATGCATTTCAGAGAAATCAGGGGTATATTTTAAAAGGTATTGTGTATGGCACAGCAGTAACAAGAAACGGATTTCCAGTGCAACTGCAACACCAGGACTTGGACTATTTCCCAGTTAGTGCCTACTTCCCTAATGCTCAAGGGGAACTGTTTTGTTGAATATGTCTACGGAGTTACTGTGAGTTGCTTTACTGGGCTGTTCCTGGAGCAGCCCCTCCAACTTTTATTTATATTCTAGATTTTAAATAGTTTTAATGCCAGTTCTATTAATAGAAAATCTGTAAGTTGGTTTAAAGACAAATGCAACTTCGTCACTCAGTGTATAAACCACTTTAATTGCCGTGTATATATGTTTTAAGTTCCTTCCATAAGACCATGGTTTTTATAATTTACAGAACTTTAGCTTTTAAATTTTTTCAATTTTAAATTTCTTTGGTGCCAGACACATTCCCTTTTTCCAGTGTTAAGCAAGATAGAATAAATTTACTAATTGAAATGGCTCATTGTACATATATATATAATATATACCTTTCTTCTCTTCTTCAACTCCACATGTACAATAAACCCTGTTTATACAACTATGGGAACTGTCTTAATAAATTTTAAAATTACCCAGCTGGTAGAATGAAATACATTGAATTACTTTTTTTATTTAGAGATTATTTAATATCAGATGTACTGCTGTAAGTGACATGTTGCTGTGAGAGAATCTTAGCAGTGCTCTGCCTTGCATACCAGCAGTCACATCCTTGGCAATGTCTACCTTGAATATTTCCAATATGTTAAAGCAAAAGAGATGACTGGTTAAACTAGCTTGTGTTTGAGTATGTGTTGCCTTATGTTCAACAGATGGGATTTAGGCAAATCTTAAATAGCTGCACTTGACTGAAACAATAGATCCCTGCTTAGCTTCTAGAATTTCTTTAAATTACTACCTTTGTATTTTACCAGCTATGACAGCCTCACTATATTAGTGTTCCTGTAAAATGTCAAAGCCCTTTCAATATGTACATAATCTTCCTTCTGAATGATGCTTGAAGCCTAATAGGCTCAGAGCTAAAAATAGACTTTTTTTTTTCTTCAGTACATTTCCAGGAATAATAACCTCTCTATGACTTACACATTATTTCAAACAGCTTTTATCTGAAACTAACCCAAATGTAAATAATGGTCTCATTACTAAGTTGGTGTTTCATTCCAGACAAAATTAAGTTTTGGCTGGCTTTGATACTGCTCCACTTGCAAATCCTGAGTGACCTTAATCTTCAGTCTTCTCTCTACACCAGTGTCTCTCCAGGTGTTTTAGTGACTGGTTTAATGGATCTTATTAATGTAGCTGTGCAGGATATACTCAAACACTGTGTTGCCTTCAGTGCTGTGCCACTCTGTGCTGTGAGCTCATGAATGTTCCTGAGAGCTCTTGGCTATAACTGTATGGCTGTCCATGCTTTTGCAGGACCTGAACTATTATCAACTTACGTGCAAAACCCTTCAACTCTTCAGAAATCTTGAAGCCTTAAGAAACCATAGGACAGTTTTCAACAAAATCAGTTGAGCTCTACTACAGTGACTTAAGACAGTTTGCTCTTTCACAACACGGACCAGGGCTTCAAACTACCCTGCTAGAAATTAAGTTCTGTGATAACAAAACCGCTTCCAGGTACAGCATTCTCTGCCTGCTTATTTGAGTACTTTCAACATCTAAATGATTTCAAAAACCCCACAGAGTCACAGGTAAGCAGCCATGAATGGTTGGAGCAGGGTAAGGGAATATGTAACTGAAGTCAATTCTATAGGGAAACACATAAAAAAAGCCTTTTTTGGAAATACCACTATAGCCGTAGGAGTAGTTAAGCAACTACCACAGTAAAGCTCAGCTTTATGGTTTCACTATTGTCTTGCTTCAGCTATATGGCAGTCATACAGTTGAGAAATCCCTACAGAGGACACTTATTTTTAAACTTCACCAATTATGGCAGACTTAAGGTACAATTCAGCTGAAAATCTGCTGCTACAGGCACTGTGTAACAAGACAAATGTGTTCTGGTAGGGCTGACTTTAACTGCCTCTGCACCAGGAATGGAGTTAAACTACTTCTGCATGGGGCAAATAGTTTTAAAGTCAGATAAAACACTTAATTTTGTGCATTTTACCTCAAATAACCACTCAGAACACGTGACAAACTCCCAAGTTAGGTTTAGTGTACCTGTTGAGAAAGGGAAGCGGATTTAAATTCCACAGCAAAAGGCTATGCAGCTTTGTTTTAGCTGACTCCTGTCAGCTCTTCAACATAAGCACTCAAATGGGTTTACAGTAGTCTGCTTTTCTTTGAATGAATGTTAATTTTTGAGAAGCCCAATGAAAATCCTGACAGACTACAATCTTTTTAAGTTTTTGGAGTTCCATAACCAACAAAAGATAATTTCACCAATCCAAAAGCTTTTCATATTTATTTAATAAGCTTCCAGAAATGAGATTTGAAATTAAGCTTTCTGAACAAATGCATCTGGTTTCCATCACCATGTTGAAGTAAAAGCTCCTCTGGAGCACAAGAGAGGCTGGCAAGGTCTAGTTACAGCAGTTTATCACTGTTACAAGATGCAGTTATCAGTGACTTCAGTTCAACTACCTGTTTGCATAGTGCAGAGATGCAATGAAACAAATCAAGTTTTCCATTTGGATGACACAGCTTCATAAAGTACAGCCCATGGAATAGTCTTGTTTCCATATGAACTCTTCCAGGTATTCACTTCCCCCACTGCAGCTCTCAGCACAAGTGTACACCACCAGCGTTCCCCAGTCAATGCTCTCTCCAAGGCTGTCAACCTGAAGGTGATTCAGGAGCTGTGGCATAATCTTCAAGGAAAACCAAAAGGTTTAGAGACAGGCCACAGACTTCTCCCCTCTCCCCACTTCTCCTCCTGAAGAACAGTCCTGTGTTTGGTGTAAGAATTTATATTCTCTTACACCAAAATCCCAGCTGAAGCTACTATGTATATGGCAGCTCAAATAAAACAAATTTGGAAATCTAGGTAAGTTTTATTTGGCCTTGTAAGACTTGCCTGATCTGTGAGCCTCCCACCGTTTGTAATTCCATTAATAACTATGTTTTGCCTTTGCTTGACATTAAGCGTGTTCACCATACATACACCTCTAGCATTCAAAGTTCTACAGCTGAATGCTTCCAGCCGAACTTATTTATAATGCACATAATAAAGTGAAAAAGCACTTATAAGAGTAAATAAAGGCTCCGTACAATAATTTAGTGTAGTTTGTTGCAACTTCAACCTTGCTCAAACTACAAGACAACACCCTATACAATCAGATCCTGAGTCAGAACTACATTACCTGTGTTATTTTAAAATGCGCTTACATACCTGGAATTCAAATATCCTTTTGGCACCACATATACAATTTGGGATATCTTTTTCCTCAGGCCTGTTTTCACCTGACACCCAGAGTGGACCTTCTCCTCCTCTGCAGTATCTAATAATCTGAAATACAGCAGAAATTTAAGTTCTCACGACTATCCTTTCATCTTGGTATAAAAGAGGTATTTAGTGACACAGACAAAACTGTAGATGGAGCAGAAAAAGGTCAGTTCTTTGAAGTAATAACCATGGCATAATATCATTTGCAAATGCACCATTCTAAATAAGACAGGTTGCTTATATGAGTTTTCTTAACTATGTGAATCATGCAAGTATTCATAGCACATTTTTTCAGTGATCCAGGGATTATCTGCAGTGATTTGTAATTCCCTAACCAAGGGACCCGGAAATGCAAGGTTGTGTATGTTACAGTCTTGAGACAGAGAAAAAGCAGCTGGATAATCAGCATACAGACCTGCACACAGTCAGGAATGCAATCCAGATCTTTCTGTCTGCAGTTCTGCATCTAAATACAAGCAGATTATCCTATTGTTCAAGAAGGTATTTTCAGACATATCCTTTGTTTTTCAGCTACTAGCAAATCACACATTATCAGCAAAAGGACACTTGGACAGATCAGTCAGTACAGAGATGGTCAGAGAGAGTGATGTACATACCTAAGGCAGAGAAGGGAATAGACTCAAAGTCTCCTACTTTCTGAGTGTGTACCTTAACCCCTCAACTACCAGGCAAAAACATGGAGAGAATTTCTTCTTCACCACTTTGATGGATTTAGGACTGTGTCTTCTCTGAATGAAACCAGGGACCATGGTTTTGTTTGACAATGTAGCTTTTTAGCCTTTTGCAGTAATAAGAAATAGCATGGGGGGAAAATTTCTGTTTTAAATAGTGGAAATTCTAAAGCCATCCTTCAACCTTAAAAAAAGCCAAGCCACCCCCCAATGCAGCTGGTGACAGTGACAGAGCTCTTCTCTGCATTTTTTTTTCTGCTGGAAGGAAAGCTAACATGGCTGCAGGCTGGGGAACAATGCAGTGGTTCCCCACATCCTTTGGTTCAAACCACATCACAGGATGGTGGCTCCTTCCACACTGTGGGGGATTCAGCACCCTCGTGCCACCTCATCCTGACCAGCAGCTATTTAAGATGGATGAGCAGGTGCTAAACTCTTAATTCAGCATGAATTAAGCTCAGCACATAAGGAAGATGAGAGTGTGTGGGTTAGGTGTGTGGAGGATGAGGAGGCATCCCCATTTCTAACTAGGTACAAAAGGCAGTGAAACATTGCAGATGCAGCAGGGTGCTGTGTCAGAACCGCTACATTCAAAGGCCGCCCGATCTTCTGACCTGCTCTGGTTCAGCAGCTACTTGTTTTTTAAACATTTGGAAGATCTTTTCTTCTTCAGTCTCATGTTTTGCCATTGCTTCCAATGTCTCTTCATCTAAGGACTGAAATGCTTCATCTGAGCAAGAAAAAAGAACAGTAAAACTTACAGGCTGATACAAGACACTGAAAAACAGTATTAGCACGTGTAAATTTATTTTGCTTCATAAGTAATTCCTGGCATAAATCTAAGATTTTTTTTTTTTTTTCCTTTTCATGGCATGTTAAGATTTGGTCACACATAGGTCCATTTACTAATTTTAGTTGCATTTTAAACACAGATGTCAGTACTGGAATACTGGAAAGGGAAGGAGTTAATCTACCAAAGTTTATGGCTCCCAGCAGGTATCACTGAGACTACAGAACTTTCAGGATACGAAATCTGAAAAAGGCCCGTGTGCTGCGCATGTGCCAGACTTCAGTTTTTAGCACTGAAGAGTGTATCTGTTACACTCCAACAATCAAATCAACTGGGGGCACTAAACACTCGTGAGATAGCTTTGAACCACAGCAAGGGACCACCAGGAACCCAGCATCATTCTCTGGCACCACCACAAACTCTCCACCCTGGGTGTGCTCAAAGCCAGTGTGGTTGCAGCAAACCCATCATGAATTTAGGGGGAGCAGGGAGGAAGGAGCCTGCACCACAACTGCTTCAAAGTCAGTTAAAATATCCTCAAACCAGTTTTCTGCTAGCACAAAGAAGGAAATTTTATTTTCCATAAAGTAAGACAAATTGACCTAAGTCAAGCCAAGACAATCTAACAATTTCCTGATTTCAACAGCATCCAGCAGGTGCTCAGTCCTGTCCTTCTCACTTGAGTTGTTCCTTACCTATTGGAAGCACACAGGGACACAGTGTAACTCCAAGCTATCTACAGCAACAGCTGCTTCAACAGCTCAGGGGGTCAGAGCTTAGTAAGTCTCTCCCATAAAAGCAACTTATGGGATGTCTACAACAAACTAGCATTGCAAATGACTGCACATTTAGCCTTTTTTCACCAGTAGTTTACAAGGAATGGTTAAAAATCACAGTATTTGATATTTTAAAGATGTGATAATAGGCATAACTGGGAAGAATTACAGGCAGCACTTTATTTCTGACCTGCAGTGCCTGCAGCTCTAAGTTCCTCTTGTTCTTTTGTGTCCTTCGATGTTTCTTCAGCTTCTTGTTCATCATCAGTGCTGTCAGCAGGAAATTCTGGTTCCTCAGGTTCTATCAAAATTTCATATTCTGGAAAAAGGAATTCATTATGCTCTGGAATTGAATCTGCCGAGTCATCTATAAAACAGAAGAGATACCACTTCACAACGTCATCTTGTATTTCACGTCCTTCTCCTCAAAAAGCTACACATCAAATTACATAGCAGAAACACTGCACGGGCAAGCAAGATTTACATCACTGCTAGACCTGACCTGAAGGTAGGAAACACTGTTATGTTAAGGACAGTGGAAAACTGCAACAGGCGTCCTGTTGTTTTGAACCTCTGTAAATCCACGTGGCGCGGAAGGCACACCAAACAGTGCTAGCAGCAGCATTTAAGGACTCAAAAGCTGCGGCTCGGCAGCTAGGTGCAGTATTAACCACAGGCTGGCACGCGTGTCGAGTTCCACCATCCCAGAGGTCCCTGATGGCCACGGACTTACCTCCGGCGGCGTGCTGGCCGCAGGAGCGGCGGTGCCCGCGCCGCCAGTCCAGTGCCTGGTGCTCGGGCCCGCAGTAGGCGGCGCGGCGGCAGCGCCCGCAGCAGCGCGGCCCGAGGCAGCCGCATACACGGCAGAGCGCGGCGCCGCTGCCCAGCCGCCGCGGGGGCGCGGGGGCCGGGCCCGGGGGCGGCTCCTCGGGGGGCGGCTCCTCGGAGTACGTGTCGTTCCACCGCGGCAGCTGGTTCCGGAACACTGCGGGAGAGACGTGCCGGTCAGCGGCGCGGCGGCCGGCGGCCCTCGCCCCGTCCCTCCCTGCGTCCCCGCGCCTCACCGCGGAAAGGCCCGCACGGGCCCGCCAGGCGGTAGCAGGCGGGGCTGCGGCAGGCGAACACGAAGAGGGTGCGGTGAAAGGCGTCGGGGCGGCCGGGCAGTGGCGCGTACAGCTGGAGCAGGAAGGCGCAGGGCTGCTGGCAGCAGCCGCAGCGCAGAATGGCGGGGCCCGGCAGCCCGGACTCGCCCAGCCACGCCGGCCGCCCCCCGACCTTGCTGGGGAAATAGGTGCTGTGCAGCCGCCAGGCACCGCCCGGGCCCTCCGCCGCCGCCGCGAAACCCAGCTCCACGCCGGGAGCCATGCCGTTTCCCGTCGGCCGCCAGGCACCGAGAGGGGCGGGCGCTGCGCCGGCCCCGCCCGGCCCGGCCGGCAGCGTCCCCGGCTCGGCCCGCTCTCCCCGCCAGCCCCGTTCCGGGCTGAGCCCCGCCCCTGCCCCGGCTCTGCCTTGGTAACGCGGCAGCAGGCAGAGGACTGGGAAAAATAAAAATCCTGGAAGACGAGGGCAGAACTCTGTCGCCTTAAGGTACAGCGCAATCAGCGGTGAGACGGAGGGAGAGACGACAGACACGTAATCGACGGTGCTTTAATTCAATGTTTAAATATAACATTCATTAAGTAATTAAAATAATGCCAAGCTGCCTTAAAAAAACCAAAATTAACAAAACCAAAACCAACCCAAACACAAATTACCAAAACACAAAACCCGACAGATTTATCAGTTCTAGTTATTGCCCAAGGTTTGATTTGTGCTCTTTATTCATGAGGGCCTTGCCTTACATTTAGCCAGCCAGCAACATTTTTTTCTAAATATTAATTTTAATACCAAGTCTTTTAACTCCCTGTTACATTTCACATCCATGAAATATTTGAAACCAATCACATTCCTTGTTACAAGCCTAGAAAAATGTATTTAGGTAGCCATTGCTGTGCACATCTCTTTCAATATTTATTAAAAAAAGAGACCATGTTTAATCTGTTTTTAAAAACAAAACACGGTGAGGATGTACATACACCTCTAAGCCCCTCAGCAGCAATTCCTAAGTGGCAATGGAGAGCTGTGCAGCTGAAGAAACAGTTCTGTGCCTCCCACGCTTGCAGACTGGCTGGGCAAGAGGGGAACCTTATCTGTTCCTATCCCTGCTCCAGCAGGGCAGTGGTCCATGTTCTCAGCAGGAGCTTACATCCACTCACAGCATCAGAAACCATTTAGAGTCGTGCAGCCACAGGTTTCTGTACAGGTATCCGAGCATCTAACAAAAAAACCCACACTAAATATTTCTGATCAACATGCTGTAAACACCACGCGCATAAACTATTTCTTACTTTACTGCCCTCAGCCACTGGATTGCACAGTATGTGAAATAAAGAAGGGAGATTCAAAGCTGCAGCTAATGGTATTGGAAAAAGCATTGTAAAAAAGTATTACTAAGATTTTTATGCAATTAAGTCTTGGAATTACTATAATGGAATTACTAGTTAAAAAGCACTACATCTAACATATGTGCATTCTCCAAAGTAATTTATAACTTGAGAAGCTCACTTCAAATTAGAGAACACTTACCAAACATGTCCAGGATTTTACTAACAGCCTCTTGATTTACATTGTAAGTGAATCCATTGGGCCTACAGTTACAAAAAGAAAGTTTACTCAACAAGTATTTCTTATTCCAGTAATTTCTACACAAATAATCAGAATTAAACATTTTCATAATTACATAGTATTTTTCATCCTACCAGCATACATATCAAATTTAAGGACATGTTAGACTTCTACTGAAGAACAGTCATGGTTTCTTTACCTTTTTTCTTGTTTACAGTCCCCAAATTCTCTTGCACTCAATTTATTCCTTTTACTTGAAGGGGAATTTAGCTATAGACATTTATCTTAATCTATTAATTTCATCAACAGAGGCATAAGAAAATAGCTTAGGTCATCAGTTGCCAACTATGTTCTGTGAAACACTCAAGACACTTCAGAGATTGTTTTATTGGGGACTTCCATGATCATACTTTTAAACACAGTAAGAAGCACCACAACACAAATTCTCTTGGTAACAGAATAATGCAAAATACAGCAACAGGTGCATTTTAATCTTAGGCCTATAAACCATGAGCTGTGTAAAAAGACTAGAACGATTAAGCTTTCAGTTTAATTGCTTTGAGATTAGTTCAGTGCTGAAGTCCCCCAAAACTAGCAGTATTCCTGATTATTGCTTGCATTGCCTGACAAGGCTTACTGTAGCACACAAAGAAGCAGTGCTGTTCTTTTCTTATCAGAGCCTTGGGAGGACAGTTGAAAACCAAAGGGTAAAGGGAATCAGAAGCAGCCTAATAGTGAGTTAATTAATTTTGTTGTTAGGTCCCACAGGAGTCTTTCCACTATGAGGGCATGCCATTACACTTCCACATCATGTACAGAAAGGAACTCCATGACTCCAGTAAATCCAGTCAACCTCTGGTGCTCAGGCAGTTGGGGTTCTGCAGTTCTCCTAGGAGATCAGACATTAAGAATTGCCATTAAGACTTTTATGCACCAGAAATTTAACATTACTTACATTTTCTTCTTCTTCATTGCACCCAGTTGCACAAGAGCTGATAAGGCATTTTTCTGCATGTCAGAAGACAGCGCTTCATAACATTGTGTACTCCCTATGCAAAAGGTAGAAACACAATTAAAATTTTTATAATTTTCAATTAACAGGCTACTCTTGTAAAATCATATTGAGTAACAGCTGTACAAACCCTTCTCCAGAAGTTGAAAAACAAAGTTGCGGATTCCAGGTATAAACTGCTTCTCAGTAAATGCTTCTTTCATTTCCTTTGAGAGGTATCTGAAAATTAACTAACATGTTCAAGAAAATGAGCATTCCTTTCTTTTAGATTGTCAGCTTGTAATGAGTTAAAAACAGATGTGTCCTTGTACGTTAACACTATTCCACTTTGAAAAGCATAGGAGAGGAACTCCATAGGGCATCTGAAAGTTTTATTACTGTTTTACAGGTAAGAGAATCCCAATATTAAAGTAAGACTCCATATTTCTATAATAGCTACTTTAGACATTAATTTTACATTCTTGTTCCTACAACCAAAAACAGTTTAACTTTTTTAAAGCAATACTTGTTCTGAAGATGAGAAAAAACGGGCACATCAGTACACCTCCACTCACCTCACTCATAAGATCACTAACTACATTCCACTATGTTAAACACCTAGTCTCACCAATCTTATACTGACTTACCTGAGATTTTAGCCTTCTGAGTTTGTATGTATTACTAACTACAGGAATGTAAATGTTTAATCTTATAAAACCAGAAGAATTTAAAGAGATATGGATGGAATTAATGTCTCCCATAAAAGCTGTCAGATAGGAGATACAAACTCATTTCCACACCTGGCAGGACAACCACATAAAATGAATTAAGCAAGAGCTTCTCATTAAAAAGAACAATGAACCTGGTAGCAGCACACTCCCTGTGAATCTTATAAACCCACAATGAGCCATCACATTACACAGTAGTTATTGCTTTAGTAAATTGGACAAGTCTAAGCCAAAAGCTAAAATTGGAATCCTTGGGGGAGGGTGGTGTTTTAGATTCATTACTGCTATTTCTTAATTTTTGCATTTCTCAGCCTATTTACACGGAAGTATCACAGCTCTCTTACTTTCCCTATAAAACACAGGGGAAAAAAAGAGATAATTTTCTGAAGGACAACATACCTGATAACCTTCCACAAAAGGTCTGAACATAGCTGACAAGAAAGACACTGTACCACTTCCTTTGTCAGTAGGGTAAATCTCCTGTTGACTCGTTTGAATGGCATCACATTTTGTGAGTAGAAAACATCCTTCCTCAAAATCCTGGGTAAGAAATGCATAACTAAAATTCTAACATTTACAGAAGTGCAGCTACCATTTCCCACAAAATCAACAACAGAAACCACAACAGGGCACCACTTTCATCTCTGAACTCAGTTGTCAAGAGACTTGAACCAAAATTTTCCTGTCTCCCAAAAATACCCATATAAAAAGGCAGTGAGAACATGTTCTTAAACACAGCAGTTCCTCAATGCACAATAGACCTTGGCACAAAGAAAGTGGCTGTAGTTGCTATTGCAATAGCCAGCCTGCTCCGTCAGGATTTTGTCAAAACAGGGTCAGGTTGTCCAGTTTAGGGTTTTTTCCTGTGGGTATTTTAAATTTATTTATCTATTTTTAAACTAAGGGTTTGCCTTTATCTCATGTCCAGTGTTTGCAATAAATGATAATACAGATCACCAACCTGCCCTCTACCAAACAGAAAACAAATGGCCAAAAACTTACAAAGTATGGAAATGTCAAGGTCAAAACCATTTTACTGCCAATATGGGCAAAAGCAGGACAGATTACACAAAGGGATGGGACAAGAACATGACAGACATATGAATGAATAAAGCAGTGAGTGGGTGGCTAAAAGATCCCTTAGCATCACAGCAACTATTTCATCTGACTGCAGCAAAGTCAATCATAGCCAGCCACCTTCCTGCTACCTGCTGCTTTCTGCTATTTCAAGAAAGCTGCAAGAGGCAACAATTGTCAACAAATAAAACTTAACAGTGCCAGTCAGCCTTTAAAAAGGCCCAATTCTCATCTATATAAAAATCTATGAGATTTTAATACATTTGCAAGTCTTGAACATTCTTGTGAAAATTATACTTCTCTCTTTTTTAATGCAGGAAAGATCATAACTATCACCATCATATATTTGTCCTCAGCATTGATAAAATAACATTCAATCAGTTTAAAATCCAATTAAAAAGTACACATACCAATTTATATTGGGTGCGAGGCTGATCCAGTTTTTTTTACTGATAAACTCGTTTTCACCTGCATTTCAAGCAGGCTGGACCAGAGCTAGCTCTGACCCAGCAGGTTTGTGTACAAACTGACAGAGCAAGTCCTGCAGAGAGCCAAGGACTGCCTGCAGTTTTCCCAGCTTGCCTGTATCCAGCTGTGCCAGGAGTGCACACAGGCACACTGAGCCCTGGAATAAGGCAATGTGCAGGAACAATACTGGCTTTGTCTGACTGATGCCTGCATGGGGCAGGAGGTAAAATGAAGGGAAACTCTTTTCAAGCAAAAAAGGATGCAAGTAAAGCTTCCAAAGACTCTAAGAGGGAAACTATTATGCCATTAGGAAAGCTCTCACTTCAAAAACCTACACAGGCTGTACCCCTGACAGCATTTACACTTCATTGAAAAGACTGTCTTAACATGGATTTTCAGATCTGTGCTGGAAGACTGTTAGCTTTATGCGAAAAAGTCGAACTTGTGCTATAGTTCATTTTAATAGTTCAGAATTGGGCAATTTCATGATTTTTAGTTTTTTTACTGGATTGGAGAAAAAAATTGCATCAGCAACCTTGTGGATTCAGATAATATTTTGCAATCAACATAATGAAGTTCTCCCTTTGAAGTTCTCCCTCCCACTTATAGATCAAGGTGATATCCCTGTGGGTGTTTTTTACAAAGCACTTGTTTGGCAGAGCCCTGGAATCATGCTATTTTAATTGGTTGCATTACTATGAGTATTTTTGTATAAGGGATGTTTTTACCTTCAATGAAATGCCAGGAAAGAAGATGAACTCATCAGAAAAAACATCTCTCAAGAAGTTGAAGCAGCTATAGACTTCATCTGAAAAAAATATTGTAAATGCAAGTGAAGAGCCATTTACTCCTTATTTAAGAGTACCTACTTCAAATAAAATATGGACTTGACATTTGAAGCATACATACAATGGCAGAAACCCCAACATAACAGCAAGTACGCAAAGCACTTTATTCAACTGTTAAGCAAAGGAAAGAGCAGAGGCTTGCAGCTTCTCAGAACATGCATTAAATGCCACAATCAAATCCTACAAAAGGATCAAAGGGTAAACAAACAAAAAAAAGGCAAGCAAAATACCCCCACACCCTCCCAACACATCTACCATATCCCAAGTATAACAGTCTCGCATAGCTCCTGCTAGCAGTCACAGGAACCTGGTGCTCATCTCCCAGCTGATGGCACAAGGAGCAAAGCCAGCAGCTTCTCAGAGCCCCAGCATACCTTTTCTGAAGCTGGGTGCCATCTGCAAGGCGATTGCCACCAGGGCCGGGCGCACGAAGACGTTCAGCAGCTGGTTCCTGTAAGTGGCACACATGAGCACGGCCAGCGCGTGCCTGAAGACAATTTTCCCTATGGCTCCATCTTCCACTCCCCTGTCATTCAGGACCACGTGGCCATCAACAAGGCGAGCGACGTTGGAATGCAGGGTAAGGCCAGACAGGACTGCTTTTTTGGCACACAGGTTATCTAGGAGGAAAGTACAACACTTAGGAAGTTGCAAAAGGGAGCATGACTCTATTGGAACAGCCTAAAATGCACCAATATTTCAGACACTACACCAAACTTTCAGTTAGAGAGATGTTCCAATATAATCCATACCAGGAATTGGCAAACTAGGCATAGTATGATATGGAGAAAACAAATTTCAGAATTTCTGTAATTAAAACACTTTGAATTCTTCCACTTACTAACAGTTGCAAATGGTAATTGTTCCTTTGTCTCTGGAACAAATATTCTGAGCCTCCAAATACAAAAAGGATATATCTGTTTGATGGAAACATTCATTAGTAAGGAAATGGAGACTGTACTTCTGCTTAAGCATTTCCGACACTACAAGTTTGGAATCAGAGGTGCAAGTCTTTTTATAAACTCTTTCATCAACTCTCATACATAAGCACGGCCTCGTCCCAAATTAAATTTATAAAAATTCTTAACATAAATATTGTTATATAACATACCTACTCAATGAGAAACATTTTCTGCATCAAATTGGAATCAATGCGACAAGCAAGCAATAAAAACTTCATACCGAATGCTAAAATACACTTTACATGTTCAGAGCACCAAGGCATATCAAATCACTATAGCCTCTGACAAAAAAACCCCATCATATTCCTTTCCCTTAATACAGATTTCATGTATAGTCTCCTTGCATCTTATTTACTCTTTCAACCTACTTTGTTTGAATTTTGCTAAAGCTCCCAAGTTTCTCAATGCAATAGGAAGCAGAAGTCTGTGCAAGTAATTTTGCAGTTCCTGTTTTGAATATAAAATTTTGCAAATGTTCTGCCTGTAACAACCAACCAGCATGACAAGATCAGAAATAACCAGCTGTTTGGAGACCGAAGAATGGAGAGCATACATGCAGTTGCTAGCATCAGCAAATTGGCCTTTAAAATGTATTTCTTCTTTCAAATTGACAATCCAAACCAAAACAACAAACCCAGTATGCAGCTGATGCCTTGAGCAAAGACAGCACACTTCAACAAAATCCACTCAGCTGTTTTCACTCCTCCATTTCATTACCATGCCTATTTGCTATTCCCTGACTACATCACAACTCTACTAAAGCAAATGCTTACATATTGTTGCTAAGAAAATAAACAAAATAAATAACTAAATCTCGATGTAGTATGTTTTTCAGTTTACTGTGTAGTAAGATTCTAAATGTTGTTTAAGTATTGCCATGAAATTCTTGCTTTTACCAGCCTGGCAGAAACAGACTTTGCCTGCATTCCTTGCAGTGCTGCTCCCTCAAAAAAGTAGGTTTTTTTCCAGAGGTGACAGAGTTCTTTTATACCAGTAGCCTGCTCCTAATTCTTTATTGTAGCAGTGAGAGGGATCCTCGATTATACATAGGACTACAAAAGCAAAGATCCTTGGCTTAAGTCTACCTACAGCAGAAAGGCAAATGTACTTGCATTACACAATACTGTTCTTTGCTAGCTTTACCACTTACATCCTGAGGTTCTAAAATTGCCTGTGTCACTCTGGCTAACAGAGGGAAGTTTCAAACACAGTTTGAAAGCACAATCAACCTTTCAGCAGCCAATATAATATATACACTATATATATATATATATATATATATAAAAGGGGATGTGTATGCAAGTATATAAATAAAACCACCAAAGAAGCCTTCCCTAAAAAGTCGTAATTGTTTCTGGAGATAAAGTGAAATTTAAAAATAAATAGACAACTGAGAGTTTTGATTTCCTCTACCCATTTGTTTCTGCTAGTTCTTTGCACCAGTAACAACTTATACTGTAGTCAGTACCAAGCAGGAAATGTAGCATTACACGGCATTAAGTGGTGCAGATCAGGCAACTGCCTGTGACTTAGACACAGTTCAGAAAGACAGACACTACACAAACCGTAGTACTCTGATAAAGTACCTGATAATTTCCCTCTCACACGATAATTTCCCTCCCTTCATGATACTAGAGTAAAATGTCTGTTCTGTTTCCACCTAACTGTTTTTCAAAGTATTATCTTCAACAGGTTAAGTCAAAACCTGTCAGGTTTCAGCATGATTTTTAGCATATCCTAAAATCCATTTATAACTGTTAGAATTCTGTAAAGCTGTTACCATATATTCCTTCCATAGAAATATAATTTATCTTTCATAAGCAACAAGAGGAACAGAAATAACACTTTCTCTGCATACCAGGCCATTCAATGAATCCTCCAAAAGTCTGCGTTAAGCCTTTAAGCCACAGAGTCTTTTCTATTAGAAGCTCAAATTCCATGGCTGGCAAATTCTGGAGCAGAACAGCAGCAACTAGCACCCATGGACTCAAAACCATGTTTTCTATTTGCAGGAGCTCCATTTTATAAGCTACGTCACTGACAAATTCCTGGATATCCTCAGATGGCTTTTGGGGAAGATGCCTGAAAGAACAATGCAATTTAAGGTAAAGAGCTCAAAAAGTCTAACATAAATAACACCCCTCTTTATTTCTTTCATATTGTTCCTAGATCTGTAACTTTACAGCACCTAACATCTGCAGGGTGATTCTATGTGCAATGTAAAACAGAAGTATAGAGCGAAGCATCAGTAGCTGCATGACAGTACCTCAAGCACAGACCTCTGTACTGATGCTGTACATTTGCTGTCTTCAAACAAAATTCAAAAGCATTATGTTTTATAGAAAAAATTGCAAAAGCAACACAATCCAGTCACAGCTACAGCTCTCCCTGACATATGGTCACTTAGCAGCTTGCAGGAATAATGCAAGAAGTGAGAGAAAGGTGAAAATTTTAAGTGGCAAAAGCACCACATTCTCAGAAAACAGAGTTTTGCCTGGTGCATGCATCACCATTACATTTTAAAGTGGCGTCTTCTCAACACAGGTAAAGCCACAAGTAACAATTCATTTCAGAAACACCCAGTCACAAGCACAATAAGCCTCTGCTCAGACCAAACAGGTTCAGCAGTCTGAACAGTCAGATGGAGGGAGATGAGAGAAGATGAAAACAAAGTACAAGAGAACATCTTACTTAGTTCACATAGGTGTAGACTAAACAAATGTTTTTCCTGTGCATACACCATGGAAAGATGCAGTACCTGGGAACCAAATTGTATGGGCACCGATTGATCCTCCCAGATGCCAAGGTTCTAAGGGATACTGGCTGGCCAACGTAGATATGTATGGTACCAAAATTGTCACTGAGGATTCTCCTGGCTTTTAACAACCCCTATGAAAACAGGAAGAGGAAAACTTAAATTCTGGTGCTACAGCATGTGTATACATCCACTTATGTTCTCTTTTAAGGAATTTACATACAGATGTAGATTCTTTGGGCTTTGGGACTCCTAGGAGTTCATATGCATAGAGAGATTCTTCTAATATCCTCTCATAGCTGATGCTGATGGGAACAAGGTATGTGTCAAAGACTTCACGTTTGAAAAAGGGTTCCATCACAATGCTGAGAAGACCTGACAATTGGGAAAAAAAAAAACATGAATCACCCTTCTCTTTCAAAGAGGGAAAAGCAACTGCAATTTCACTTTGAAAAGGATATCTCTGCATTTTAGAAACTGCTAATAGGTGTGCACTGTGCCTGTTCTCTCTTCAAGCAAGCAGAAGCAAAAGACATTGCCCAAACCTTAAAACAGAAGGTAAATGGAAGCAACATTCTTGGACAGCTGTTTGTGCTCTTTTCAGCAGCACTGCTCTGTGCTTGCACGGCATCTTCCTTCTAAAGATTCCCTGTTACTTTTGCAGTTAGAACTACAATATTTCTCTGCTGGCCAGGGGATGCCTATTGTCTAGGAAGAAAATGGTGAAGAGTAATTGAATTTAATACACAATGGGGCAAAAGGAGCAAAAGCAGCAGAGTGCAAGTGAAATGTATTGCTGTTCTTTCTATGGCCTTGGAACCAAGGCATGGTGTTTTCCATACTCGCACAGACCTCCCCAGTTTCCCTCTACATTAACATCCCTTTCTATCCAAAGAACTTACAAAGCACATAGCCACTAATGAAAATGCTAATAATATTAGAAGTTCCAAATCTTAAATAAACATACCAAATTTTGGAGTCAGAGTCTTGGCAGTGCGGCTTCTAGTCCCCTCAAGGAAAAATTCAACTGGGGCATAGCCACTCTTCAAAAGTAAAACAAACAAAAAGCTACTCAGAGAAAACATTACTTCTTTATTTTCCATAAACAGTTTTAAGTACTTCAAATGTAAGTAAGTTGTTTTTTTTTAATGAAAGACAAACATATCTAACTTCAGTCACCTATAAGCCTACATTCATCCATTTGCCACACCATATAGTTTAATTAATGAAAATAATGTGTCTGTCATGAGATATGGACACACAATCCAAAGCAACAGTAATTTATCACTTACTGAACTGCGTCATAATAATAGAGTGCACACATGGTCCTCAGCTACAGCAAATCTGAGGTAAAAAGCACTTAATCAGATCACCATGAAGATTTTCAATCACACAGCCAAGACATCCTGCATATCTCACAAGAATTGTTCCAATAGAGTATTTCTTAAGTATACATCTTGAGAGCTCAGCAAGTTATTTACCCTTAACATGGTTTTTACATATTCAGCAAACACTGCCCAGTAGAGTCTGTTCCCACCGAAGGAACGTCGCATAAAAAAGGCACCTGCCCTTCGTAGCAGCTCACCGACTATTTTCATTCCTAGGAAATCTGAAAAACAATCAAAGAAAAAACAGAACCTTACACACAAAATTTATTGATTAATATCAGCCAGCAGAATCAACCACAAAATTTCTAGCATGCTGACTACCAGAATACAGAAGATCTCTTTCAAGGATTCCTTTATTGCCAACATATTTATTTGCTTTCAAATTGTCTAGCAAGGCTTGTACAGACAAGAATGGCATAGCATAATATGCTTTCCATTATTTTTAAGCTGCATTCACTTAGAGCAATTTATTTTCATAACTTAGATGGCCAGAGTTCAGCCATAATAAAGACTGCATTTCTGAAGTACATTGTCTCACTCATCTTTAGAAAAAAGCAGCTCCTACTGAACATATTCCAGAAGACACAGAAATTAGGCAGCCAATTAAACTTTATCAGACCATCTATGATCCTGACCCATCATTTTGGGGGATGTACACCAAATCAGCTAAAATTATTTTATTGTTTTTCAGTTTTAAGCAATGATAGTCAATGCTTAACTTGTCAAAAGCAGGAAAAAACACTTAATGTTAACAAAGTCCTTATGGAAGCATTTAAAACAAATCCACACATCAGCTGGCAACATGCCATTCCAACCTCCTTGCCACCTCAATCCATGAAACACTGGAGAACAGATATTCACTCAGTCAAATAAATTCACATTTCTAGTTGCAACACTGACAATGACTGCGCTGAAGATGTCACAGGTGCCAGAAACATCATCCCAACACCAGCTAGATTCCTGCTAATGTTTAAGGATGTACTGGCAACTGTTTACCTTCCCTTAGCTAATCCCTACAGATCTATATGTATGCTTGAAGCCAAGAGATAACTAACAAAGTAAAGGCACTTATCACCTATATCAGGATAGTCTCTCCACTCAGCACAAGTGCTGATCTGAGAGTGAGTTTGTAAACCACATCTTGTGAACCTCTAACATGATATGCAGTTATGAAATACAGATACAACCATAGCAAACTGTATTTTCTCCAGAAGAATTTAAAATAATACACACGTGCAGGCAGCATCAAGCTAAAAGCCCCTAATTCTTTAGGAGAGCTTTGACCCTGAGGCATTCAAAGCATTCAAAAAATGTTAATCATTAAAGAAAATCCTTGTAAGCTAATCCTAAGATACTATTTTGAGGTCCAAAACTCAGAAATACTCTAATCCAAGTCAGCAAAGGATTACACCAATAACAATGTGAGCAGATCCTGAATAATACACAACAGGCAAACTGCAGCACCTTGATCAAGACAGCTGTGAAACATGGACTTGTGAATGTAATCTGCATCATCCAGATGCAGCAAACTCAAAGACCAGGGAAATCTCATCTTCCATAGCAAGCACAGCTTCTATTAGTCTTGCTAAGTTTTTGATTGGAAAAGCAGACTACAATAAAGCAGAAGGTTCCAAGATCTCTGCTAGGTTACCTTACCTGTGCATATTACAGTGCTGCACCAGACCTGAGGTGGTTTTCTGCCTGCTTAGAAGACCTGTTTGATACTCATGACTTCCAAGATCAGGTTTCTAAGTTAAGCGCTAACAGCATCCAGATTATCAAGCAGCATATTAACTTGGAAGACATTTACTGTTCAAGCCCTCAAGAATTGTTTCCTACAAATATGCTGGCTTCATCTGCTTTACAACTAAGTATGCCCAAAATTCTCTGACCTCTGATATGCCATATCACTTCCCTGCCAGCTCTGTTCTCAGCATGTCACAAAGTTCTGCCAATACCTCAAAGGAATCAGTCACATCAGAAACAAGCATGAGGTGTCTGGTGCTTTGTATCTGGCTGCTGTGACTGCACTTTAAACTGTATGAAGTATCACAAAAAGTTCTGCATCCACAGTAGCACCTGGCCAAGTTCTTGCCTGTTACCAGGTTATGAAAGCAAATAGAAGTATTCTTCACAACCCTTATCTTTGCCCCAGCCTCAGGTCTACAGATGGAGTACTTCTGGGTGAACTTGCTATGAAAAAAATTCACCTTTGACAGGACTCAGCACCAATGAGAAGCTTTCAAACACTCTAAGCACCTTACCCAAGGAGGATTTAACAAGATATATTTGGAGCAGAAGTTAAACACAACTACTTATAGTTCACCTACCAGAGAATGCTACCAATTCTCTGAATCCTGAAAACATTGTTAAAAACATACTTGCCTATTCCTGCTGCAATGACAGGCAAGGCCAAGTCATATGTGTATAGCAAATAAGACAGCATCAAAAAGTCTACGTAGCTTCGGTGGCTGGGCAGCAGCACTACAGGATGCTCCTGAATGGCGTGTTGTAACTGAAAAAGAACAGTGCAAACAATATTGTCCCCGTATTTATTGACTGTTGAAATTTGCAAATATAGACCAGCACAGGGCTTAAGGCAAACAAAACCCCATTTGCTTGAGGGTTGTTTCTCTGTCCACACAATCAATACCTCTTTCAGCCAAGAATCCATTGGAAATTTGGAGCAGTTGTTTCCAAAGTAGTAACCTGAGGCTCACAAGCATCACAGGACTCAAAAACTAGGGGCACCCCATCATGGGATAGTTTAATTCCAATCCCTTTTGATGGGGATGGGAAACCAAATTGGGGCTATCAGGACTGACATTGCTTACTTCCAGAGAATGCACTGCACCCCCCAGAACAGCAATATCCTGAAATGAAATAGGGGGACAACAGTTCCCAAAAACTGGGGAAAACCTAACGTATCTCCTGCCTCAGAAGTGCACAGTGTTTCACCACCCTTAGTATGAGGGTTTTGCTGAACAGCCAGTCCACTCAGCCATATAATATTAGCTCCAATTCAGCTAAATTCATTATTATTTTATAATATCAGATAGAAAACACTCTCAGTGGCTGATCTAACATAATCACAGGCACATGGTATTCCTTACCATAGGAAGCATTTGGAAAATATAGAAAAAATCCTGATAGCTGTTTGCCTTTAAAATACTTACATATCATATTTCCTCCCAAATTTACTAAGAAATGCACTAATAAACGAAAGTGAGTGCAGTCTTTTTGGTTTTTTTAGAGGGTATTTTTCACATTTGTTATTTGTGATTAGAGCTCTTGCCCAAGTGACTGGTCTGAAAACATGAAAACATTTTAACTTTTTCCTCCCACCAGTACTCACTCTCTGCATTCCTTCTTCATTCACACAAACTCTCTGGAAAAGCTGTTTAAATATTTTGCTCAGAGTGAAGGCAAAAAATCTGACAGCTCCTAGTTGCATACGGTGGCCCATCTCAGCAAGGATTTCTGTGGCTTCTTCTTGAATAATATCAGGTGATTCTCCCATTTCTTTTGCTAACTAAGAAGAAACAAAACAGCAGTGACAAGTTGTTCCCTCCTCCTTGCCAATGCACACCATTCTAATGTGCCACAGCTACTATGGGAGAACTACTGCAATAATCCACAAGATTTTGTTTTATGTGATAGGCATGGATCTAATTAATGTCTGGTGCCAGCCAACACGACAAAGCCAAGTTAAAGCTACCCAAAACCCAAAATAACCTTAGATGTCAATTGCAGGGGGAGGACATACAGCAATCCTCCCTCCAAACAGAAAATCCTCCCCCCATATGAATGTTTTAACTTGCAGCATATTCAGAGGATATTTAAGTTCAAAGAATATTTCCTCTATTATCAGTCTGAAGAAGACTCTCTGCATTTTTCTTTCAATAGTAAAATGAAGCCTATGTTTGTAGAGACAGTCAAAATGTAAATATTTTAAGTGCATTTGGGTTAGTTTACAAAGAACCTCAGCCTTATCACACTTCCATTTCTTTGTGATGCATTCCTTTGGCAATGGAGAGCTGAATTGCATACAAAGCACTGTCTTTACCAACTGTGCATATCAATGATCTTTCTTCTGTTGCCATGCACATTTCCTTTTGAAGTTCCTTGAAACAGACTTAAATAATGGCCATCCCTCCAATTTGGTATTTGAATCTAGAAATATTTAATTGAAAAGTTAAGGCTTTTACTGTTATGGAATAAGGAATATGACTTTTACTCAGAGGAATAAACTCCTTTTACAGAGGAGGAAATGAAAGGAATGTCAGAAGAAAAAGCCTCCAAAAAAGCACATCTGCTTAGAAGCCAGTGCTGCTTACCTACTATTTCCATTTTGTGACATATGAGAAAATCCATCTCCTTCAATCTACCTTGATATACCTTACTCTAGATCAAATGTGTTTTCTTAAATGCATTACCAATTATCTTATGTACTTCCACATGTAGTTTAAACTGATTATTTTAGCCACTTAAAGAAGCCAAAAACTGCTTCCACCTAAGCCTGAGAAAATCAGTCTTGCTTAGGAAGCCAAAGAATTCTTCTTGTTATTCAGCAGGAAGAGATTCTGTTCTCATTCACCAGCAAAAGGCTTACCATACAGTTCACTTGTGTGATTTAAGGGCAAATCCCCTATGGAACTAAGAACTTCCCAAAATCAGAAATCAAAAACCCAGACCAGTCACATATAGCAACCTAAAACAAACAAATGATCTTAACTTCCCACACTAAACTTTAGTAACCGCAACAATTTGGCACAAGAACAAATTCTAGCATGCCTGTGTAAAGCTGTGCAAACCCTCCCTGCCCAGGCAGGAGGAACCCTAATTGTAGAGTGCTGGGCACATTGCCCAACACACTCTCAGTTTGAAACTTCCAGTAACCTCTAGTGCAAAACTGGTAACCAGGCTGCAATGGCAGGTCTGCTAACTCCCTTCAACCATTCGATGCAGCCAGAAAACAGCCATCAAAATAATTTCCTATCAAAAAAGACTTCCTTTTCAGAAGAAAACATCACACAAACGTCTTTCTGTCAAATCATCTGTAAAGTATTTTCTTTCAATAAATTTTTTAGTGTCTCTGGAGTTGAAAGATTTTTTTTGGCTTTCATACTACTTAGCAATCCATAATGTAAACAGAACTACTTTGTGGTGTAGAGTGACATACTTTACTTTGTCACATTATAACACATTTTGATGTATCACAGGTAATACTAGCCATTCAAAGAAACAAATAGAAAAAATTTACAGTAGCCTGTCAACTCAGGACTAACCAAAACATCTTACATATTTCCACACACTTGCAATTATTTTTTATGGCTACTGAAATTAGTTACCCTGCTAATTAACACACACACATACTTCAGGCATTTAAACACAGTGCAAAGTATCAGCCAGCCTAACCATAAAATACTTTGTTATAAAGTAATAGCTGCTCTTCATGTTAGAACACAAAAAATATGGTTACATCTTAAACAGTGTTTCTAATTCAAAGAATTACCTGTGAAATAGAACTCTCATTTTAGTGAAAGTAGCATTTAGGACTTGTTCATAAATGCATCATTAACCTATAAAATTCCTACAAGACACCCTCAAAGTACAAAAATGTCTGCTAAGAAGGAGAGTGATAATGTCTTTCATAATGTTGTTCTGTTGTGAGAACAGTGGAGTATGAGGAAAAAGAGAAAAAAAGAAGAAGTCAGGCACACTGGATAAATTAATGATGAAGTGTTGTATATGCAAAATCAAAACATGTTTCATGAACCTGACAGTTTTAGTGGCCCCTCCTGTATTTTTTTTCCTGCCAAAAGAGTAATTTATTTACTGGACCATCTTCCATACAGTTACCATTTTAACAAGGTCAGCAACAATCTCTTTTTCCCTGCTGCCATACAAAGCTTGGCTGTGTTCAATCCACCTCATCTTAGAGCTCGTTGTCCAGACTCACCTGCTTGATAACATACTGAACTTGCTCTGAGTGGAGAACAGCACTTTTGATAGCGTTTGGCTTGCAAGGTGAAAGGCCCTTGTAGATCACCGGGGTGTAACATTTCATGGCATATCTCAAGTCACTGGACAACCGTCTTTCCTCCAAGATATCCTCAAACTCATCTCTTTTCTTTGATGTGAGCTCTTTCTGCTAGGAACATACAAATGAAGAATGAGACACTGTCTTGAGCTATTTGGTGACCTGCTTGGCTATAGCACCACAATAATGATATGCACTACTTCTGCAACATTTAGGGCTTCTTAGCTTCAATAATGTCTGCATGCTACACTCTGTGACTGCAGGAACCAATACTACGTGCTTGCAAGAGTGATCCAAAAAGAAACTAAAAAGCAAAATAAACAAACACACACACCCTACCCCTAAAAAAAACCCTCACCCTAATTCCTTTCAATTACAAATTACAAAGATCCCCAAATCACCCTATACCATGTTACTTAATTCTACCTCCCCCCCAAAAAAACCCTCACCCTAATCCCTTCAACTGCAAAGATCTTCAAATTACCCTATGCCACATTACTTAATTCCACACAACAGGAAAAAAGTGAGAGAAGACATGGGCTTTTAAAGCTGAAGTGCCTTGCCTCCAGCCTCTCCGTGATTAATAAGGATTAACTAAAAGACCTTTGATTCTAACTCTCATTAAGACAATGCCATGACTGACATTATAAACACCCAATCATCAACACACAGGAAATAATCCTTGGTATTTAAAAGTTGCATCTGGGGCCTTGGTGACTTGTGGCTTTCACAAAGCTTGGATGTAAGGTACAGCAAACATTACCAGGGAGGAGGCTGACCTCAATACGGTGCACACACAGGTAAAAAGAGAGCACAGCCTCTGAGTAATTTTTCACTGCTAAGCAGGAAAAACCACAGGACATCAAGAACTAATTGTGGATCCATCCTGCTGCAAAAAATTCAGACAAAACTCTTCCCTTTGAGCCAGCAGACCCTTGCGCTGGAGAGAGATGTCTCCTATTATCTCCTATATCACTACAGTTTGTATGAATGACCTCTCAGTCTTCCCAAGAGTGAAATTGTATTTCTCCAAGCTTCAAACCAGCAGCAACAGCCACCAGTTAAGTAAGACAACTGGAGTAAGCCTCTGTTAAATAAAAAATGTATTAGTTATGACCAAGCATATTTATTAGAAGATATTAAAAATAAAAATTCTTATGTCTTCCTCCACAGTTCCACTTGAAGGGTAGCACTGGCAATCTTGTCATTCATTCCACCTCCTCTTTCTATATATGACCCATGCAGAACCAAACTGATAATGAAGGATAAAACATGCTTCATGAGCTCCTTCAGTGACCTTTTCTGGTGCTGAGTGGAAAGCCTGGCAAGCAAACACACAGGGCAGCACCAGCAACAGATAAACAAAATGCCCAGCAGTGGCAGCTGGGTTTTCAATCATAGATGAGGGAGTCGGGTCGGAGTCTGCCAGCCAAACAGAACCACATCAGTAACACTGTCAGAGCAGCTGACATTTAGCAGAGAGCAAACCTTTAGCTCCTGTCCATTCATCACCACAAGGTAATTTGGTGGAACAAAACAAAACAACTCAAATAAGGAATATCTCCACTTAAGAATGACAAAAAAATCATTCAAAGCCTCATCAGTATCAAAAGTCAGTTTTGTTTTATTGGAGGACACAAATCCCACTAAAATGTTTGACCTTCTCAAGTTCTTTTACCCACACAGGACAGGCAAATTTGGAGATCATCCCTCTACTATAATTGTATTTAGTAGCTTGTATAACTTTTCTTTCCACAGCTGCAGTTTAGAGAATTACCTCACAGTATCTGCAGAACAAACTCAGCAGGAACTTTCAAAACTATGCCATACAGGTATTAAACCCAGACCTCTATTAATGTAAAACTTTTAGGGGTTTTTGTCTTGTATGATTTAGCATTACAGCTTTCAACCTCTCTTCTTTCACAGCTTTCAATTGGTTAAGTATTTTGCAAGAGCTGAGTAAGCTAAGATCTGTTAAGATGACTGACAAGTTTCTATCAGCCATCTGTTGCTGTTGACACCTTATATCAATCTCTTTGATTAAAATAAAACAGAAATAAATCCCTTATGTTGTATAATGGCAAAAAAGATAGCTCAGAATAGTAGCAGAAAATATTATTTAGCTCTACGTATCACTTACTCAGATCAGTATGTGACAAGTCATTGCTCACAAAATCTAAGCAACGTTTGTGTCAGTTACAAAAGTTCAAGTCCTGCAATCTGCAACTACATGAAATGCAGACAAAGAAAGCCAGCACTCAGCATGGGCATTATCAGCCACATCAGCAGTCACTGCACTGCTGCAGCTGTTCCCAGTGCAACTCTGGTGTGCAGAGTTTTGCAGGGGCCATGGCCCACTGAAAAATCACCTCTCTGCCTCTGCTCTTTGTCTAAGACTTGATGTGCAACTGATTTCGCTCCATGGCAATAGTTATTTTCACACCTTGTTCTGAAGGAGCACTGAGGGAGCCAAACCATGCACTTTACCAAACACTAAAGATTTGTAACTGTGCTTTTACACGTTTACAACCAAGCTGTTGTTCCAGCTTTAATTGCCATCTGGTAGAGAATACACTTAGAAAACACACTGTTGGAAACCTGGACATCAGAAAATTCAATGACATGCACTGTTACTGCAACAGTGGTGAAGTATGGAAGCAAAACAGAAGGAGCCTGGAACTCCTCTGCTTCCATAAAAGTAGGATATGCAATGTAACGATGGTGCTCGCGATGTCCTTGGGATACCATCACACAGACAAGACACAGAAGAGAAGTTTGGGAAACTCTGCCGAAACACAGAGCTGGTTCCCTCTCTCCCTAGTCCCCTCCTCCAAATGCTCGTAGAGAGGTGGGGTTTAGCACCCCACACCCAAACCTCCTGGTCTGAGGTTGGCAAAGGAGCTGCAGGGAACGAACAAGGTCAATAAATTAATCTCCACTACATATCACGGGAAAACCCACTTCGGCCACTCCATCCCCACGACAACCTCCCAGCGCTGAGTTCACCATGGCTGGCAGGACAGGTTGCTGCGGTGCTGAAGCCCTGCGGAGCGCCCGGTGCCCGGACACCTGCCACCGCAGCGAGCCGCTCCGGGACACTGCCTCCATAAGGAAGAGATACTTCCCACCTCCCCTACGCCGGCGGGCCTTCCGCAGCAGCCTTGAGGGGAGATGGGGAACTCTGGCTGTCGCGACAGACAGTGCAGGAGCAGCCGATGCAGAGAAGGACGTGCGGGAAGGTGAACTGGTGACGGAAAACGTCCGATCCCGCCGGGGCCCGGGAAAGGCCTCGTCCTTCCCTTCGGAGCACGGTTCCCCTTCCCCGGGGACACAAACCGCGGCTAAGGGATGGAGGGGCAGACAGCGCCAAGCGCCGTCATTCCCCTTCAGAGAGAGTGGCACCGCCGCGGCACGGGTGAGGTGAGCACCCCCTTCCCCGCGGCACCACTCCCGCCGCCGCCTACCGAGTACATGGGCGCCCCTCGCCGCGCCCGCCCGGGCGCCGCCGCCGCCGCTGTCGCCATGGTCCTGCGAGCTCCGCCGCGCCGCCCCGCGCCCCGCTCGCCCGCCCTACCCCGTCGCGCTGCCCTGCCACCCGCCGCCGCCTCCCGCGGCGTCCATGGCCCCGCGCCACCCCGGCCCGGCTGCCTGGTGCGGTGCGGCGGCGGAAGGCGGGAGCACTGCGCCATGGGCGGCGCCATGTCGGGTGCGACGGAAGCCGCCGGGGGTCACGCGCCGGCCCGCCCGCCCGCCGCGGCAGCCATGGGACCGCGGGAGCCGCGCTGCCGGCTGGAGGCGGTGCTCGGCGCCCTCTACGACCTGGGTGGGTGCGCGGGACCGGGCCGGGCGCTGTGCCGGCACCACGGTCCTCCCTGGGGTCCGGGTGAGGGGGCCGGGTATGGGCGCTCTGGAGCGGAGCGGCGGCGGCGGCGCGGAGATGACCCACAGCATGTGCTTGGCACAGGTGAGGAGCCCGGCGGTGCTCGGCGCGCTGCAGAGAACGGCGAAGCGAGAGCAGTGCCGCCGTCGGCGCAGGAGGAAGAGGAGAGACGGGAGCCGCAGTCGGCGGCGGGCGGGCGGCGCGGGGCCCGCAGCTTCTTCGGGGAGTTGCGGGCCGAGCTGAGCGCCGCCGGCACTGCCCCGCCGCCCCCCGCGGCCCCGCCCGCCGTGGAGGTCGTGGTGTTCCGCAGGAGGAAGAGGAAGGAGCGGCACGGCCCCTCGGCAGCGCCGGTCGGCGGAGCACAGGTAGAGCCGGGCGGGCGCGGTTCCGTCTGCCCCCAGCCGCCCCTTCCCGAAGGGTGGGCGCCGTGGGGCGGGGTGCGCTCCCTGGACGCGGCGCCAGCCCTGTTGCTGATACAGCTGCCTGGAAATCCGGATGCTTTGGCGATCCGGGTGCTCAGCTCGATGGCATCTGGTCCTGCTGATTCCCAGTGGGGCTGCTGGAAACAGAGGCAGGATGAAGTAGGGGAGGGGGCAGGACTTGAAGACCAATTTTTTCAATTTCAGATCTCTAGATAAGAATCCTATGTTTGAAATAGGCGCATTTCAGCAAAATAAATTGATTTGCTGACAGGCCTGATGTTACAGCAAGAAGTGAAAGAGATGGAAGGCAAAGCCTCTTGGTTACTTCAGTGCCCAGGAGTTTTGTATGCTGCTCTGTTCCTGTCAGTAGCTGTTGTGAGGTGCCAAAACTTGCTTCTCTTTTCTGGCATCGCAACAGCACTGGGCCGTTGACAAGCAGCATTTGTTCTTGGAAGATCGGCGTTGGGTAGTCAGTGGGAGAAGGCATGACAGCATTACATCTCAGTCCTCTGGTTTGGTTTGTTGCTGCTGAACTGCTTTGCACTACCAAAAACTGTAGCTGAGTTCCTTCAACTGGAAGGTCTGGATAGGTTTGACTGGAAGCTGAGCAGAGGGGTTGATTGTTTTCCGGATTTTATAGCTTCTCTGGTTGGTTTCCTTGAGTTGTCTTTATGGCCATAACTTCAGAAGCCCATTCTAAAATAAGCTTTGATGGGCCAACATATGGCTGTCTTGAATTCAGAGTGACTTACTGATACTGGGGGTTTGATTGCTTGGAATTGGGGACTTCAAGCAGTTGTTTGAATCCATAAGCTTTTGTGCTTTTTCCAGCATGTTTTCCTCTAAAGTTTTTCTTAAGTTTTTTATAGCTGGAGTTTTTTTACCTGAAAATACTGGTGTTACGCTTGTTAGCAAAATGCTCTGAAGATAACCAGGTTTATTTGTGGTTGAAATCGAAATTCTCTATAGAAGCCTTTGCAGAGCTGAGAGGAGTTTGGCTGTGGTGCATGCAGACGGAAGCCCTGGTGTAACCCCTGGGCCTGAACCTGTGACTCACTGTGCCCTGAGGTCTTGGAGAGTGAAACAGAAATGCATGAAATGTATTTCAGTTCAGCTTTAATGCTTATGTAGTACTCCTGTTTCCTCTGAGTGGATTGTATCTTTGGGAGCAAACGGGGAAGGTGAACAGGGTAATCTCTTGAACAGATTGCCTGCCTGCATGCATCAGCATGCTTCGGAGTGGGCAGAGCTTCCACTCAGAGAGGTGGCTCAACACATCTTCCCTGAAATCAGAAAGCAGACAGTCTAAAATAACCCTGGGAGATTTGTAACTGCTCCACGTGTGGGACACTCCTGTAACAAGCAAGCCTGAAACTCTCTCCCTGGAGATTTTGTGCTTCTTTTTCTTTATAGGATATAGTGTGTTCCCCCTGGAGAGTAGCCCTCCAAACTGAGAACTGCTGATGGAAGTCTGCTGATGTCTGTGTAAATCATGGAGTAGAGAAGATATAGTTTTCACTGAGCTCATTTTGAGCAAGTCCTTTCTTCAGCCTGCGCTAAGTGGGTTCTGCTATTTGCTGACCCTTTGGAGCTGTTTCTCTGGCATTAGTGAAGCTGGATATGGACACTAATATATGTCGATGCAGTTAGGAATTAAGCTTATTTTACATATTGCCCCAGCTGCAAGTACATGCACTATTACCACTGCACTGTCTCAAACAAAATTACTTAAAATTTGTGAGCTATCCTACATTAGCTGTTTGGTGTGGGTTTGGAAGCGGAAATATGAGTGATACATAGCTCACATGTGGCAGTTTTTCTTTTACTTACCTAGAAAAAATGCCATTGAAACTATCTCTTTTAACAGATCCTGGTAATAAAGCTAGAAAAAAGTGCTGCTGGAAACCTGTGTATTATTCCATACAACTGACTTTACATTTCACTGCTTTTCAAAAAGCTATCCCAGTCAGCATTTAAACTGGTGTTACTTGTCATATTAATTTGAAATGTTTTGTTTTGTTTATAGACCCAAATAGTGAATGAAGAGAAAAATGCAGTCAGACAAGAATTTAACTTTGAAAAGGTAAGTCAGTAGGATCAGACTAATGTCACTAGTTTAGTGTACAGTTATGTGTACGTGTATGTCGCCTTTTTTGTCCCCACCCGGCTTCCGTTCTTCCCAGGTGCCGGCCAGCGGTTCGCTGTGGTGGGGGCGGGGTGCTAGGCAACACACACACCGCTGCTCCTGGGTCTCTGCCGAGAATCCAGGTAGCAGTTGGGTCGCTGTGATATGGGCTGCACTGTTCTAAGAACGCTACTAGGACCGAGATAGAGACAAGAGAGGACACCTGTGTGCAGTTTGAAGAAAGTTGTATTGCTCGAACGCCACAGGGACAAGTGACCCTGGGTGGGGGTTTGGTTAAAGCTTTTATAGGGAAACATAGGTGATAAGGTAAAACCAATAGAGACAGTGTCCAGTCTGAATACATTACAGGTCAAGTCCAATGGGAATAGCTTCAGGGGGAGGGATGAATATATAGAAAAATACCGAAACGAAACTCCAACTTCAGATTCACAAAGCTTTTTGCCCTTTTGCGTAGCTACGCACCACCACACGTGTATGCTTCAGAAAGCTGTGGTGGGACTGATGGGAAACCCTTACAGAAATGCCTAGGTGAGGATTTCCTAATAGGAAATCTCTCTTGTAGGTGAGGATTTCCTAATAGGTAATTCTGGCTACATGCCATGCCAAAGGAGGAATAGGCTGGCAGCAGTCAGCTGCTCAGTGTGGAGAGAGGTGTGTTACAACTTCATGGCCTTTCTTTCTGATCTTCCAGTGAGAATTTGAGGAGGATGCGTAAAGGTGCTTGAATTCCCATAATGTTTAGCATAGTTCTTGCAGCCCTATGGTGTCAAATCTCTGACATCTCATGTGGGAAGGAAAAAAAAGTGTATTGGCATCTGTTCTTGAAACAACAAATGGCTTTTTCCATTTGTCTTTTTATTCTCATCTGTTCTTATATGAGCATAACTAGCACTGGCCACCTTAGCTCCTAATTTGTTTACAGATCTGTGCAAATTGTTTTATGTGCCTAATCACTGCTCAGGGATGTGTTATGATCCAGTGGAATCTCTCTCTGGAGATTCTGCATGGAGCTGTCTACTGCTAAGAAGGGTGGGGATTTAATAATGGATTTAAAAAATATTATGGATTCGTTAGTGATTTTGCCAAGGTGTGCTTGTATAGTGTTAACTCTACCTATGTCTGTAGTCAAACCACCATCTGCCAGTCCATGCTGAGTGGTTAAGTGCTCATTTTCTACACGGAGGAAATCCGTGTTACTTTATGTGAAATGAGGAGAATTGAAAATTGTCCCCCTGACAGCCCTCACCATCCAGAGATTAGTTGGACAGTGGTTAACTGCTCTGCAGTATAGTTCTGAACTCAGTTTTATTTTATAGCACGCCAATTTCCAGTATTAACCAGGATTTCCTCAGGCATATGATTTCATTGCACTCTGCCAGGCATTGCTTTACAACAGATTGGACATTATGAAATGTCTGCAATTTTCTGCAATGTTCTAGGCTCGCCTGGAAGTGCACAAGTTTGGAATCACTGGCTACAAGAAGCAGGAGCAACGTGTTTGGGAACAGGAGCGTGCTATCATGCTAGGAGCCAAGGTAATTGTCCCTTGGTTTGTGCTGGAGGTCACCCAGCTCTTACAGTGCAGAAAAGCAATAAAGAACATGAGGAACTTTGGTATTACCCTTTTAAAACACAAAATCCCCTGCCTTGACCCTTCTCCCACTTCATCCTTACTTTTACACCATCTGTTCTGTCTTGTCTATTTTCTATAGATGATTGGAAAATTAGTATGGTTGTGTTATCAGGAAAGTATTAAAGATTAAATATGACTGATCAGGATGAAAAACAACATTTACTAATTTTTAATCAGGCAATTCAAAAATAAATAGTTGGACTGTGGGGCTCAGTTTTTAAATCTTCATTCTCACAGTGAGATAAAGATGGAGAAAAGTTTTTAGTCCATCATAGCTAGTATAAAAGAAAAAAATAATGTTTTAGGTGTTTTTCAAGAAGTGGGTTTGGTTTTTTTTGCTCAGAGTGTGTATGTAAACCTTATAGGACTGATAACAGAATATTTTTCCCTCTCTCTGCTGTCCTCACTAAGAAAGAAACAATTTGTGACTACCTGATGCTTCTTAAGTCCATTCCTCTCACCCGAAAGGAAATTAGGATTTCTAATGTTTTGCCACTATCACGTGAAAAATGCTGTCTGTGCAAGCGTGTGAATAATTTTTGAACCTATTTGAAAATTTAATCAGCAGTATCCTTCCCAATCTTTTTTGCAGCCCCCTAAAAAGGTACATGTGAACTACAGGACTTACCAAGAGAAGCTGAAAGAGAAAAAAGCAGTGAAAGATGCTGATAAAGAAACGGTTTGTATGAAATTTTCTGTTGAAAAAGGCAGTGTGTAGGAGCCAGCCCAAGAGCCTGACAGATAACCCCTCAGGTGCAGGACGAGTGCCCAAGCTTGACACCTGCTGGTCCCTGAGGATTGGCTTCCTAGCTCCTACAAGATTAATCTCATTGGTAAAAGCTGGTTGTGTGCAGTATGAAGGTGCAGAGTTAGGCTTGTGTTGTGGTTGGTTTCACTGCCTCACCCTTCCAGGCTGATTGACTGGTGATACAAAATCAGCAGGGTTTTTTTTTTTTTTTTATCCTTTCCTCTTTAGAGGAAATAGAATGGTCCCCAATTAAAGTTTGTTGGATGTTGTCTAACCACAGAGTGCTGGATCTTCTACTGCTTTTTTATCAGCACAATTCCATCTAGGATCCTACTCATTATTTAAAACAAGGGTGAGGCTTCTGTTGCATCCATCCTCTAGCACAGCCTATCTGGCTCTAAGCCTACTTTCTGCCTCCCTATGGAGCCTTCCCATGTAGGTGGGAGCAGGCTGGTAGGGTTGATAATTGCTCTTTCAGACGGTTTCCTGCCATCCTCTTTCCCAGGGACCTACTTCTCCTCCTCTGTCATGTGGCTCAAAGTGCATGACCAGTCACAGCTGAACCCTGTCATTTCACAGCTGCCCTCAGCTGGGTGACAGGACACACCTGCCTGGTAGCAAGCCCATCTTCTGAGCCTGGGATCTGTCACATGCCTGAGAAGGAAGCCTCTGCTTTTGCACCTGGCAAGAGCAGCCCGTTGGTTGTGAGTGGGCTGTACTTCCCATAAGGCATTAGGGAGGGCTCTGGGCACTTCTGGCGGTGGCTCCATAATGTGTTGCATTACTTGTTCTGTCAGAAGGTCTCCCAGCTTCCTTTAAGTGCCTGCTGCTCTGTGAAGCAAAAGCTATTTACTGAATGTTCTTTGTGCAGATGGTTGCTTAACCAACATGCTCTGTTCCTTTTTCGTTAAAATATGTGTCTTTAAAAACAGGAACATAAAGGTGATTCTATTAAGAAGAAGAAGAAAGAACAGAAGGAGAGGTGAGGTGTTTTTAACATGGTCTCCCCAGTTTATCTCCCCCATGTAATTGCACAGTCTTACCCCAGAAATCATGCACATCACAGTGCAACAAAATTCTCCAGCTGCTGAGCTCCTCAAAAAAAGGTGACACTACTCTGTGCCTAGCAGTTCCAGAGGCTTCAGTTCCACAGCTTTACTTGAAAGTATATCAGGTCTGCCCCAACACGTCTCAAGGCTGCAGTTGGAGGTCAGAGGGATGAAAATCCCTGTGTGCAGACTCAAGAGACACCACTTGCTCAGAGCATTTGCCCTAAGAAATAATTTCTGTGAAGCACAGGCTACAGTATACAGAGGCTTGAAAGTGAGCTGATATTTCCTAATCCTAGTGCAGCAGGTTCCCTCTGTACTCTATCTTCCTTCATTATCTAAAAATCTTCATGTTTCTAAACATTTAAAAATACAAATCATGCTGTAATGTGCTGTACATTTTGCATGTCTATGAAGGAAAAATGTTCTAAAGTCTTTGCATGCTATGGTTTGATACTCCATAATACCAAACCCTGCATAAATAGGTGACTTTGTCACCATATTAAGCGTTTACATGTGTTTCTGCTGTTTCTTTTAATTTTTATTTTTCCTCTCCCTCTTTCAGGAAGGCCAAAAGGAAGAAATCAGTGCGTAGCATTTGGCCTGCAGGACAAGTTGGAAAATTCAGAAATGGGACCTTGATTCTGCAAAGCCATGACATAAAGAAAATTAAATAATCTAAAGTTAGTAAATGAACTTCATGATACAGAGTGAAATGGACAATATGCATAAGAGAAATCACATTGCTACCAACACAGACTTCTGAGGCCTTTTGCCTATCCACCATATCCTAATTTTTTAATATTATTTGTTATATCGGAATTTTTATGTACCATTCTGCCTTGGGATGATTATTAGAATTTACCTTTTTATAAATAAAGATTAGAGTTCTTATTAAGAAGGTTATACAGGCTATTTTTATTAGTCAATATGTGCTAAAAAAACATTTCTTTTTGTAGAATCAGCTTATTGGCTGTAAGTAAAATACTAATTTAATCCATAAATTAATGGATTAATATATATATATATATCTTTCATATGGAAGGAATTTGGAAAAAGCAGTATCTTACTCACTCTTGAGCTGGAAGTAGGTGTTCTCCAAACATTTATTGGACAGAAATCTCTATCCTTATGGATTACTGGTGGATAATGGAACTGCACAGTAATTTTTCTGTCCAGCAAAACCTCTTAACGTTTCAAAATTATCTGCTTTGGAATGAAAATAATACTCTTCTGAAGTTTTGTCCCAGGCAAGCATTACACACTCATCTTGTATATCTCTGTAGAGATCTCCAAGTAAGCACTTTGGAATAGTTGTTTGGTGGCTTGGTTGTTTGGTTTTTAAAAACAAAACCATGTAAGAGTGAGCCAAATGAGCATGGACACTCAAAAGCTACTGGTTGATCCGGTTAACTCGTGTTTGTTTTGGTTCCATTCTTCTTAAGGTTTTTCTATGAAATCTTTACCAAAACTGCCTTTTAGTGCTATTTGGATTTCACCAGTCTGGTGTTTCTGGAACAATGTTGATTATCTTCTGTAGCTAAATATTTTATTTTGTTGCTTTTAAGGTCCATCCATTAGAAATGGCAATTGTTAGTAACACTTCCAAAATGAAAGTTCAGTATTTTAGGGGGAGACAAGGATAAGGATAACTTAAATGACAGAATTTTTTCTGTGTTGTAAGGAGATGTGGAGCTTGTGGGAACAGCTCTGGCAGTGAAGGATGTGTACATGGTAAGGAAAACAGCCCTTACAGCAGAAACTTGTTCTAGGTCTACTGGTACCCTTGTGGGCTGGGAGCCTGAGCAAGGTGATCCCTGACCCCAAGGTCTATGTCTTGCTGAGCTTGCAGCACCATTGGAGGCTGCCCCCTCCCAGGATGGGAAAGTGTTCTGGGATAGGGAGAGCCACACTGTGGACAGGGATGCATTCTGGCACGCTACTTCCCCCACACCTTACCTTACTTGCATGTCCTGTAGACATGTGTCTGCCAGCACAAAGAGGACCAAGAGGAGGAAGAGGGTTTGGAGGGATCAAGTGCCCGATGACAAGCAGAAGGGAGTGTTTCTGGAGCCATGTAGGAACAGAAGGGATGTGCAGAGTTTCGTTGCTAAATGCTGTTATCACATTTCATAATTTCATAATTTGATTTCTTCTTACTCAGTATTGGTTGAAGATTCAAACTGGAATTAAGATTCCTGTCTGGTTACAGACTTAATGACTTAATTGACATTAGAGAAATGTCAAATCATGATGGCATGTGAAAGTGTAACCACTAAGAATTTAGTACAGAGCATCAAGACTGGTTGAGGCAACAGATGGGCTTTGGATGTTGTAAGAGAACCTGTATTTTATAATTCCTGGTTAATCCTTGAGCTTAGTTTTTACTGCTCACTTCTTGATAAAGTTTTGTTTGTCTCACTTGGCATATAATGTGGGACTTCATGTTCTACATCAGCTTTGGTAAGTTAAAATGTTCACTTTCCACCTCCACAGCTCCCAAAAGCTATTTGGTGTTATAAATAGAGGCGAATAATTTGTTCAGCCTTTCAAGAGTCAATCAGAAATTTATTGATTACAGCAAGCGATGGCAAGCAAACAGCGCTGGGTGCAGCCGGGGAGTCCCCGCTCCGCCTACGGCTCGCACACCATTTTCCCCCTTCCCGCAGTCTTTTTATACTCTCTTTCTTCCGTGTCTGCTGTATCTCTGGGTGTACTCTGCGCTTGCGCCCTCTCTTGCTAGGGGGTCGTCTTCTACTCTCTGGTGGTCGTTTTGTTATGAACAGTTTCCAGGTGTTCCCCAGAGACACGGGCAGGGCTTTCCTAGTTCCCATAGCAACACTAAAAGAAAACAACTAACTCTAGCTAAGTACCGATATTGAAATGCTAATTAGCTAATTGCTCTGTTTGTTTTCTCTAAACTACCTGGCCTCCCACCCCTCCACGCTGCCATTCTGGGACTAATATGCAAATAAAAACCCCTTAGGATCATGGGAGTATTTTTAGGAGATAAAAATGAATATAAATCAAAAACTGAACACAATAGAGGAGTCTAGATAAATGCCCTAGCTGAGGAAGAGGGAAACACATCCCCTGACTGGCTTTTAACCGTCGCCATCACCTAAGAGAGAACAGACTATATTAGGCTCTGAGAAGCAGGGCGATAGAGACAGAGAGCCCTGGTGCTGCCACCACGGAAGGAGCGGGGACAGCTGTTGTTCTGGACTTCAGCAACAGACTCTGCACACCACGCCTCCTCATCCTCGGGCCACCGGTGTGCCACAAGGAAAGGAGAAAGGACAGCTGCTGCTCGGGACTCCAGTGACCGACTCTGCACGCCGCCTTCCTTTCGGCTGCCTGGGAAAGCTACGACCGCGGGGGCGAGCTCTGCGTCGAGCCCCCTGCCCAGCTGATCTTTTTAATAAAGAGCTGAACATTAATAAAGGCATTAGCCCTGTTCATTTCAGTTTGACGAAGGCTCCTCTCTTCTTCCTTGGTGAAAGTCCACGGCCCTGTAATGGTCTTTTCCACCTAAGTTCTAATTACACAACTAGCTTAAGTAATCAACATATTAGCTAGTTTCTGTCTGGCAGATTTCTGTTATCTACACAAGGCTTCTCCTTTGGCTCTCTATTATCTTACACAAGGCTTCTCCTTTGATTTTCTGTTATCTACACAAGGCTTCTCCTTTCTGTCTTGATGAACAAAGAGTCTTCTCTAACTTATCACATTTGGGAGTGAAACTTAGTCAGAATGGAGTGTAACTTTTGCAGTCGAGCTTGTAAGATCTGTAAAAAGTTGAAAAAAAATCAGTTCTTAAACTGAAAAGTTGAAACCTGAAATGCCAAGTTGACCGTGGAATGTGAAAGTTTTTGGGGGAAGGAAACTGTCCTGGCTTGTAAGATAAACATATATTCTATTTGCCATCTGTCAGAGGTGAGGCAGGTATCTTCTGTTAAGTTGGGCAGTTTTCTTATCTCTTCCAAGAACAATGCCTCCCTCCGGGGAGGTATCTTCTGTTAATGTGCCATTGAATGGCTCACTGCGTGACTGAGAAAGTTACATCATCCCATTGTAAGGTGCTCCACCCAGACAGAGGAGCCAAGCATCCCTACCTGCATAAAATCAGCATTTCTTGAGACAGCAACTCAGCCTCTTCACTAGATTCCCAGAGGAAGACAAGGCCCATCTACTCTATCACCAGATCTTCAGAGAAAACTGCACCCTTCTACTGGATCATCGTTTCATCAGCATTTCATCTGCCACTCCAGGAGAAGGAGGAGCAGCCACCATTTAACTGGACTGTCACCAACACCCTGACTCCTCAGGGTGTCAGGTTTCTGACTCTCTCCGTAGTTTTGTTTGTACTAATTACATGTTTTTTTAAATTTCGTTTTTTTCCTAGTAAAGAACTGTTATTCCCATTCCCATATTTTTGCCTGAGAGCCTTTTTATTTTGAAATTGTGGTAATTTGGAGGGAGGGGGTTTACCTTTTCCATTTCACGGGAGGCCCTTGCCTTCCTTCACAGACTCCTGTCTTTTCAAACAAAGACAGAAATGAAAAGTTTATTCAAAGTTTTGCATTTTCACACTTGTTTAATGTGTGTATGCATTATGAAAGGCCTCTGTTACATGGAGATAGGTTTGCTTTTTCATATCATGTCTCCAAGGTGTTTTGAGCTGGGCGTGCTACATTTCTTTTGGAATGCTGTGCTCAGGTAAGCATGGTACTTTCAGTCCTGTTTTGTTAGTAGATGCATCAACAACAACGAGAGTGTTGAGAACCTGTTGCACCTAGTGTTTCTGGGCTGACGTGTGTTGGTGATGAGCAGAGTACACAAGTGTACCATCAGCAAGCTGTGTTGGTTTTGGAGCACACATCGATACATGAAAGCCACTGTTGACTGAATAACATTGATTATGGGAAGAAGACAGCAGGGCACATCTTATTTTGCCCTCTTCTGCAGTTGCATAGAGGAATGAGATGTAAAGGAAGAACTCAAGGATGTCTCCTTATATGCTCTCTTTCTCATGGCTTTTCATATTGCAGTTATCTTTATTCCCTGTTTCCCTGTGTGTTAAGCCACATGTGATTACCTTTTTTCCCAGTCAAACCTTTGCCATAAAGGAGTTGATGACAAGTTGTAATTTTTGCAGGAGAAAAAAAGAAAGGCTGTGATTGATGGTGTCTCCACACTGTTGTCTGTACTTTCTTCTGATTGTTTTGGCTGGGTTCCTGTTTCTTAACCCTGGTGCTGCTATCACTGTGTCAGAATGCTTTATTCTGCCTTACTGACAGATGTCTGTGAAGGTTGTGTAGCTTTGTAAATGCGTTTTTGCAGGGACTGAGTGTGCTGGGTGTGCTGCCTCTGAAGTGCTGTTGAGTCCCTCACAGGCCATCTGCTTGATAGAGGTGTGCAGCTCCAAGACTATCAGTCATTTCAAGCCATCTCACAAAGTCTGTGTCGTCCCTGCCCTGACAAGCTTTCTGCTGCCCAGTCTTTTACACTTACCAAAGGGCTTTCCAGTGAGAACCTACTGATGCTATGGTTCTTTCCAGCCTCTGCTTATTCCAGTGTTAGAACTTTCTGGAGACTGGGTGATTTCCCAAAGTGTCTAAGGTGGGTTGCAGCTTTCCCAGGTGTTCTATAATCGACATGAGCCAGAGCTAGTAGAGTGGTGCTGACAAGGAGAGGTGTTCCATGCCACTGAATCGGGACATGTCTGAAGTTGAGGTACAGATGGTTGCTCTAAGGAAGGACACTCTTGGCTTTCTCCATTTACTGGATTATTCTTGACTGTAAGTAACAAAGCAGTATCAACAGTAGGAGAGGCATGCAAACTGTATGAATGCCTCATCTAAGTAATCATAATTTGTAATAATAAATAGGGTAGTGATGCTGGATTTGTTGGCAATGTTATAAGACTTTATTTATAAACTGTAAAACAGCATAAACTTATATGTCAGGTTTTCCAAAAGGGTAATAATAGTAATAATACACAAAGTTTTAGTTGGACCAAAAGACAAAAAGCAGTTTGTTTCTAATTCAAAAAATACAAATGTTTGCTACAGGTACAAAATTATAAAAAGTTTGTATTTTCCTCTTGATCTGGTGAGAGACACATATAGCAGAGATGTATATTTCACCAGCTGCAAATTCATATAAGCTATGGGAAACAATAGTAAAGAAAAAAAATGTTGTAGTTAAGAAAACATAGAAACAACTTCTTGTCTTCCATTTAACCAGAACTGAACACCATTTTGTTATTCCTTTGCAGTATTTTAGTTGCCAACATTTAAATTAGTGTTACTCATGCTTCATATAACAATCAGAAAGAACAGCAGGTTTACCTCATGCATTTATTTTTAATATTCATCACATAATGTCTTCTCACCGTGCTACCTAGGAAGGTTAGTGTTTTTATTGACAACATTTAAGGGAGGTGGAGGATGAGGAATGCAATCAGCATCCAGGAATATTCCTATCTACTGCTTCACAAGAAAATGTTAAAAATTCTCCAATTAGCATAAAAATATTTTTAAAATTAATTCTGCTTGGAACTGTTTGCAATAACAAATGTAACAAAAAGGTCATTTAACAGAAGGCAAAAATGCTGCTGAGTGCCTCTGTCAGTGAAACACACGTCTGTCTCCTGTATTGTGCAAAGATGCAGGAGCCCCACGCATCTAGTCTCTGAGGTTTGCATATGGGCTTCTTTCTGCACCTGAGAAGACCCAAGTGTGTCTTAATAATGACAGATTTGTGCTTCAGGCTGCTGCTCCACCTGGCTGTGCAGGTGCAGCATTCAGTAGAGCTGGGCAGAGGAACCACCAGAAATGTTGTCAGTAAAACCTAGAAGCAGCTCACATTTTTTTTTTTCCTAAAAAAAAAAAAAAAAAAAAAAAAAAAAAAAAAAAAAAAAGACTCTCCATCTCTACCTGGTAATTTTCAGTGACAAGTGCCCTTTACATTTGCAATGTGGTTGATCTGTAACTGTAATCTCCCTTCCAAAGTTGATCTAGCCAAGATGCTTAGTGTTTTCATATTACCTAGCCTGGTTCAAAATTGAATTCTTGGTTTTGCTATTTAAAGCAGAATGCTGCAAAGCTGGTAAGGCCTGAGATAAGGTCTAACAACTCTCCTTCCTCATCTTTCTGTTTGTGACCAAAGGATGTACTAGATGGCACCAGAAAGCTGCTGTTCCCAGGTTGCGGAATTTTGCGTCCCTTCTCACAGGGTGATCTGAGTTGTGATCCAGAAATGCACTACCTCTTTTTTGGCAGTTGCAAACACAGTGTTTTTTCATACACTCTGATAATGGTGATGGCAGCTTAGCCTTAATCTCATCTCTCTTACCTTAAGAAATATTATCATGTAAGAAAAAAAAAAAAAAAAAAAAAAGCTGCATCTCACATTTCTTCTTGCTCTAGAACAACTGGGAAACCACAGTGTGGGGTGGTCTCCGGCATCTTTACTAACTATGCTTTGAGGAAAAAAAAATAAAAAACAACTTACACAGCACTACCACAGAACTCTATCACCAGCCAAGAACAAACTACAGCAATACACTATCATGGCATTATTTACAACATGATGGAATGTTATGCATATAATAAATAACATTTAATACTTTTTCCTCTTAAACTCTTATAAAGGTAAGCTCATGCTTATTTATTTTGTTCATTCCAATATATTTTTCTCTATGTATCTTAAGTGCATAGGCAAGTATAGGAGGTGACAGTGCTGTTTGCCCATCTTTTCTGTTTTTAGAAGTCAAATTGCTTTCCAAATTTGTAATGCATCACAGTATGTTACTGTCCTCACTGAGATTTATTTTACAGCACATACCTTTCCACAGCAGAAGGAGCAAGGGATTGTCAGCTACATGTGTGCTTATATTGACATTAAGTCTTAGTAAGAGATATTGTGAGCTCACTTCAAGTTGATGAGGGAAAAGGAGGAAGTGGAATTTATATAGCATTGCATGCCTTGGGAAGTCTGACAGTGCTCCTGAACTTAACAGAAATTTGCAGAGGAAAGAGCAAGGAAGAGGGTTTACAAAAGGCTAAGGTTGGGGCTCCCAGGGGTAGGTGAAAACTGAGAGTCCTTTGTTGCTCTGCAGGACAGAAAGTTTGACTGCTGTATTTATTTTGCAGCTGTTCAGAGGTTCCATACTGGTGTGTGCAGAGGTCAAGCTTTGTTTTGTTAATAAGGGGAGGCCTTGCTTGTGTTTTGGTGGGTTTTTTAAAATATTAAGTCAATTTACAGCTACTTTGTGTGGGCTCTGTACCATAGTGGATGGGATTTATCCCAGTGCAAGAGGCTTTGCTCTTCTGCTTATAAGAAGCAACCTGGCCTCTAGGAGCTGAAGAGTCTCATGACAGGCAGCTTTGGGTGGGCCCAGGTGCCAGAGGAGCTTGGAGCCCAAGAGAGCTGCAGAAATACTCTGAGGGAACAAAAGGAAGAAGAGAACACAAAGTGGTCCCCTTGGGTATCTGTGCCACTCTTCTGCACCCTGGGTTCTCCTTGAACAGTCAGCAACACAGTTTCTACAGGGACTAAAGGCTGACTCCCTCCTAAAGAAAGGATTTGGAGGAAACAAAAACTGGCATAAGAGATACTATAGATGAAGAATGTGCAAACTGATGGGTTTATAATGAGATGGACCTTGGGGAAGTTGCCTGCAGAGAAGGAAACTATCTCCAGCCTGAGCAGAGCAGTGGGAGTGCCCCACCTCTCCCCACCTAATGCTATTCCGCAAAGGAAAATTCTGCTCTGCTTGTGTTCAGATGGCCCCGGCATGCTCTGCATAAATATTTATGTTTGGAGTTGTTGGTTTCCTAGAGTAATTTTAACTACTTAAGCATTATTTCTGTTAATCAAACTATGAAGATGTATCCAGCTGAAGTCACAAGAGTGCACTTTATGAGGATAGCGGGTTTATTGCTACAGGCCATGCCAAATGTAAGTCCTTGACTGTGTACACAACCAACACATGCAAACACTTTATTTAGTTTTTTACCTAGGGTAGTCTTACTAATGCAGGTAGCCTACTTCTAACTGTATTCCTTTTAACTTATTTGCATTTCTGCTAGCTTAAAAGGAGACTATAATGGTAGCTACCCTACTTCTGTGAACATTGGAATGCATAGAGGGTAAAAACTGAGCTTCTCTACTCATTGTTCCTACCTACTGTCCATATATTCATTAGAAATCAACAACATGTCACTCAATGTGTTCTCCCCAAGATATAATACACCAGGAACCAACACCCAAGCAACTATGAAAATGAAAACTGAGTACTGCAAACACTTCTAAAACCCATTCAGAATTAAAGATCTGCCAATGGTTGAAGATTGGAAAGATGCAAATTCATTTGGGTTTCCTTTACAGAAGTTGGGACTAAAGTCAAAGGTTCTGTCCCAAAAGGAACAATGTCCTGTCTTTTTTAATACAAGTGAAAGTGGAATGCCTTCCATATTAAAATTATCACAGGATGTTTCCCCATATAAAAAACTATGTGCAATTTATGTACAATATTCCCATACACTACTCTGGCTGGCAATACTCAAAGCCAATGCTATGATTACAAGTGTTAGGTTTGTAGAAGAGCACACTCGAGAGGAAATTTGGGGTTTGGTAGCATTCTAGCTGAGGTAGGTTAAAACAGACCTGCTAGTTAGAAAATCTTGCATGAGTTCGTATGGTATTGAATGAAATTGAAGATTATAACACAGTTGGTCTCTGATATTCTTTACAAAACCAAGATAAGCATAGCACAGTTATTCCATTGTCTACAAGTTTACTAATACAATCTGTTCCAGACTTTAAAGGAAGTGCTGTTGCCTCCTCACTTAATAGCATACGTTATTTTTTTTCCATCGTTGGTTTGATTTCCTATTTCAGTCTTGATGTTGCTGAAGGTGCATCCTGATGTTGCTGTCCTGCAGGAGAGGTGGGCTACAGGATGCTTGGTTACAGGCAGCAGGATGGCAGATTGCTTTGTGTCTGTGCAATAGCCCAATTCTGTTCTGGGCTGCCTTTCCCTTCCCACAGTGGCTGTGAGGTGGGATGACCCATGGAGAATTCTGGCTGTTTGCCGCAGGGAAGCCTTGCCATCACTCAGCACTACCTGAGTGATGTGTTCCAGACAGAGACCAGAAGTGGGCCTGCAGCAGGATATTTGGGGGCTGGCAGGCTGCCTGAAGGCAGGCCTGGGCTGTTTGTCCTGTGGCTGTGCTTTAATGCAAAGCAGTAAGCTGGATTTCATTTGGAATATTTGTTTTCAGGTTTAATAATTACATGCCTGATAAGAATATGCATGTGCATATTTGCTTGAGGAGGAAAATTTGTATAAGCAGCAGGATTTTAAAAAAGGAAATAGTACATTGATAGGATTTGAAAGTTTATGCTTTTCCTTGATAGCACCACACTTCTGTAGGGTTAAAGTGACAAGAATCCAAGATGTCATGGGCTCACCAAGCCTGCTGCATCTCATCCTCATGCATTGCCACTATACACACACACACACTTGCACACATTAACCAGGTTCAGAGGGAATGAAGCACACAGGCAAACCAGTGTTTGGTTTTCTGACAACTGCATGCAGGTGACAGTGCCATGGCTGTAAGAAAAGATCACTGTCAGTCAGACTCCAGTTGTCACGGCCAGCACCTGAAATGGCTGCTCATTTATGTGGGAGATGCCAGGCACAGGTCAAGTCTTGCAAAAGATTTATGTCCCAGTCCAGAAAAATTCTTAGGGATGGGTTTTGCATTAATGCTATTAAGCTCTCTCAAGTGTTTCATTAGGATCAAGACATTAATTAGCTCACAGTAATCTAATAGAAAATTAAGGCTTCAGATCTCAAAGCTACATTGGAACTACAGCTGCACAGTTTTTATTAGGCTCAAGGCTGGAAAGCAGCATTTCTCAATGTGGGAGACTTTGCATGTGCCATACTTAAATAAATCTGTATAATTTCTGTTCAAAGGAATCTCCCATGCACTGTTTTTTCAAGAATTGTGCTGATAACCACAATCAGATCTTCTTTAAGTGTCTCCACAGTCCTGCCTAAATAACAAACACTAAAATGCATCAAGGATGTTTTTCTTTCTACTTTCTGTACCTGAATTCTGCATGTATCATGGTGTTAGCTAAAATGAGCCTAGCTATTTCATGGCAGCGCTTGGGAACCGATCTTGTTCACATAATAAAACAGATAATAAATTCTGCCACTGAATTCTAAGGGGACGTTATCTTATATCTTACTGCAGTCTAGAGTTAGAAGGAATAATCCATGGTCATTTGAGCCCCTGGATGTAATTGACAACCAGGAATTCTTGAGCATATAACCTCCACTTCAGCTGTCAAAATATATGCTTTATTTAAAGACTTCAGGTTGCAAGGGAATCCAGTTCATCTACTGGTAAACTGCTCCAACATCCATTGTCCTACAGTCTCACCCATTTTTCCAACATATTTAAGCACAAATCCAACCATGAGAGAGAAAATACACTCATTTAACCTTTTGCTTTACAGATGTGTTTGTGTGTGTGCACGAGTGTACCTATGTATGCAATGCACAGTAGATATGTTCAGGTACCCATCAGCAGTTGAGTGCCAGTCCAGTGGATGTGCTTGCTATGGCTGTTAAATTGAAAATGGAGTGGCCTAGCTCTAACCAGACGATTATTCGGTGAGCAGCATGCTGCACAGCATTTGAAGTCAGGGAAGAGGATGCTTTTTTTACTGACTTACTGAAAAGTGCCAAAACACACTGAGAAAGCTTACAGAATCCAGCACAGTGTCAGACGGGGGCTTCATTAATTGTTGGGCAACTTGGGCTGTTTTACAGATTGTGGCACCTCCAGTCCTGTGTGCAAGGTCACCTGCACAAAGAAGAAATAATGTTAAATTCGAAACTGAGACATCTTCAACAAAGAGCATTTGTGAAGGCAAGTGCAGGCAAATGACATGGAAAGGGCTGCAGGACTGCAGGTCCAAGTTTAAATCAAGACTATTAATGGAGATGATATCTAGTCTTTGAAATAAACAAGCCTCCTTCCCCCTTCCCTCCTGAATAACTTTGGGACCGAGAAGCCAGGTGTCTGTATCTTTTCCCAAATCTAGCCACCAGTTGTAGGTATCCAGAAGTGCTACTTGCTAGGTACAAGGTGGATGGATCTCTGCATGAGGGACCCCAAGTGCTTCAGGACAGAGGTCACATAGTGGAGCCCATGTATGATGAGTGTTACACCCTAGCTGTTCTGCCTGCCTGACCTAACCTGACCTCCTTCAGTCCTCAGGCTCCTGAGTATTTCCACAGGTTCTCTCTACCACACTTGGTTTCTAGCCATAAGCAGTGATCTTGAAGTAAAAATGCATTATATTTAAAGACAGCTCCTCCAAGAGGAAAGCCTCTTGTACACGGAGCACAAGAATGATGGGCTGACTGATTTGCTCTATTGTGCCAATTCTCTGACCTATGTTGCCTTTGCTCTCCTTACCACTGTGCTGCTCATACTTCAGTCATTTGCCAATGTTAATTATCTCCAAACATGAGACCTAGGAGGAATTAAGATGGTTTTTAGTCAAACTAGGAGGGAAGAGCTTTAGAGACACTGCTTTCTAAGTGGAGCATCACGGGAAAATCAGAGCATGAATTAATGCATGCAGGTACTTTCACTTGTTTTACAGCATTACTCTTCACATTGGTTAGGCAAGTCAGAAGGTCAAATGTAGTCCAAAAAGTGTGAGTAGCCTAGATATAAGCCCAAGAAGGAAAAGAGCCCCTCTCTGTACTGACTACCCATAGATGATGCTATCAGCTCCTTTAGTTGGAAAGGGTAAGTGGGGCTGGACTGCAGGAGATTTACCTGGACATTTCGATTGAGGCTCAATGCAGGCATGAAGACACCCTCGATGTTTTCAAATGCTGGAGGCCCTTGCTGCTGCCCATTTATGTAAAAGGTCAGGTTGTGTTTGTTCAGATCCAGGAGCACACCAACGGTGGTGCCTTTAGAAACTCCTCCTTCAGTCCTAAGGTACAAAGGGCACATTATTGGTGAAGGCAGAGCACACTATGCTGCTCTCTCTAGGACAAACCAGCCTTACTAAGCAGAGTGGAGCAGCACAGAGAAATTATTATCCCTGAGGCATTTGGTGATGACTGAGCCACACCTTTATCTGAAGCATACATACCACATCCATGGGAGCCTAATGAAGGGATCCTAAACAGAAGTTAGATCCACTTCTCCTGCAACTGCAATTTAAGAGGTGAAAATGGGATCCAGAGCTAACAGCTAATGACAAACTGGGAGGTGAGCCAATGGAGTCCTGGAGACATGGCACCTCTGAGTATCGCTATTACAGTGAAGTGATGCATGGCAGGAAATGAAAAAGCAGGAACCTGTTTTGCTAAGTGTTCATTTCTAATCAATATTCCTGCTAACAACTACAGAGAGAGACTTCCAGCTCAACTATTCACCTTGGCTTGCTCTAAGGGAACCCAGATTTCCAGAGCCCAGGGAACCAGCACAGGTACAACAGACAATGGTTTTGGGGAGGAAGGGAAGTTGGGACTGGTTAGGCCTAAGCGTAGCTTCTGCTTGACAAGGTGCTCAGCTATAGGACTGGGAGATGTCTCGAGTGTGCAGGCACAGTTATTAATAACAGTGATAATTGGTTGTGTCAGGAGCAGCTGCTGAGAGCTACTGCAATGTCAGAGCTTGCCAGGACAGACTCAGCCAGCCAATTACACACTTGGGTGATTTGACATTTATGCACTTTGACTTGGGGGTTAGTCAAACTCAGTATTACTTTAAAGGACACTGAGCAAAAATACCCACTAGATATGCAGATTGGCCACAGGCACTTCTATTCCACTGATATCATGGGGCTCTGCAATGGATTTACAGCCTGACACAATTTGTTCAGGGTAAACCAGATTTCAAATAATTTGCAGTAGGAAAGGAAGCAGCTGTCTTTTGTCCCAAGCACTCGCCTCAGGCACACAACATTCACAAGATTAATGGTATTTTATCATAAAATTTATCACAATAGGTAGACAAAAGATAAAAAATAAAAAATGAGGATGGGGACGGGAATATGATTAGGAAGAATATAGTGCAGGGTAAGAAATTTTTCTCTTGTCCACTAGGTGTCACAAACTGTTCTCCTTTAGACTAAATGTGGCATGTGGCACTTCATCTGAAGGTAGATTATAGAAAACTGTTCTGAGTTCTCCCTTTAAAGCTCTTCAAACAATAATAGTATAGCTAAGAATCATGGATTGACTCTGAGAGGTGTTAGATGTGAAAAATCACCGTAGTCAGATGCCCTTGATTTGATTTCTGGTCCTGTAAGCATTCATAGGTTTCTCTCTGAGCTCTTCTCCAAAACCACAAAATAAATTATTTTCCATCAAAACTTAAGATGCTTACCTACCCTGAGTATTCACTATATAGACTGTTTTTATTAAAAGCCCTCAATCATAAAACTCACTATGAGATTGTGGGAAGGAACAGTACTATGATTTGGAGCTATTTACAAGTAGATTACTTTTTTTTTTTTTTTTCCTTTGTTGAGGAACAGCTTTGCATGGAGGACACCACATTTTAGATCCTGCTTAAAATGGATTTTATTACATCCTTTTAAATGACATCAATTCTCTTATGGAAACAGAAACAGCAACATCACATTTTTGAGATTATGATGTTCTTTCCTATACGACAAGCTAATTTGTTTCTTGTGGGCTAATTAGCTGTGTGCTGCACAGTGACATTGAATGACTCCTCTGCAGCCCCTAGGGACAGCCCCACTGAAGAGGAGATAGATTCTGCCTGCAGATTCCATCCAAGCAAGGGCAGGACCCAGCTGAGGCCCCTACACAAGCCACAGGGGTGTGGGAGCAGAGCAGAAAGATGGGGACCTTCTCCCTTTATTCCTGCCCCAAGTTCTGCAGGAATTCAGCAGGTAGATTGCCCCATTCCTACTCTGCCATCTCCCCACAGTGAGAAACTGGCTCTGGCAGGATTTAGGGAGAACAGAAGCAGGCAGGAGCTCTTCACCACGCTGCTACAAGGGAGGCTGGACTTCTGGGGCTGAACAGCTGCTCTTACTCAGCATCTCATGCTTCCTTGGGAACAGTACTTTGAGGACTCCAGCACTTTTTGGACTATTTTCCTGGTTGCTTTCTCTAGGAGGAGAGCTGGGAGAGTCTGTTTTATGAGAAAACTTACGTAATACATTTCCTTATTCTTATGTACCATTTAGACAGCATTACAGGATAATTTTTCTAATAAATGCTTTTGTTGTGGTAAAAAAGCCAAATAGCTCAAGAGACTCAAAGTGATGTTGCTCCCTCCTGGTACACTTCTGTGGCACCACGTAAAAACATCCTCCTTTACTGTAATGCATTTTTAAGCTACTTAATGACACTTATACCACGCAACCCAAGTAACCTTTCATGCAAAAGGAAAATACAACTTTTTTGTTGCAATGCTCCCTTAATAAATACTTAGTATTTATTAAAGGACAATCCAACTCAGGAGATAGGCAACACTGTTTCATTTTTTCAAGTAAATCATTTGAACATTTTGATTTCTGTGCGCAGCACTAAGTCCTGAGTGCAGAAGTGCTGTGCAGAAGCCTGGATGGTCAGAGTATAGAAAGGGGAATTTGGCTACCATGAAAAATGCAGTTGCCTGTGGCAGTAGAGGCTGTTATTCCAAGATGCTTTTAGTAACAGCTTGGACAATGTGCAGAATATGATTGCATGAACTGGCTTGAGGAATTAAGAAAAGTAGTTTCACTATTATTTAAAAATAAATATTAAAAATTTATGAACAATTTAATAAACTGAATAATTAATTCAACTCTCCATTACAATACTTTAAGTGTTAGCTTTACAGCATCTTAAAAACTTTATGATATCTGTTGCCAATGATAGCATTTTTCATTCAGTTGTAGCATTTTTGTATGATGAAAAAACCTGCTCTTGAGATATCTGAAGTCAATGAAGAGACTCTCCTGATTGCAAGGGACTTTTAAGGCTAAAATACAAATATTTTAGATTTCAACTTTCTGGTTTTCAGTATAAAATATTTCATTATAAAATATTTCAAGGACATTTACATCTCCTTCTTTCCATAGACATGTAGTGGCTGGAGTACTGCCTGTAGCAGCTTGTAGTCCTGCTCTTGGGAACTCTGCCAAGGAACAGATCTATTGCATTGAATGTCAGTGCCTCTTGTTAATGGGTATTCAGCACCTCTCAGAATAGTTTGGATTGGAAGGGACCTTTAAAGGTCATCCAGTCCAACCCCCATGCAAAAAGCAGGGACATCTTAACTAGGTCAAGCTGCTCAGAAGCCAATCCAATCTGACCTTGAATGTTTCTAGCGATGGGGCATCCATCACCTCTCTGAGTAACCAGTTCCAGTGTTTCACCATCCTCATTGTAAAAAAATGTCTTCCTTATAGCTAGTCTGAATTTATCCTCTTTCAGTTCAAAACTATCTCCCCTTGTCCTTGTACCTGAGGGTGTCCTTGTACAACAAGCCCTGCTAAAAAGGCTATTCCCATCTTTCTTATAAACCTCCTCTAAGTACTGAAAGACCATGATCAGATCTCCCTGGAGCTTTCTCTTCTCCAGGCTGAGCGTCTCCGTCTCTCTCAGCCTTCCTTCAAAGGAGCGATGTTCCATTCCTCTGACAATTTTTGCCCAGGATACAGTTGTCCTTCTGGTCTGCAAGTGCACGCTGACAGACCATGATCAGCCTCTCAGGCATCAATTTCCCCGAGTTCTTCTTGGCAGGGGTGCTGTCAATCCCTTCATCCTCCATCCTGCCCTGACCCACATGCAGGACTGTGCACTTTGCTTTGTTGAAGCCCATGAGGTTTCCATGGCCCCACTTCTTGAACTTGTCCAGGTCCCTTTAGGTGGCATCTTGTCCCTCAGGTGTGTCAACCACACCACACATCTTGGTGTCATCTGTGACCTTGCTGAGGGTGCACTTGATCCCACTCTTTATGACATTGATGAAGACAATAAATAGAACTGGCCCCAGTATGGACCCCTGAGGGACATCACTTGTCACCAGCCTTCATCTGAACATGTAGCTGTTGACCACTACCCTCTGGATGTGACTATCCAACCAATTCCTTACCCATCGGACATTCATCAAATCCATGTGTCTACAATTTGGAGAGAAGGATTTTATGGGGGACCATATCAAGGGCCTTACAGAAGTGCAGATGGATGTTGCCCATAGCTCTTCCCTTGTCCACTGCTGTAGTCATTCCATCATAGAAGGACTTGCCCTTGGTAAAGCCATGCTCGCTGTCTTCAATTACCTTCCTGTCCCCCATGTGCCTTAGCACAGGTTCTGGTAGGATCTGTTCTATAATTTTCTCAGGCTCAGATTTTTGGGAACAACAAGACTTAAAGGTGCCTCCCAAATGTATATTTCTGCCCTAAAGCATTTTCTTAACCAGTTTTCTCAGCCTGTTCTCAAAAGTATCCCTATGTTTCTGGATGCATTAAAGTCTCCTGTTCATACCCCTTCCAGCATTACTGAAGTCATGCTAAATCAAATTTTGCATGCTGTGAGTGAAAGGAACAGAAAAGTCCTCTAAATGTGACAGGTCACACAAATTAGTCTTTCAAGCTCTATCTCAGGTTATCCTTGAAACTAGTCATTTATTAATAACCCTAATTTATTTTCATTAAGATTAGGAAGCAAGAAACTATTACTATGGTATAACTTTCATCACAACAACATCCCAGAGGCTAAAGGTTGACAATGAATTTGCTTTGGATTGTGATACTGTGCTGTCATGCACATGTGTCCAGTGGGGAAAAACAAATAGGCAGCAATAATTGTTTCCACAAGACTATTACAGCTAATGAGTTAAAAAACTGACCTAGTTGACTGTCACAGTTAAAAATATAACGCCTAGACCTAATTTCATTGAAGTGCATGTGATTTCATAAGACTACATGCCCTTTGTGAGTGTACTTCCCTTGAACAGATATTCCATGGGTCTGTCCGTACCTTGCATATGCCTTGGTGTTTTATCAGGTAAAAACTGGGAAACTATCATCAATAGAAAGCACTTTGTTCTCTTGATTAAGCAGGATGATTTGAAATCCTAATTGTATCCATTTCTTGTGTTTCCCAGAAAAAAGCTTTTGCTTAGCTTGTGTGTTGCTTGCCGGAAAGAGCATGCTGAGGACCAAATCCATAAAATAGGTTTCTGGGACAGTGGTGCACAGAATGGTTGCCAGCTTTTTTCCAGAAAACATAAGCTGTTCCACAGAGCATTAAAATTAATACAGCTTAACATTACTTCCACCCTGAATCGAATGAAGATGTTAAAGGGACAGAGAACTTTTTGGTATATTTATTATACTGATGTTATTTTACTCTATATTGTCTTAGGACATGACCTACGGTCTTTGGACACATGGAAAACAATCCAAGCGACTTCAGATAGCTTTTGATCCAGCTACAAGGTCCTTCCACCTGTCTGTAATGAACTGCAAAATCAAACCACGTTTCAAACAAAAATTCCCAGCAATTGTAGTGTACTTATTTAAAGCATAGGTATACTGTAGAGTATAAATGACTATTCAGTAGGAGACATTGCAATCAACTGAATTAGGATACAGTGCATGTTGACATGACCTTATCACTTTAATGAGACATCTGCATTTTGGTGTTTTAAAAATCACTGTAAAACTTTGTTTTGATCATCTGGTATAAGAGAATGAACACCTGAGACAGTGAGAGTGGAAGACCTGCTGGGACAGTCAGTAGAAAACTAAACAGTTGATTCCAGCTCTGCCACAGACCTGCTACATATCCTTAGTCAGTCACTTTACTCATACATCAATCTCCCATTTTGATAGAACAGGTATATGATTAGACCATTTTCCAAAATAAGCAAAGGACTTCAGATCCTTTTCAGAGGAGATCTTCTTAAGGGTCTCAGTACCCAGCTGACCTTCAGCTAAGGCAGACCCTCTCATGGGACACAGAAAGAGAGCAGTGCAGTTCTGCTCTCATACCTTCAAGCAAAGCTAACCATGTGTCCCCTGCGCAGTCTGGCATCACTTCGATGAAACAGAAACCAGCACTAGGCAGAGGTAATTATCCTGAGCAATGAAAGTCATGCAACCATGTCAGCACAATACAGGATCTGTGCTGACAGTTGTTCTCTCTGTGTGATCCATCCCTGGAGGTACCTGCAGCTAGAACATGTCTCTCCCCTGCTCAGTAGCATTGAGAACACAGAGCCTCTGAGCTGTGGGAGAGAGAGGCTGGGTAGCAGCTTGGGGGCCTTCTGAAATCCTCCTCTCTCTAAGTTGGCTGTACTAGTTGAGGTGCTTTTCAAAACTCTTCGGTACAATGGCTCAGTAGAATGAAAGCTGTCACTTAGCCCACACTGCCAAACAGTCCCTTGTATCAAGATCTGCCTCAGTGTGACCTACAGCAAAACCCTTAATAGCTGTCAGAACTGGAAACAAACACCTGCAGCCTAATTATTGTACTATCTGCAGCCAAGATTCCTCCTAATGAAGAGAATCAACCACCTTTCTCCCTCCAGCAATGAGAGAAGTCCTGTGTCCCATTGTGCTGTGCCCCTGTCTGCTGATGTAGGTGGGACACACAATAATGGGTTTAAATCACAGCAGGGGGGATTTAGGCAAGAATTAAGGGAAAAACTGATATCAGTGAGAATAACAAACACCAACACAGACTGTTAAGGTGCAATCACTGTCACTAGTGATTTTAAAGAAGGAATAAAATAAGTACATTTAGCCGGGAGCTGGACTAGATGGCTTGCTGAGACACCTGCTTCTGATGCAGGGCAGAAGAAATATCTGTGAGGAGAAAAGCCCCCGGGCAGCACTCACCGATTGGTGTGGGAATTGCAGTGCATGAACCAGCTGCGGTTGTTGTCCACATACATGGCCCATGCCTTGTCGTCCTTGCCCAGCATCGTGTCCTTGACCACGTTAATCCTGGCAATGCCAAAGGCTGGGTCCGGGTGGTTGTCGTAGCGGTCCACATGCAGTTCCCAGTAATGCACGCCCTTGGAGAAGGCAGCGGTGCCCAGAACCACCCGGTCATCATAGCTGTTGCAGGTGGCAGTCTGGTTGTCATTCGACAGCACTATGTCTCTGTGAGCTGAAGAGGGGTCAAAGGTGAACCACGCCACTGTGGAATGGGAAAAGGAAAGGCAGGATTAGATCAAGAGGGGTTGTGTCCAAGAGTTGTCTGATTTACTTCAGTAAGAAGGATAAAATTCTGCCTTTGTAAAGACCCCACTGTACTCTGAGGTAATAAAGACCATCTTTCCTTGTTACTGTAGGCAGCTACACAAAATTAATCTGAGCTGGTACCCTGCTGTTCTTCAGCTCGGAAGTGCTTTACATAATTTGCACTTGTTCCCCTGAAATTTAGCTGCTAAGGGTAGTGACATTCTGTCCACACACAGTAACAAGAGAGTCACTGAGGAGACAAAGGCTGCTCCATGACATGGAGACTGCTCATGTAGGTGAATTGGTTCAGGATCACCTTTAATGGAAATGGAGATTAGCTGCATCCATGCTGGTTAGGATTGACTTCACTAGTTTTTCAAAGTGAAGGGGTTTTTATAAAAAAGGAAAAAATACCCCAAAAGCTCTTAAAGTATAAATATTTTATACTGGCGTATTTTGGCAATGCAGCATAAAAGTGGAAGTGATAATAGCATGCACTTCTCAATTCATTACAATATCATTAATGAAGATGAACTTCCTGTAATGTCCGTGTGGATGTCAAGTATAATTACAGAGGAATAAGCATGAGTTCCCATTTCTGTATTATCAAACCTTGCAGGGAAATTAAAGCAGTAGTGAGGAAAAAGGCAAATCCCAAAGATATATGTAGAGAGGGAGACAGAGTGGAATAAAAAATGTCCTATGAGTTGCATAACTGTTTCTGTACGATACAGAAAGTATCTTAGTTAGATCCTAGACTTTTACAGCCAACTAAAATCACACAACTTGAAGCCTGAAGTGTTACTTATCATGGAAAATGCCAGTAGTTGTCAAATACATTAATGGGTGTAGAGGGATGAAAGTGTCCTGCCACTGAGACCTGCAGCTTTTCATTTAGAAAGTGGCAAACCCCCAGCTCACCATCCGACGTCTGTAAAATGACTGTCTTGCTGTAAGGACCAATGCCCGAGGAGTTCAAAGCTTTGACTCTGGCATTGTAAGTGCTGTTGAAATGAAGGCCGTCAATAGTGCAGAGGGTCTCCTTGCCAACATATACTTCCTAAACATTCCAAAAAAATGAGAGAGAAAGAGAGAGAGAATGAGTGACATAATTTAATATAGTTAAGACTTCTAAATATAAGCCAAAAGTGAACAGCTTCTCTTTGCTTCCCAGGATGAATGAGTTATGATGTTATGATAGACAGCCACAGCATGGGAGACATCAAGGATGACTAGCACTGGACAAATTAAGGTGAATATGAAGCTGGAAGGGTAAAGCAATAAAGGGCAACACAAAAAGATCTTCATGTTCCTCTTATCATAAGTATCTACTCCAAACCACAATTTTGGAGAGTAGTCACAGTATCTGACATACTGTGGCTGCTATTTTATGTAAGACAAAAAAAAAGTGGGCATATAAGAATAAATAAAAACAAGAGCATTTTTGTTCTGTTGGAAAGGTTCTCTCATGCCTAGGTTAAAATATAATATTGAAACCCGAAAACACAGATCCAGAAGAAAATGAACTCCTAAAAATTAGGAATACATGCACCTCATGATGAAACAGTATCTAGACTACAGAGACATCAAAAAGGTCTTCAGATATTTATCATACAGCAAGTACTTCTGTAACGTGAAATATTTCAGAGGGAGGAACATCTAGGCAGACCAATGAAGAGGATCAGATTATGCAGACTACGATGAACTGAAAGAAGCCTAGAAAATCCTGTCTTGGCAGCAGGATGAAAGATAATTCCTTTCCACTTCTGATTTCTCTGATTCTGTAAAATATGTAGGTTTATGGTAGCAAAGGCACCAAACTGCTTAAACCTGTACTAAGCAAACCACTCAGATCCCAGTTCAGTTAAGACTTTAGTAATGCCTAGGAATAGTTCTGATGGTTAAGGTTCTTTCATATAAACCCAAAAGGATGTGATGAGTAAGAAAGGAATTGATTAAGTTTACAGCAGGACATGTGTTTGTCCTCTTTGCTACTATGGTGGCTGCTACAAACAACAAAATCTCTGGGGTCCTGAGTTAGCTGGTGATCATTCATGGAGACAAAGTTTTAATAGAATAACTTCATTTACCTCCATGTCATAACAGATGCTGACTGTGAAAAGTTTTGTATTTGTTTAACAACTCTCACATTTTCTAACCCACTTCATGTTTACCACTGTTCACTGCTTTGGTTTATGCAGGCTGATGCTCTCTTCTTCTACAAAGATGTTTTTTAAATCCACCCATCAAATACTGATAAATTGCAGTCAATGACTTTGCTTTCAGATATAGAATTCTCCATTTAAAAGGTCAGCAAACCCTTATTGAAATGGCACTGCTGAGAAGCCTGCCTTTTATCTTTTAACAGGTAAAACCACGGATGTTTGTACCACAGAAAGCAGAACATTCCCCTTAGAAGTTGTCACCTAACGTTTTTAAGGATTGAGATGATTTTGTATCTTTTTCAATCCAAAACCTTAACATGGCACTGCTGGCAGTCCTAAAACCTTGGCAGTACCAAAACTCACCCACACAAATGAGCTTGGATACATACCAGGCTGAAATCTTGTAATTCACAAGACATGAATACCACTTTAAAAGATTTATCCTGGATAAAAAATACTGGAATTCTAACACCTTATTCTAACTCTTCATTCATCACACACTGATAACTCTCTTACCAACTAACATTGACTATATTGGCAGCTCTCAGCAGCCATTCACAAAAGTACCTTTTCACAATTTCAGTAGTGGAAACCAGGCTCTTCAGATCTCTGTGAAATGTTACTTGGACAAAGGAACTGAGGAGACCTTCCAAAAACCATAATGTCCTCTTCAAAATGCCCTGCCAATATTGCTGCCTCTTCTAACGAGGAGTGTCCAAATCAGGTACCTTTGCTGGCTATGGGTGTAGTGGTTTCACAATTCCTTAGGTGGATCCATGCCAGGACATTTTCAGCTTGAGAAATCTTTAGGTTTCCAGGGAGGAGCCAGTTTGCAGCTCCAGAAGAAATGCCATCACATGTTTTTGGCAAAATTCCCCATTTGTGAAGAGAGCAGCTGTACTCCACAATGATGTCCAGATGCTTTCGAGGCACCAGCCCCTAGGGAAAGCACTGGGTCAGCCTGGTCCTGAGCAACAGGAGCATGAAGCCTGCTTGAGGTGGAAGGACCACAGCTTAGAGGAGGACATGGCTAAAAGAAAGCTGATTGAATTGCTTCTCTAGTTTGTTTATCAGGATGTGTCTTAAAAATATGGGAGCCCATAAGCACCCTGCACCTGTAACCAGGAGTATCACATTGTGGCGTCACCCAGAGGATCTGGAAGGACAGCACTTGGGAAGCCTTTCCTCATTTATCAATTCCATCACAGTGTGACAGTGGAAAAAGCTTTCACCAGCCTGGTCTCATCCACTCCCAGGGGAAAGATTTAGAAACCCTGTATTTTTATGCAGGATCATATTTTTACTCAGAAAATTGGAAAAGACTGAGTTGCATTTCTGGTCCAAGAATATCAGCTGTTGAAACAGGGTGCAATGGACAGATGAGAGTAGGGGCTTCAAAGAAGTTTCTGGTTTGTGCAATGAACTACTTCCAGCTTCTCGTATTCAGCAGGTTCATGTGAGATTTTCTACTCTGGAACGCACTGGGCATACCTCAAGGCCCTCTTTCCAAGAGCCCTGAGAATAACCTCAAACAAATTTCCTACCTAGGCCAGTGGTCCTTCTATTAAGCAGCATCTGTACTGCTTTGTCCACCAGCACAATGGAATTACAGATGTTTTGACAACCCACATCTTCCCTACCCCTCTCCCCACCCTCAAACAGAAACAAATCCATATCTGGAGGAAACTCACATACAAAGAAACACAAATAAATGCTGAATGAAATTCTCACTCGGAATTGGCCACCATCTCCATCATCAAGTTCCAAGATATAACCCTCCACTGGGTTATGGCTCAAAGGTGGCATCCTCCAGGCCAATGTCACACTGTTATTCCTGGTGCAGCACTTCTCCAGCTGCAGTAATGGGACGGGTGGCACTGAAACAGGAACTGGGTACAGGTTAGTGTAACTCTGCCCTACCCCATTAGTCTGTGCTGTGAGCAGTATGGCAACTGCTCACCTCCTTCCCCTTGCAGGGGAGCCAATGTTTGTTAGGAAGAGAGTCCATTCTCTTCCTTGAAACAAAAGGCAGTAAAATTACATAACAAAATGTTGTTACCCAGTTAGACAAATCATTTCACTGAAATATGTAGACAGAAACATATCTGGACTTGATTGTCATGTCTCATAAGAACTAGCGTCTGGGGAATCCATGTGTGGTTTCCTTCCCAGGAGTCACTGTCTGGAAGAATTCTTTTTCACACCAGAGCATGCACTGTCCCCAAAAGGAGGGGCAGGGGGTATTAAAAATCTAATTTACTACCCCTCCCTCTCCCCATAGTTTTTTGTCACAAACACCTTGGATATGTTACCTTTATGGCAACCACACTTAAAATAAACTGTTGAAGCAAATTGTTCTGTTTGCAAACTTTATCTAAATCCCATGGTTCAGGTAGCAAAAGGAACTTCTGCATCACAGGAGACTCTTCATGGAAATTACAAATGCAAATTTTTCTACAACATGCCTTTTCAGTTGCTCAGAAGAAACACCAAGAGACTGTTTACCAGACCAGCATCTTAAAAATAAAAAGAAATAGAGTAAAATATTCAGCTGTGTCTCTGTGGGAAAGAGACCTCTATCCAACCTCTCCTAAACAAAACTAAACTCTCAGTGTTCACTCTTTGCTGGCAATTATAAAGTGACATTTAGTCTTCTGGATAGAGCTGGCATGCATCTTATGCACTGTTGAAACCATACAGGTTAAGTAGGATGCAAGTGATGCACAAAGCCTGCCTGGTCTTCTGCCCAAAGCTAAATTTTACCATTCAATATCTCAATATAATTTCTTCTGAGCTCAGTCATGTCTTAGAAGAAACTGAGTGCTCTGAGAATTCATTGGCTTAATAATATCAGTTTGCTCTTCTTTTAAACACTCTGCTTTGACCCTCTAGTTTATTTTCCTCCTTCTGTCTGCGTGAGAACTAAGCCCTTGAGCTGTTCCTTTCATCCTATTTTATGTTTCTGGATAAAAGAGGACTGTTCATGTTCTGTGTAACAAGCAGACTGTGGGAAAATGGATGCTACTGTGTGACAGGGCTGAGGCTTCACCCCCACTTTGGAAGTGACTCGAAAGTCAACATCACACTTGTGATAAACAGCACAGAAGCTACCATGGCTTTCCGCTGGCATTATCCATCACCACAGTGAACACAGATGGTTGGTAGCCCAGAAGAATGAAACAAAAGAGCTTTATAAATTAGCTCTTGAAGGTTTTTCCGTGAAAATGAAGCCTTGTTCTTATTCCTTGATATTTAAGGATGATTCGGAGGGTGTCATAAATAAAAACCTGCTTGTTTTCTCACATGGAAAGTTCAGACTTTTCTCTAGGAGACATTGTGTCTGGAGAAGTCACAGAAATGTGACAAGAGTCAAAAACTTGAAAATGAGGAATTCAGAGGTAATGGGATTTCTTAGGTGAACCATTTTAAATTAGAATTTTGTCTGTGTTTGTTAACCTATGTATTCCTGACTGACAAGCCTGGGAGAAGATAGGGCTCTATCAGCCATCCACACTCCTGCCACTTTTGCTAGCTGGTTAGCCCTCTCAGGAGGCATTTGTCTGGCCCTCTCCATTTCTGAGACTCCTCCTGGCAAGACTGGATGAAAACCTAATTCCTGAAGTTTATAAGATGCAAAATAGACAATGCCCCTTCACCTCTGAATAAACTAACCTTTTCAACCTCTGAAAAAAACCTCCTAACTCCTAAGAACACTTGATAGGAGGCTTTCAGGAACTGTTCATATAATGCACAATGCTGAAAAAAAGAGCAGAATTTTTGGGGGAGGGTATGTCTTTGACAATTCCCTTTTAACTATGTAAACAGGAATGCTGTCTAGGAATAAAATATGTTTTCATCCCGTAGAGTGCTATTGTTCCCACTTCCCAGTGGAAGTGTGAATTTTGGCCCAATGCGTGAGAGTCTCATATATTATGGGGAAGTGCCTTGGCTTCTTTATGTGTTGCTGGATATTCAGGGCTTTGTGGGTAATCCATATCAGCCTCCTGCTCTCTTTGATCCAGCCTGTGGCCTGAACTGCACAACTCTCCTGAAGGAGAGGCAAGAAACTTCTGCCAAGCAGCTGTGCAGCTTTGCTGCATGATGTTCTCTGTGCCTGACCTCCTGCTTTCTTCACTGGATGTGGATGGGCAGAGATTTGCCTTGATCTCAAATTCCCTATGGGAGGAGAAAAGATGAACACTTGTGAAAATCATAGGAAAGTGCAAAGTGAATTGAATAGTCAGGACACTGGTATGTACCTCACAGCAACAAGCAATGGAATAGGACTAAGGAAAGAAAAAATACCAGGAAAAAAAAGACTCAGATGTTAAATTGCAGTTCTGTCCCACTTCCTGACCAATTTAAAGTTCTCGAGAGATTTTTTGGAAAGAAAACATTAAAATTTTACATTAAATTGTGGTTCTGTCCCACTTCCTGACCAATTTAAAGTTCTCAAGAGATTTTTTGGAAGGAAAACATTAAAAATATAAAGGGAGAAATGATACTGCATTGGCACAGCAGGACTTATTAATGAGTCTGAATGATGTCCTGCTATTTTAAAAGTGCTTCGTGCAGGTCACTCTTTGATAAAAAATGTGACACTGACTAATACCTCTTGTCAGCTGAGCAGTCCCCAAAACACATTGCTCAATGCATCTCATGGCTGATCAGGCTAGTCCCTTCACAGGGTACAGTAGGGCTGCCCTAAGATATTGTCTTTTGTCCTCTTGACAAGCAAGTGGTGCAATGATGTCATCCACCTTCCCAGACTAGTTTTTAAAGGACTAAATGCACCAAAATAATGGGACCCCCAGAAACAGGAAAACTTTTACTTCCTCCAAAACTGCAGTACAGCCCTGGAATAGCTTGAGTTACTGCTGTAGCAAGTGCCTTACAATGTTAAGAGAGAAGGAGAGACCACAAGGAGCTGAGTCCATGACACAGAGCAGAAAAAAACAGAGGTAAAGCTTAAGATGAAAGAGTTGTCCTTTAATTATCAGGGCATACAGCTCATGCCTGGAGACACAGAGAAGATTTGAGGCAGATGTGACTGGGGAATCTTCATGGTTTGCAGAAGAGGGAAGGAATCATCAGGACAAGGAGAAGGGGTATATGAATGAATGTTCAGAGGTGGTACAGAGAAGTAGAGTAGCTATATTTTTTCCTATTTTGTATCTAGTCTTGTTTTTCAGCCAATGAAGACTGCATGCCAGTTACAGCTGTGTGAACAAAACAAACCCGGAATGTGCATTTGCCTGTGCCAATAGTTTCAATTGAGAATGCGTGAAGTACACATTAAGCCAGGCATCAGAGGACAGGAATTTCGTGACAAGGCACTCAGTAAAGGCAACAGAGAGAAGAAAACATGGACAGAGAAAATTATCTGGGAAAGCTCAAAATGCTGGCCACTACTAGAGCTGTGTGAGTGTCTCTCAGGTCAGCTGACCCAGGGAGTGTGGGACTCAGTGAGACCCTTTGATTAACATGAATGCCTAAGCATTACTTCTGCACATATCATATCTCTGCACATTTAATTTGTTCTCAGATTGCTTCTTCTTTCTGTAAAAAAAGAAAAAGATCTGTGCTTATAGAGAGTGCATCAGTAATGTAAATGAACATGTCATCAAAGCAAATGAAATGTGATTTGTTCTCATTTTCATTCTTTGTCTAACACAGTGAATCAATGTTTACTTACAAGCATGCTTTCACTCTAAATGACCCATGCAAGTTCAGTGAGGTTGAATGAGGCCAGAGTTTGAAAAAAAAAAAAGAAATTCAGTCATGTACTAAGCACTGATAACAATAATACAGATATTACATTGCAAAGCTTTTGGAAAAAAAAAAAACAACTTACAGTTGGAAAAGCCATGCTTGCCCTATTCTCCTAGAACTCCCCCAAACTTCCTTTACAGATCAGTGATATCATTAAAGCATCTGCTCTTGTCAGATCAGCCAGTAAAATGACTTAATAACACTCACCTCAACACCAACATTTGGCAAAGACTGATGACTTGTTGGTGTGCTGGAGGAGGCTGGATTGAAGAAAGAGGAGCAGATGTGAAGAGACATATACATTTTTTCTTTGTGAAACTGGATGCTCAGAAATATGGAAATCACACAATCACAGAACAGGTCACTTTGGAAGGGACCATGGGGGGGTCATCTGGTCCAACCTCCTTGCTCAAGCAACTTCCTTGCTCTAGGAATTCCTAGAGCATGTGGCACAGGATTGTGTCCCTACAGTTCTTGAACATCTCCAGTGAGAGAGATGCCATGACCTCTCTGGGCAATCTGTTACAGTGCTCATGGTGATAAATGACAAAACATAACCATGCAACTGCAGCTTCTCCTTACAGTCAGCAAAGTGATGTTCCCAATTAGTTTGGGTGCTTGCTCCTGAAATGCTTAGTTGATTACTCTGTGATACCTGTATTTCTAGATGCAAGGCCACTCTGCATGAGAAAACGCAAACAGTGCATCTGAAGAAGGGCAAATTATGTCTAGCAAATTTGGTGGCTCTCTATGACAGAATAACAGCAGTGACAGATGAAGGGAAAGGATCTGATGTCACCTACCTGGACTTGTACAAAGCATTTGACACAGTCTCACATGACATCCCTGTCTCTAAAATGGAGAGACAAGAATTTTAATGGATGGACCTCTCAGCTGATAAGGAATTGGCTGCATGGCTGCACTGAAAGAGTTATGGTCAATGGCTCCATGTACCATGTCCATCTCCAGGGCCCCCAACATAGGAAGGACATGGAACTGTTGGAGTAGGTCTGGAAGAGTGCCACAAAGGTGATCAGAGGGCTGGAGCACATCTCCAATGAACACAGGCTGAGAGAGCTGGGGTTGCTCAGCCTGAAGAAGACTCCAGGGAGACCATATTGTGGCCTTCCAGTACTTAAAGGGGGCCTACTAGAGAGCTGGAGATGAGTTTTCACAAGGGCATGCAGTAATGGGACAAGGGAGGATGGCTTCAAACTGAAAGAGAGACAGTTTAGATTAGATATTAGGAGGAAAGCCTTTACTGTGAGGGTGGTGAGGCACGGGAACAGGGTGACCAGGAAAGCCGTGGATGCCCCATTCCTGGAAGTGTTCAAGGCCAGGCAGGATGGGTCTCTGAGCAAACCTGATGTAGTGAAAAGTGTCCCTTCCCGTGACAGGGCACTGGGACTAGATGATCCTTAAGGCTCCCTTCCAACCCAGACCACTTGATGATTCTTAAATAATGCAGAGTTGGTTGAGAACAAAATTTCAGAAAAAAAAAAAGGCCAAAGTCTCAGACTGAGAAGTTCAAATGGAAATAGGCTTGCTGTCATAAATGGAGAAGGATAAATACATGTCTATATACTAAACACTCCCCAATACCTATGAATGCTAGCTTGGAACTGGTCAGTGACTTGTTCTGCTTGGGCACACAGAGGTGTGAAGGGGAATAATACCATCCTTGATGCACCTTAAGGAATGGTGGCCCTTTCAGTGTGCATGGTCACACTGGTTGTGCTGACCAACCTGATGGGAGATGCGACAAATAATCCCTGGCAGGATGAAGACAGCTCAAGCAAAAGCCCTTCCTGAGGGCTAATCCTGCCTCTGGGGAGTAAAGCCCAAGGGTGTTTGGAAGCTCTGCACATTTGGCTGCAAAAGTCGTCTTCTTGTCGGCTCCTCAGATTGCGTCTAACTCAGTATCAGAGCTTCCCTGCCATCTTATGATAAATGAGAGCGTAGCAGATAAGACTATAATTCAAAAAGCACAAATGAATCTGGCTCAATTAAATTTTTGTAAGTCTTCAAGCTTAAAGCCAGGTGAATGTCCACAAGCCAAATGCCTAAGCTGCTCTCACCTCATGTAACCTGTGGTTAATTAGCAATCTATGTGACTAGTTTAACTAAATTTTTCCTATGTTTGTAAAGGAGAGTGGTGGGAGAGTAGTATTAAACATATTTCACAATAAATATGGCTAGCATTAAATATAAGCTGATTTTTAAATGACAAGTGTAGACAGCATTCAGAGGAGTTTTATCAGTGATATTCCTTCTCTCTTGACTCCACTTGCCTGTCTGACAACATTTCAAAGGAGCAGTTCACAGATGTTTATTGAATAACTTTAACACAGCCTGTTTATGCCAAGATGCAAAGCATTTTTAGTGAGAAGACTCTGGCCTTTAACTGTTTGTACATTGTTTCTCCACATATCTGCCAAATTATCTACCCTAATTACTTCATTTTGGGTGTCTTAGATGCAGAATTAGGCCCAGAGAGAACATATAAGTGGAACAAAGTTTTAAAAAAAAAAAAAAAAAAAAAAAAAAGAAAGCACATCTGACATCACTACACAAATATCCTTAACTCATTCACTGACTTCTGGCAGCCTCTATCCTGTCACCCACATGTATAACTAAGGCTTGAATCACCACTGAGAGAAGCTAATGACATCATTCCCAGGACCACAATGGCTTTCAAACTCAACTGTTCTGTGGATCTGTCTAATTCTGATGCAGTTCTCATCCTACTCCATATAAACTAACTCCACTACAAGCTTATTATGTTAATTTTCTTTTTTTTAATGTCAATGACATGTCCTGTTCATCAGCTTCTTCTTCTAGATACATTTTTAACCTCAGTTCCCTCTAGCCTGTCCATCAGAATTATCGAGATACCTGGAACCATGGAATGGTACAGCCATGGAGCTACTTTCCCCTTGTGTGGTACAGCCTTGGTGTGAATCTCTTCCTCGTGACTTTTTTCATTAAGATGGGCAATTTTTGCAGCACAGTCCAGATACAAGTCAAAGGTCAAAGGCTGGGGTTTTTTTTCCCTATTCAAGCGTATGTGTATGTCTAATATTTATTTTCTACTTCAGCTGTTTCTGACAAGATAGGGGTAACTGGTATCTTGAATTAACCATGTCAAACCTAGGAATGCTACAAAATGGCATGAAGTTTCATGCAGCTCATGTCTTATTAATCTTCAAAGCCCTACTCTGAAAAAGTTATCTTTACAATCTTTAAGTGCATCTGGTATTTCTATCTGAGCTTGTTCAGCTCAAATTCATGCACTTAAAGGTTACACATGTGAGGGGAGCACACCTTTCCAGGAAACAGCCAGTAGCCTGAATTTGTCTGAAAACCTTTTAAAACTATCCAGCAAATTCAAGTCATTCCTCCTTCCTCCTTCAGTGTCCTCACACCTCCCAGAACTGTCTCAACACATGCATGAAAAACAGGAAAGGGAAAATCATAAAAGCTCACCCCTACATTTCATCTGAATAAAATCCAGCTGGTGAATTGACTGCAGTAAAGGTTCACTATCCAGAGTCAAGTCAAACTCAGCAGACACTTTTGGCTCCAAGGCTCCTTTGACCCACTGTTCCTGAGATACCTGAACTCGCTTGATTAAAGCATCTGAAATCTGAAAGAGAGTATCAGGTTTATAATAAAATGGCAGATGCACACATTAAAACTGACAGAATGCCTGTGAGATACAGCACAAAGGAAACAGGATTAAGACAGCAAAACACATGAGATGGGATCTGTTCGTTTTGGGGTGAGGTCCATTTATGTTGCATCCTTTCATCTTGTCTTTTCAAAATAAATCTTATATTAGGCTAGGAAAGTAAAACCTGCATTTAATAAGCCCGTTAAGATTATGTTGTGTGTCATGCCTTTGAATGCCACATATAATTCTATACTCTGTTCTCTGATCTGCATGGTCTACTTTTGCTCTCCTGTTTAAAAAGAAGTTGCACAAAGAGAGGCTTAAATGTTTGAGTCTCTCCATTCAGCAGAGATGATTAAGTGGATGAAAGCTAAAGGATTAAAAAAAATTCAAATGGTAAGGAAGGTGTATATTACTTACACTGAGAGTGATAAATTGTCAGATAGATTTTCACATATATGATGGATTTTCTACCATTACATCAAAACTGAACTTAATTTTTAAAAATTTTCCCTAGCTCAGCCCACAGACAATCAGACCAAAAGTCAAACTAAAATGATCACAACAGACACTTCAGGAAGTTAAATCCTGGCTCTGTGGGAATCAATGAACTCAACTGTCCTTGAGTTCAGTGAAGCTGCCATTTGGATATCTGGAGTCCCTGACAGTGAACTTCCTGTAAGTCACAGGGAGTAGATTTTTTTTTTTTTTTTTTCTGGTTATAACAGAGAGTTTTCCTTTGCTGCAGGAATTTTTCCTCATTACTTTTACTGAGGGCACTCATGTCTGAGCCTCTGCATCAACAGCTCCTAATCAGTCTGTGCAGTAGGTGGAGGAGCATCCCACAGCCTCCTGCAACCTTGGAGTCATTTATTGGGATGCTGGATCCCTTGGCCATGTCTCAATATCCTGGCTGCAGAAGTAGTTGCTCAAAGTAATGCAGTGCCTGTGTGTCTGCTGGCTGTCTTGAAAGCATCATTAGATTAACCAGGAGACAATAAAAGCAAAAATGGTTTTGGTTTTTTTTATAAAGGAGGCTGCAAAAACTGAAGCCACAGAAGTTACAGGGAAAGTAAGCTGAAAAGAAAGTAAAGCATGTATCTAGATAGCATGTAGGTAAGACCTAAAGGTTTTGTTTGTCCTGTAGTGTCCAACCAACAACCTGTTAAAATCTGTGCAACCTTGAGATTAATCTACACCACATATTCCCCTCTCTTGCTTGAGACCAGACATGACAGTAACAATCAGTCTGGAGTGTTAATAGGTTTAGGTTGGCTAATTCTCATCATGTATTTTAGGGATGCTCTGACAAACCCCTGAGACTTATGCATTCATGTGTGCAGGTCATTTTGTTTGATGTACCTTTCTTTTTAGGCAATAAATAAGGCAACAAAACTACTAGGGCAAAATAAAATTATTAATAAACATGTAAGAATAAATTAAGTAAAATAATTTATGGGGAAAAAACACTGTTATGTTTTGTCTCATCAAGAGATATTTTCACTGTTTGCATCTAAGAAACAATATCCTGCAAATTAAGGCAATTATTGGCTAGGCCATATTTTGCAAAGAAAAGGTACCTGGAGCTGTCATAGGTCTTGATGCAACAATCTCAGTAAAGCAAACCCTTCAGACTAGATTTCCTTACAGCGAAGGTGCTGAAAGGACTCTTACACGGGAAAGCAAAGGGGAGAAGCACAAGGGGGAGAAATACTACTCTGCTGAGTCACTGACCTCTCCAAATTAATCAGTGAGTTCTGTTGGGTTTCTCAGATAAGAATAAAATAATATCCTGCAAAAAGCTATCATTAGCTGCATAGCATCTTTTTCTCAGTCCAGAAGGAAGGGCTGGCAAGAGGAAAGACATCAGGAGTTAGGGGAGTTGTGTGACCACTAACACTTCACCTCAGACAGGGTGCCGCTGTTAAAGCCATCTCTTTGCTGGGACACTCATGTAGTCACCAGGCTCTCTGAGTTTTTAGACAGTACTTACAGGAGTTAAGGTGAACTGCCTTGGAGGTGGAAGGGACTAAAACAAAGCCACACATTTTTAGACTTAGCTTTAATGTATTTTGTTTGTTTTTTTCTTTCCCAGAACATTAGGAAGAAAAATACCTGTAAAAACCCAGAGGGATCATTTTCTTTGATAACTTCTAGGCAGTATTCCATAAGCCCTGTTGACTGGTGTAGCTTCAGTGTACAGTGATTTATCTGGTCCCAAACAATCTGGAAAACAAACATCAGTACAGTTCTATGACTGCCTCAGCTTGCAGTCAATTGTATAAAATTATTTCAGTAGAGACGGGGAATGGCAGAGTGTGTTAAATCTATGCTTAATTTAGCTGCCATATGGCTATTGCCATATCTCCATCAGCTTCACTCACTTGCTTTGTACTGTAAATAGCGATAATTAGCTTGGCAAAATGTTGTGCACAGGGAATCTCATTTTTTAGAGCAGATTAATTTCTCAAAGATTAGTCTTGCTTGGGGCAGAGAGGGCACAGAACATGTCTCTGCATTTTCAGTGTTCACATTTCCAGTCACACTTTCACTAACATCTGAGCTTTTAAAAAGTCCTTCACTTCAGAGGCAAACTGCTGAAGTGGTTTCTCGCAGATAATACCCTAACATTCTCTTCACAATTTATCATTGAACCTTCTCTGCTTAAGAACACATTGCTGGAATTAAGAAATAAAATAGCTGCATTCCATTTTTGCAGATTTTGGCCTTGATTCTGCTGCCACATGGCTGTGGACTAGGTCTAGTAGCACTGTGTTCTGTAGGACGATTTGTGACAGACATAAACTGCAGAGTTTGCTGTCCTGTTAGCAGTACGTCCTGAGTGCTGGTTCTTGTTAAGCAAGCTGAATGCTGATCTCAGGTGGATTTTGTTAACTGATATGTTAGATAATCCATTTCAGTTTTTCCTTCTTAGATACTTTTAACGTGAATGGCACCGTAGTACCTCAAAATCACATAAAGATCTGCATTTTCAGAAATGTGTCTATTTAAATATTTCTTGACTGCTACTTCATTCAACCACTTTAGATTTCTTCTTGCCATCTCCTTTTACTGCATTTCTTTAACATATTTTGAGTAGCTCATGTATTTCTGGAGGTGGCTTACCTGAATTTAAAGATTCGAGGAGATACCAAAATTACAACTGTTTCCATGGCCATAAGGTGCCAAAATCCAAACCACACACAGGTTTCACTGATAAGCACCTCTCAAGAGATAGCCCCAAACCATCAGATAAATAAAGATTGATGGCCTGAATCAACAAACTGCTGAAGTATATCCATCACTTAATGTGCGTAGGCACAGTTCCATTAAACTGCTGAACTGGAACCTGCCAAAGGAACTTTGGAATTTGGTCAGTAGGAGATTTCATGGTGTAAAGGGTTGGGGAACTTGACAAACCACACCAGGTATCTATCAGCAGCTGTGCTGAGCTGATGAGAGGAGTGCTCACCTTCAGCTTGTGCTCACGTTCCTTGGTGACCTTTGTGAGCAGTTTTGCCTTTTGCCGTGTTAATGCGTCAACCAAGGCATCGCACTGAGCCACAAGACAGGCTTCGTAATCCAACCCGTTCTCCTACAACAAGGACACAGTCATACCCATCAAAGAATGCACAGTTTGCACCTTAAGCTACTGCTCATACCTGCTTTTCTGTTCAGAAAAGATTACCTTTCAAGACCCTCCGCATTTTTGTTGCCTTTCTGATTTCGTTACAGCTGTACCAGTAATAGCTGCATACTGCAAAATGAAACAGTAACATGCCATGCCACAAATGGTCTTACTCAAAACCATGATTTACTGACACTTTCCTGATGACAGATGTAGTACAACATAATGTAAATGCTAAATGTAACGTACACACTGCATACATACATAAGAGGATTCTACTCCAATCTGTTTCAATTATCCCACTGTAGCAACTTTGAAATCACTGGCTCTGTACCACAGCAATTAGAACAGAATTATAGACCAGAATCTGGTCTACTGGCTTATTACAAGGAAATTAATGAGGTACAAAGCCCTAAGGTTTGCTTTGAGTACTTTTTTTAAAATAGCTAGCACTTGGCAGTGGAGCTATGTACTTGATTAGCTTTTAAAAAGAGAGACAACTTTCTACTCACATTATGGTAAAATTCTTTGCTAGGCAGAAACCAGCATGAGGTATACAACACTAAGCCTTTAGTAGGTTCTGGGAACAATTTAGCATTACATAAATCCCTGGAACTGCTTCTATAGTACCCATTCAAAGGAAGACTCTCCCTCACCTCCTCTGCTCATGAGACTAGAAGGAGAAAACTTTCAAGCTCCTCTTCCAATGAGATGTTTATGTGTGCTATCAGCTTTCCTCCCAAATATCCCAATTTAAAAAAGAAAAAAAAATCATTAAATGTGAGAAGACTTTAAACATGTACTGAAGGAGAAGCACTTCTTTGCTAAGACATTGTAGTCCCCTAACTCATTACTATCTCTTAGCTCGTTTGCTTTTCTCTTATTTTCTACTCATTTGCTTTGTCTTCTTTGAGTTCAAAATTTTCAGCACTGTCCTCCCTTCCCTCACTGTGACCCATGCATCCCATTCTCCAGCTGATGGATGCAGGGTCAGTGTTCCCTGAGAAGCCCCCACTGCAGTCCTAGACCTGCTGGCGAGATGTGGGCAGGGGTTTATCTGAGGGTGGGGAGACACCAAATGGCTCAGCTGCTGCTCACAGGTTTGTCTTGGACTCTTCCTGTTTGCATCTCTCCTTCCTCGGCTTGTATCACACCCAGCTCCCCCTTAAGCCCATTTGCATCCTGTCACTGCTGAAATGCTGGTTTGTGCACAGAGCCTGAATCAGTCCGGTGGCTGTAATGCATCATTTCTCTCCTCATTTTCTGCTCACACATCAAATGGGTGTTTGGCGATATGCCTCCTTCAAGTGAGAAAGTATGAAATTGTTACAGCAGATGGGAAAATGGGAAAATCAGATCATGACAGCAACAAGGAGAAGCAAGGAAGCAACAGGAGCAGTGGGGAACAGGCAGTATCTGAAAAGAAAAGACCAAGAGATATAAAAGTGACCTCAGAGAAGAGAAAGGCAGGAAAAAAGAGGGGCAAACATCAGATCTGCAAAGCAAGGAAAAGAAAAATAGATTACTAATTTGCAAACTGCCCCAGGTAAGATGAAAGCATGGTTCCTGGTAGCCCTGGCAAACTCAGAGAGGAGATAAAGAGTGTGAATGGCTGCCTGGTCTGCAGCACATTGAGACTGGATAATAAGATCTGCATATTGCTGGCTCCTTTGTGAAAAAGTATTACTAAAATACATTTTTGCTGAGGGGTAAATGTCCATATGCGAGTGCAGCAACCGTCATAAGACTTCTGTAAATAACCTGCTCTGAGATATGTGTGTCTGGCAATAAACCTATGCACAAAGGCTACATCTGTTCCCTCACAAAGTAACAGTACAAGAATTGTGTTTTGTCCAAATGTCAAAAGGCACAGACTGGCTCATGACACATCTAAACCCTTTCCCCTCAAAGAGTGTGGCTGTACCAAAGCTGACTACCAGGAGCATTCCCTGGTATGTGCTATCATCAAAGGCAGCTTGAACATCGCATGAGAGGAATGCAATTTGTCATGGGAGAAAACCATTCCAGGAAGCTCCTTAGGGGTTCAAGTGTGTGGGTGATCATCTTGGAGCCGTGCCCCAGCCTTGTTTTCCTTAGGAATACAATATGCAGCTGATTAGTCCTGCCATTTTGGTTTACTGAACTTGATGTTTCACTCAGGCTCAGGATGAACACATGAGGGTCAGATTCAGATTTGTGCCCAGACTTTGGCTAAATGTTAGAGGTTACTGCTGGATGTAATTTCCTCTTCTGAGCTCTCCTCTAGCTTTTTAAGCAATGAGCAGCATCAAATAAATGGCTTGGTCTTTTGATCCAACTGTAGCAGCTCCCTTATGCAGAGCAATTTGGCAGTGATTTTATTGAAACACATTAAAGGATTTTACAGCATAGTCATAAATAGTCATAATAGGCCACTTCTAGGTTTCAGAAGGGAAAAATACATTTGTAATGGAGCTAGATGACTCAAGAAAGATTGGTGATAGACTATTGTTTTGGATGGATTATCCCATCCTAAAATAGCTGTTCATACCTACAGGAAGAAATGCTCTGTAGAGGTGCCTGTCTATTCTCCTTGGACAGTGAAAGAAGTCTAAATGAGTGGACTACATAACTATGTGAGCTGCATAACTGTTAAATGGGTGAGTCAGCTGAGAAAAACATCACACTCTAGCCAAAATACAGCACATTACACATGCCAGTCAGCAGCTTTGCACTGGTTTCTTTCAGTTAAATGTCCTTTAATTTTACCAGTTTCTCATTTTGGTGTATTCCCTTCCTCATGTGGCTGTGGGAGACTGTGAGGATGCATTGTTAGGCTGCCCTGGGATAACCCAAGAGCTTGGGCATCTCTTGTAGTACGAATTCATCCTCTGGGGTTTTAAGTGGAATGCTTTAATGAATAAATAATAACCTTTTTGAATTTCTGCTTTGGTTTTCTGTTACTAACAAGCACAGGACTTGTTGATGAATGATGAGCAAGCAGCAGAGTGGACTACTGAAGAGCAGGTGATGCATATCCCATTGCTGTTGAGCATTGCTGCAGCAGAAAACAAGTGTCCCCTCCTGGACACTGTGCAGCTCAGACTAGAGGGGCACATTTCCAGGTACATTCCGCAGGGTGAGAAGGACATTGAGGATCATCTGAGCTCCAGCACTGATGAGTCTAAATTTGATTGAAATTAAGGCTTGTTTCATTTTGGGTTTGTGCCCTCAATTACTGCACACACTATGAGCTCTTTTTCTGACTATTAAATCTGGACAATTACAGGCATGAAGATAACTTACGCTCCAATAAATGACACATTGATTTAGCAGTAGTTACTTTTTTTTTTTTTTTTTGTAGGATATTCCTGTATTTTTGAGTATGTGTAGGACTTTCTTAGAAGCACTCTAATAGGCAGGCTGACTGGATTTTTTTCAGAAATTAGTGCATTTTTAGGAAATGAAAGATGAAAAGCTAGCAGTAAATTTTGAATGTGTTAAAATGAGAATTTATCCTAAATGCCAAATTCAAGCAATTGCAGTCAGGGAGGAGCCTAGAAGCATGACTAATGGATTCAAGATTCAATCAAACACTAATCAACACAGCTCAGATGTCCAGTATTGAGTATCAGCTTTTTGCAACAAACAGCAAACAATCTAGAAGCTAAGAGGGCCTTGTGGGCATTCTTTGATGAATAATTTTACCTAGCAAATCCATTAAAGGAAGGTCAGATGATTCCAGGAAAGATGAGAATAGCATAGGTGACAAAGTCATCAAATAAATTATTCACTCAGTTCTATTGATTACTGTATTATCAAAACAAATTATATGCTACAGTTACCTGGATCTGCTGCAATAAATTTTTCAGCTGAACCAAAAATTCTTTAGCTTCCTTTGCTTTGTCTGAAACACCATTTAAAGCCTGAGACAGCTGTGCCTGCAAGGGAGAAAAAAGGAAGAGAAAAAAGAAAAAGTTAGTGATAAATGCAAGTGTTTTTCTTAGTAATCCTTGGATTTAATGATTAATAATGTGCCAAAAGGCTTACATGTATTCCTAATTCCACAAAGTGTTTGCGCTAGAAAAGAATAGTTAAGATATTTACTGTAATCAGATTTAATGAGGGTGAAATATGCATTGGAGGGGCAGTCAAGTATTGTGTCTGCACGTTCCACTTTATTGCAGCAACTTGGTAAGTCAAACCCCTTCTTATAAAACAGCTACCCACATGCATAAGGAGGTAGTAGTCTTACACTTACACAGTAGCATCTGTCATGCTGAAAAATCCCCAAGTGCTTTCCGAAATGACACTTCTTTTTAATCCAAGTCTGAAATCTTTATAAATGTGGTAGATCCTACTAAACCTGAGATATACTAGGACTTTAAAGACAAATCTGCCTTCTCAGACTTCATAGTAATGTCCCTTTGGGGCTCCAGTTTTCCATACTCCAACTCAACAAATGGGTGAATGTTTCTTCAAAAGCTGGAAAAAAACCTTCCTCTAACTTTTGACCGGTAAGGCACATAGAATATGTCTTTTTTTAAGTCCACCCTCTAGGCCTGAACTTCCCTTTCCTCAGCTAACACCTGAGATCTTTAAGCTGAACCACAGGCTTATCAATGAACTTTGAGGACAGGAAGGGAAGAGTGGTTTTGCCCCTGGCAGACCCAGTGATGCATTTTGGGGTCCCAATGCCCTGAGCTGGAGGACTATGACTGTGAGAATGATTAACTCCCAGTCAACCCCAAATTTGTGCAGGATTTGCTACTCCAGATAGATCCCTGTAAGTCTAGAAGTCCCAATAGGATTCACTAAGTGTACTCAAAGAACTGTCTGATGTCATTGTGAGGTTCTGCACCTGGGATGGAGCAACCCTGAATGTATGCAAGACTGGGGAACAAGAGGCTGGAAAGTGGCCCCTTGAAAGCACATTAGTGCTAAAATCTAAATGAGAATATGCTTTACAAAATTCATTTGCAACAAATGTAAAGGGAAGACACATTATTGTGCCTATTTCTCAATATTTAAATCTTTGCTATTTTCCTACACAAACCCTTGTTAATGCACAAAAACCTGAAATGATGAAGTTTGATATTAACACTACAGGAGGCCACAGAAGCAAACTCCAGGTCCATGAAAAAATCTCTGTTTTCTGTGAGATCAGACAATCAAGAGTTAAGGTCAGCTCTGCACAGGCTGATCATGTTTGCCAAAGTTTGAAGCCTACCTTTTTTGATCACACTTTCTGTTCCACTCACAGGGCACATCTGAGCCTTTGATTTGTCAAGATGACACAGAACAAGGTTAAAGCAGCACACAACAAAGCAGCTGGGTTGTAAGCAAGAAAAAAATAGGTGGCAGAAGCATTATATTCTCTGTCATTGACTGTCCTGACCAAATTGTCCCAGGGAGGCAAGGGTTCCTTTCTTTCAAATCAAAACCAATGGTTGGTCCCGACAAAAGTAAAGCTTCCACTTTCCCAACATCTGCCCCAGCTCTCAAATAATCTCAAAGAGCATTTCACCAGATCAGAAGAGACAAAACCAGTATGTGGGCATCACAGCAGCTGTAGAAAACCGCCACAGATGAATTGTAAGCAGCATATATACCAATGGCAATCAGCACAGTCACTCCTGGCTCCTGGCACCTGGCACACTGCCATAACAGAGCTGCAACGGAAACTCAGCCATGTCACTGTCTGAAGGGCTCATAAGCAAATTGATCTGTTCATTAAAACCTGTGGTTGCATTAACTCAACTGCAGCATGAAGCTGAATAGAAGATCAGCTTTCCATTTGTGAAACCCACTTAGAGATAATAGCTTTGTTTTTCCAAGCATTTGTAAAAGATACCTTGCAAATCAGAGGAATTTAGGAACTTCTCGTTAAAATCAAGTGGAGCTATAGTCATATAGTCATATCTAAGCCCTCAGTAAACCAACCAAGACATAAAAAATGCCCTGTACACCCAGAGCAATCTTTCATACCGCAGAAATATTTATTGTAAGCCAAACTGAGATGTAACAAGATCCATTGACTGGGACAGTTAATAACTCCTGACAAACTGAATTCCACCTGGTGTTATCCTTACTTTAATACTTGGTCTTGCAACCAATAATCTGAGGGCTGGAGATTGATACTAAGTTTCTATTTCCACCAATTACAGGAACACAGGAATCACAAGGGTAAGTAATTGAACCCAGATGGCAGGGAAGACCTCTGATTTCAGATAATGGCCATGTCCTTTTTCAACCAAAGTTCATGCTCATTTAGCTTGCCTTCCCTCCATCTCTCTTTAGCAGCAGATTAACTATTGATTACATAAGCTTGTCCTGGTGTTGATTTCTCACAAAGCCCACATGTTTTTGGAAACACAAATCTTTCAGTCAGGAAATAAAAGCAGGCATGTAGACTCCTATACTTGCCTGCCTGCCTACCCTTCACAGACCTATACAGCTGTGGGTGTTTTCTGCATTTTGGTATGTATGTATAGTTAAGCCTTTAGAATGGGCAGAGCTGAAATGTGTCCCCCATCATTCCTCATATTCGCAGGTCAGAAGACCTACCTAGATGTGATTACAGTACCACTATACTTGCTAAGAAGACATTAAAGGATTAAATTTCAGCAGAAGACTAAGAGTTTTTGTTAATAACCTTGAACTGTCGGTCCAGATGCACTTTTTAGGCAAGTGAATATAATGAAGTCCAGCTAAACCAGGGGATTTTCATAGATTTGTACCATTGAAGCCTCGTTGTTATTTTACACCAATTTTACTTTGTCTGTAGGACAAGTTACACACAGCAGTGCAATGGGGAACCTGTACCACTAACAGGGGCCAACCAGTCCAGTACAACTTTGGTATCAGCAGTACAGCTGAGGGTGAGTGCACATTTCTTTGCATGGCCTGCAGCACTGCCTGAACAAGGTTATACACTCTGTAATTTGCCACTAGGTCACTGTAATAAGACCCAGACAAAGGAGGAGCCAAACAAAGGGCTAACACAAGGAAGGCTTCTTGGTCTAAGAACAAACCTTTCAGCTGCCTCTGCCATCTATGCCTGGAGCATCTGGAGAGAACACATAAGCCTTAAATAATGTTTGGCATACCAGTCAATGTAAGTAATTTATGGTTTGGCCAAAGTAACTGCAGGTAATAAACTTGTAGAAATCGCTGTATCAGAGAACAATTTCTAAGCAGAAGTATCTAATTCCAAAACAATTTATCTGATGGATGTGAGATGATGATTTAAGCTGCCTGGCTATACAGTTCCATTATATTTATTTTGTGCCAAGCACATTTTTCTGGAAAATATAATATTCACAAGAGCATAATTTCAGAGTCCCCAAATTACATAATTTCAAGGGTTTCTTTTCACTAGAATTTTGACATTGATTGAATATGCAAATCAAGAGAAAAATCATGTTCTGTGATACCTCAGTCACAGAAAAAAATGCAGTAAAAATACAAACCAACATTTTTTTTTCCATATTTGACAGTAAGAAAGAGAGAAAATAACTGATTCTGAACTTTGATTACACTGGACTTGTCATGTTCCAAAAGACATCAGTTTTAACTCAAGGTAGACCACAGTACATCACAAGCTGCTCTCTCATGCTCTCCCAAACATCAGTCACATTTGAACTGTGAACTCAGACCCTGCTCATCAGAACATTTCTGCTTAGAAATGGATTCTGACACTGGGATATGAACAGCAGCTGCAAATGTTTAATCTGCTGCTTCTGGGCCAAGAGAACTTCTCTGTACAAACACTCATCATGTTAGGGATGGCTGAGCTGCTGGTAGAACATTTAAACTGAAACACCTCCAGAAGAAGTTTGTCTTTCTTCTTGGATGGATAAACAATGCAGATCAGCCCAAGGGGCATCTTCTTTGGATCTTAAAATAGAAAGCAATTTTTTTGTCTTGCCAAATACTTGAGCTTATCTTGTGCTCAGCCACTCCATGGGTGATGACACCAGTCTTGATTTTGACCTTTCCTGCAGTGTCTGAAAGGATCCCTCTGTGCTTTCTTTACTGCTAACTGCAAGCAGAGAGTAAAAAGAAGGGAATCCTGCAGCCAGCAGAGTTGGTCAAGTGCTCTTTGCACAGCTGTGGGAGAAGTCCTTTAACCCCAGTATAGCAGGAAGCTCCAAAGGATTGTCCTCAGCTCTCAGGTATTGAAGTCCCCTCTCTAAGTTCATATGTATGAACTAATCATATTTCCAGGGTCCATCATTCTCAGCAAGAAAGAACTAACTTCATACATATCTTTAACTTCTAAGGCCACATCTTGCTCTTTATTCACATGGTTGTAAAGCCTTATTTTTAGCAAGGAAAGCATGACCAAGTGACCCACTCAACTCCTGTGTAGCCAAGCAAATGGGTCTGACCTGTTCACAGAGGAATCCAGGGAAGGGTAGGGAGCATCACTTGCAGGGAAGCATGAATCAGACAGTGGCAATACGTGAATCAGAAAAACCTTTACTTGTCCCTAGTCCCCATCTACAATTCCTCATTTATCTTTGCATCATGAAAGTCCCTCCAGCCATTACTCCTGGCTTTTTTGGGAACCGAGTGGGAGGAGACCTCTTTAAGGCCCAGGAGAACACCCAATGTCCATGAACATCTGTACCACGCTTTCTTGTCTAAAACATTTGGGTGGCTGTGGGCCACTCTCCCTCATTGACATACAGTTGTGGCAGCTTGCAAAGGGTCCTGGATGAAAGGGAGGTGGTGAAAAGAAAGAACAGCCACCCTGTCTCCTCACAGGTAGCTGCTGCCACTGTGAGAGCATGGGAAGGCAATGCACAGTATGGCCAAGGACCCTGTGGAAGGCAAACAAGTTGGTGAGATGGACTTGCTAATTCCAGCTATCTGCCTGAGACCTGGTGGAACCTCACTGGTCGAGGTGACGCCAACATGAGAGGGAGTCTGGGTTTTCCAACCCTGAGCAGAGGCAGCGGGGTCAGCGGAAGTCAGGAAGGGCCAAAAACCTATGAGCACCATTCTGAAGGGAGAAAAGTCTGAGAGGATGATGGACACGAAGGATCTCATGTCCCACAAACTGCACCCGCTGTTGCGGGAACTGGGATGAACAAAACGCATTGCTGAGCATCACCCCAGCTTCGGGCATCACCCCAGCTCACAGCCGGCTGTCGGGACTCACCTTGTGCTGCTTCCACATGGCTCCCAGGGCCTTTACGTCGTGCTTACTGTGCTTGCCCTCCTCCAAGCACTGGTAGCAGACGGGGCTGCGGCAGCTCACGCAGTACATGCTGTAGTTCTCCAGGTCGTGCTCAGCGCACGTCGGCAGCTTGCGGCCGCCGCCCGCCCCCTTCCCGCCGCCGCCGTCCCCGCCGCCGCCGGGGGCGCCCCGGTGTGCGGGCGGCGGGGCCAGGCGGTGCTTGGCCAAGGGCCCGCGGGCCGGGTGGCAGCGGAGCTGGCATGCGGCGCAGTACAGCACCTCGCACTGCTCGCACAGCACGGCGGCCGGCTCGGGAGGGCTGCGGTCGCACAGCTGGCACTTGGCGGCGGCGGCGGCGGCGGCGGCGGCGTGGCCCTGCTGGTAGCGCTGTACGATGGCCTCCAGCAGCCGGTTGCGCTGGAAGCCGCGGAGCCCGCGCTGGTCCAGGGACGCGCTCCGGTGGCACTGCGGGCAGGTGAGGGAGGAGCTGGCGGGGCCGGCGCCCCTCGGAGCCGCCGCCGCCCCCGGGGGCGCGGGCACCAGCGGCAGCACCCGCACGCCATTGGGGGACTTCAGGCTGGGGGTGTAGGAGCCGTAGCCGCTGTCGGTCTCGCTGTGCAGGCTCAGCTTGTCCGCGTAGTCCCCGCCGCCGCCGCCTGCCGCACTCTCCGAGTCCAGGCAGGCGGCGGAGCCCGCGGCCGCTCCCGGCCCCGCTCCCGGCGCGGCGGCGGGCGGCGCGGGGCCCCGAGAGTGGAGTAGGGGCGGCAGGTGCTGCTCGCTCTCCGGGGTCTGCACGGCGATGGTGCGGGCGCAGGGCAAGCAGACATTGTGCGAGCAGGGCAGGATGATGGGTTCCCGGAACAGCGAGCCGCACACCGGGCACTTCAGCTCCTCTTCCATGGCAGCGGCACGGCTTTGTGCGCGGGCTCCTCAGGCGGGCGGCGCGGGGCCGCCGCCGGCTGCCCCCATCTCCCGCGGCTCCCCCTCCGCCGCCTCCCTCCGCTCCGGGCGCCGGGGCGAGGCAGGGAGGGCTCCGGCCGCCGCTGCCGCCCCGCGCGATTCAGCACCCGCCGCGCAGAGACAGCTCCGCACGGCCGGGCAGCGCCGGCGCCGGGGGAGCCGCCCGGCGGCCGCGGGCTGCTCGGGGCAGGGAAAGGCTGCCCGCCGGCCGTGGCGCGGGCAGGGAGCGCGGTGGGACTGTTTTAACGTTGGTGGCATAGAGTAATAATATATGGGGAAGGGAGGCGGGGGGCGGAGGCAGGGCAGGAGTAGGAAGGGGCGGGAAGAGCCCTTTCCAGCAAATAAAGTGGTCGCTCTCTCTACGCCTGGGAAAGGCTAAAATGTTTTTTAAAGGATCTCTACACAGCGATATCTTCATATGTTTAAATAAAGCCATTGTTTGGGTAGCAGATTGAACGCAGGCGGGGTTTCGTTATCTCTAGTAGCCCTCTCTCCCGTCCCCGAATCAAAGGGGGATGCTCATCAACCACCTAAGCTCGTGCCTCTCCTTCACAGGGCTCTCACCATGCTGGAGCAAAAACAAGATACACAAAATGTCAGATATTGACAGACGGAGGGATGAGAAAGGGGTTAAAAGGGAAGCACGAACCCCAGCTACAAACACTGTGGCTGGCAGAGGCGGCAGAGCGCAGCGAGAGGAGGATGTGCCACATCGCCCCAGCTCCCAGCCCTGTGACCCCAACAGGAATCTGCTGCGAAGATAAATCAGGGATGACAGCTGAGAGTTTATGAACTGAAAATAACCATCGTTAGAAGAAAGAAACCAGCAGCGGGAAATCCCCTATCTGTTTTGTTTACATATGCTTGGCATGGATGTAGCAGCGGTTTATTTCATAGTGAAGAGATTATATGTAAGAGTGATTTCACTGATTGTTATTATTGTGTTCGTCAATCTTGTTTAACAGCCACTACCATATTAAGCTCAATTCTATAAGCAGATCCTATTTTTTTGTTTGTTTTAAAATGCAAACTGGTCTTTTCAGAACAGCTATTAAAAAATGAGGAACTAAGTGGTATTAAATGAAAATAAATCAAAAAAAAAAAAAAGAAAAAAGAAGAAGAGATAATGTATTAAAACATCATAACATTTCTCAGTAAATGACAAGGTTTTTTGTGACACTGGTTAGGAAAGGGTTTTCTAGTTTCAGAGTTTGCTTCTGCCAGATTGTTAAAACAGTTGATGCACAGAAAAGGAGGAATGGGGTCAGAGAGTAGGAATATATTAAAGCTTCTAATTTTTTTTCAGTCTTTCCTCTCTGGAGTCCCTTTTTGTATCTTGCCCAGCCAGTCTCATGACAAGCTGACGGGAAAAAATCCCCAAGGGTTTTAAGTTTTGTAGTTCTCCATTTCAGAGTGAAAAGCAGCAAGTTTGGCCTCTGGCACATAGTAAAAACAGCCGTGACCCACATAAAGCTGCCTGTCATCTGGCTAGGCATCTTCTTCTTTTATGTGACCTCTGTGCTGAGATTGAGAGTTTCTAGACTGTGTGTTTGGGCTACCTCCAGCCAGAAACCTCAGTACTGCAAGAAGTGTTCTGAAACACCACTGATTTCACAGCTACCTTATGCTACTACATAGTAAGAAAAACCCATGGGTGAAATACTGTTATCTTTATAGTGGCTGTTCTTTGCTCTACCATCTGTCAGCAGCAGGAGTGGATGTACTCTAAAGATTTCTTGCAGACCTATAGGGGAATCCAAGTCACAAATTTCAAGTCTATGTTGAAAGCCATAATCCTAAAGGTAATTATGAAGGCATGGTAGCTTTTTCATGGACCTTTGTTTTCTTTCTTTACCTGTCCTGTGTGGAAGCTGGCAGTGATCATAACATGCATATAGTAGCATCAGGTCTGAGACATCAGAGAAAAAAAGAACTCGCAGGAAAATGGTGGAAATGTAAAGGTATGAACACCAAACCTGACCAGCTACCTTTTATAGCTGCTTTTTAGCTGGGGATTGCAATTTCCAGAGTTCTAATACACTGAATTTTACATATCCATTTCCAATTCTACTCTAGAGTTTATTTAAAATCCTAGAATCATTGGCACTTGACACAGGAAATGGCAAGAAATAAACCATCTGAGAAGCACATTCTCTTTCAAACACAACTTTTCTTCTCTCCCCAAACCTGACTTCACCTGAGAGCATATCACTATAGTAGGTGACATTTGAAATGAAGATTAAAAAGGTGATCTGTTCTTCTCTGTTCTGTGGTGTGACTTTTACATCATTCAGGATCTTTTTTAACCTGGTGAGTGAGTCTGAAATGCTAATACCCAAGAGAGCTATGGCTTTGAGACCAGGCAGAGCTACCCTTGTTTACCTGTCCTACTGGTCCCAGAACAGCCCTTGTTGCCAAGGAGTTGTAGAGTTTCAGTGCAGAAACATTCCTCCCTATGGCACCAGAGACTGCTGCTGGAAGTAGCACCTACTTTAACAATATTCAGTGCTCTGATGAGTTTAGGTTGCCCAGGACAGATTCTTCTCCTTATAAAAAGTATTTCTCTATATAACTGTGCTGCTGCTGATGGAAGTAAACAGTTAAAACATCACTGTAACCCTTACTATGCCAGGGGTCAGAATGGAAACTGGTCTAAGAGTTGAAAAATATCACTGAGCTTGAGCAGACTGACCTTGGAAATCCTTACTCTTGATGAGGAACAGATCCCACCAAGATGATTCCACTAATTCTAATTGAACGATTCAGAATGAACTATTTGGTCTGAGCCTGAAATACTTGGGCCTTTACTATGTTTTGTAATCAAGGCATTATTATAATGGCTATGATCCATATGATTGTTCATCTTTTTATGTTCAAATGAGTCTTTAATGTGTTAGAGCTGTAGCAGTGTATGGATAACCTAGAGACCCTACACTGGAAGTCCTAGCTTTGATCTTAATTTTAATTCTTCAGTATCACTAGTATCATCCCCTTAAACTATTAACCTTTGTAAGAACTTATTAACATCTTTTATATCCCCCCAATGGGAAAAAAAAAGAAAAGCCAATGAGGTTTATTTATAGATTTACATTTTAAAAAACCATAAGGCAAGTTGTGTACAACCCTGCAGAAAGGAGAGATTTGATTAATCTTTCCTCTCTTGCTTTATTGCGTATGCCTTCTCATTCTGCTTTTGTGTACTTCTCCTTCCTTTTCTTGTATTTTTTTATATTTTATATTGCCCTCACACATTAATCCATTTTCTGATAGTTTTCCTTCTTTCTTTTCTCATTTTTTTTTTCCTTCAACAGCTGTCCACCAAGGTCACTTCACTTTATTCAGTTTTCTTCTTTTACCACTGCTGTTTCTCCATGGGGAATTTTTTGATTCCAGTATTCCAACATCGCTTCCAATAATGGGCATCACTCCAAGCACACATCCTCTCATCTGAAGGGCAACAGGGAAGAAAAAGGATCTTATCTCCACAGGTTCTTATTCTATTGCAAGAAGGAGAACAGAGAAATAGTTCACAAGAGCAGAGAAGATAAAATGTGCTTGAGCTAAAGCCAGCAGTTTGTGTGGTAGTGTGAGCTGAAGAGTTCCACTGCCTTGTTAAAAATGTAGAGTGCTCAATTAGCAGCAGAGGATGCCCTCAGCAACCACAGTGGACAACACAGCTGCACCTGCTGTCCATCTCTGAATTTTAGGCTGGATTCTAACCAGTGGCTGTACACCCCACACACCTCAGCATGGCTTCTACGCATAATAAAAAACAGAGCACAGTGTAATCTCTCCTGTCTGCTTATTCTTCATCATGTTCTTTACCTAGACTCATCTTCCCAACATTACCAGCTCCAGTTGGGGCTGACACTGCATATTCTGTTTGAGGGGTGATGTGGCAAAGGGGCATAGGTAGGCAGACTTCCACTGTGGCTTAGAGGAAAAGCTGATCTATATGGTCCATGGGTCAGGGAGCTTTAGAAATGGCAGCTGTGCTCCTTGGTTTTGTAGATTTGCATTAGGTATATTATGTAGGCGTAAGAGATTTGAAATTGATTTTGTTTGGTCCTGTTTTGGTTGGGGTTTTTTGGGTTTTTTTTGAGCATGCATTTAAGTAGCTATTATATAATTTAGGGTTTTCAAATATTTTCACATTGATCTGCTCATGAACGAAGGGATGGCAAAGCTTGACAGCAGCCCAGAAGAGTGCCACAGAAGCATGGACACTGATAAAAAGCTTATCTGTTGGCTAGCAGAAGACTGTATCTGTAATAGAAATGCAGCTACATATTGAATTTTCTCTGTCAGAGGAGTAAATCTGCCATGAAAAATGTAATTCACAGCTGAGGACAATTCCATACAATGGAATTTTATTCAGAATGTCTGCTGAGTATATGTTTGTTATGATGCTTAAATGGCAAAAAATGGTGCTTGATCCTAAATATTGTTCAACAAATACTCACACTTCTAAATCTGTTTCAGCCATATAAGAATGAAATTCAATACAAAGAAAAATAGTGCTTTAAACATATATGCCAACAAAAAGTGGGAGGTTGGCACACTCAAATCCCAGTAACAGGTCAGTTTCAATAATTCTTAACAAATTCATATCTAAAAGAAAGCACAAAAGGCACTAACCTATAATCAGGACTCTTGAAAAATAAGAGCTCATGTTTCTGTGATGCTGTAAAAATACATCAGCCTGCAAGACTTTGGAATTACTCCAGGGACATCTTGGTTTTTCTGCTGTGCCAGGAATCCTCTCTTTCTTGCTGCTTTTGTGCAGTGGAGTGAGATATTTTTCCTTCAATGCTACAGTTCAACTTGCAAGCAGCATCCTCAGGGGTGTTTGCTCTTTTGAGAGGTGAGAGGATGAGAGCACTGGACCCTGAGCAGCTGTGTGTGAGGGACAGCAAGGAATGGGGCCCTGCTGTGGACACATTTCAGAGCACCAAAGGGTTAACATCCTCACAGAGTGATTGTTAGAGTACTTGTGTCACATTTGTTGCCTTTTTAGAAAGTAACAGTAAACTTCTCCTAGAGATGATTTGGTTTCAATGGTATTACAGCAGAAACTGGGTTAGGGTTCCTCATTTGTTCCCTAGGCCAGCTTGAGGAGAGAGGGTTGTAGGAAGCTGTTCTGAGCATGGGCTTGCAGTCTGCCTCAACCCTCTGCACCTGTCCTGACATGGTTCCCTGCTCCCTCAGCTGTCTCTATGGTCATTCCATTCAGGCCTCTAAAGAAAAGTGTACACGGCACTTTAAGAAAGTCAAGGATTACATAAAATCCAAACATGTCCCAATATCCTCTTTTGGTAGGAAGGCTGGAAGCAGGAAGGAAAAAGTAATGGCATCCCAAGCATTGTGGAGTGGGAGGGATTAGAGGGGGAGGGACAAACACCCCCACAAACGAAACAAGGGCTAAGTAATCTCAACATTGAAGTACCAGTGTTTCCTAAGAGCAAAGGAAAGGCTGAAGGAAAACATTTTTGGAAAAGAATCCAGACTGGGTTAGGCACTTGTAAACTGTAAAGTGGAGGTAAATTGCCACCATGTGGCAATCTCTTCTCATGTAAAGAAAACACTTACACAAAGGGGGTAGTGCAGTTTGGTCCCTGAAAGGGTGGGCAGTGTTCTGTGAACTGGGCTGGGGAAGTAATCCAAATGTCACTCACTGAGAAAAGTCTCTTCTCAAGAAGGGAGGCCCAAGTAGCTTTTCTCCTTTACTAAATGTAAGAAAGGACAAAAAGTGCTATCCTTGTTTAGCAAGAGACAACTAGCAAGAAAATGTCCCTGAGCAATGAAGAATCTATAAATACCCTGAGAGATGGGCTTTGCTCTTCTATTCTGTAAGTAGCTCAAGTGAGCCCTGAACGTGTATTTGAAAGACTGAGAGACCTGTCAAACCTGCCTTCACTGTAGGTACTGGGACAAAATTTACATGGAGTTCTAGGGGGTTTGACCAAAGCCTCCTCTATGTACTGCAATGCCATGCAGGAGCATCAAAAATGAGGAGCCTTGTAAGCTGCATTGAGAAATGAGGGGTAGGAGCCAAGAAAAATGTAGATTATAACTGTGAGTGGGGCCAGATTGACAGGTTGCAGAAACAGAGGCTGCCTTGAGCTTCCCCTTCTCTTTTCAGCTTTGTTTCTGATAAGTAAACAAGAACTCCTACATTGCTATGCACCAGAGAATCAAGAAAGGAGAGGCCTCTAATGTGCACAGAAACTCAGGTCCTGCCAGTTGGTGATGAGATGAGCACTGTAATCTGGCATAAATCTGTGTCACCTCTGTACAGGAAGGTTCTTTCTGACACCACCCCCAGCTGCCCGTTCTCATCACCTCTCCTGCACTTACAGCAGCTTTCAGAGAGCCACAAGCATTAATCCAGACCAGGACAATTAGCTTTCAGCATCAACATCTTGATTCAGAGGTGCCCATGCCTACACAAGGACAGAAGTGAGAAGGAATGGCCCTTGCAGCACCACTGAGAATTTGTACAAGATCCAAAAAGCCATGTCTGTGGTCTGAGACAAGAACATCAGTCAAGTGGGGAGGCAAGTCCACCAGATACCAAGCTTTTATCATCAACACGCCTCACCTACATGAGATTTATGCATCCTTCTCTTCAGCAGCCCATTGAGCTGCCCAGCAGGAGGGAGCAAACAGGCATCAGCCAAATCAATCGCACTCACACCAGCAATGTATTCTTTAACTTCATTGAGTATTACATTTCCTGATTGGAAAAACACCTTCATTCTGCTTTTGTCCTCTCTTTCCCTTTGGTACATTTCCTTTTATCTATGACAGCGTCTTTGAAAATTCTTATATAAGCACAGAGATTCTGTTTCCCTCTTCCTTATGTTGCTTTCCTTGCTACTCTTCACTACTCCTTGATGCAGAGAAACTCCCTTGAACTCCTTCACCTTCCCCTCCTGACTCCTTTGCAGCATTTCTGCCTTTCTCCCACTACTCGTCTCACAAACAGAGGCCTCCTCCTTCCAAAGCTCTGCTTGTTCCCCACTTCACACCGAATCCAGCCCTAGGTGGGGGTCAGCCCCATGGACAAGAGGGAAGCGATCTGAAGAGCATGAATCCTGCAAAGAGGTGGGGTTTATCCCATGACTCCTCTGTACCGGCTATGGCAAGAAACCCTTATTCAAGAGATGGAAGATGTGCCTATCTGTCCCTTGGGCACAAAGGATTGTCCTTTTCCTGCCCTCACTGCAGAAGGACCAGCCTGCTGATTGGGTATGATGCTGTCTATGAGGTTTTCTTTGTCACATCACTGTGATACAAGAGGGAGAGGATCCTCCCTGGGGAGACCCCCTTACATAAGAGATTTTATTTGTCAGTGTGCATTGCCAAATGCCAGCCCAAAACAGAAGCACAGCAGAGAGGTTTGTATAAAGATAAAGGAATCAGCATCACTCAACTCCTGTGCAGCTCCAGCAATCTGGGTCATGGAGGGAAGCTGTCACCATTTGGCCTACTGAGAAATACTAATGTAGAAGAAATGCAAGGCCCTCTCTGGTCCGGAATCAAAAGGTAATCAAAAATCAAAAGAGAACTATGAATACCACTCTTGTAGATGCCGGCGAACCCCGTGAGAAGAAATGAGGATGTCTGACTCAATTCAGAAGGATGAATGATTTCTTTATTATAACTATGTTAAAATACATTAATATACTATATAAAGTAAGATACTAAAACTACAAAACCTACTTGTTCTAACTATCCTCTCTAATTCACCCACAACTTGTGACCTTGAGAGCCCAAACACAGGTGGATCTGATTGGCCATCAGGCCCAAACAATCCACCATGATCCAATCGATCACTCCAGGTAAACAATTCTCCAAACACATTCCACAAGAGAAAAACAAGGAGCAGAAATAGAAATTGTTTTCTCTTTCATTTCTCTCTGTGCACCTTTACAAAAAATCCTGTGCTACATCCCACAGACTCACCAGGCAGTCTGGTCCATCATATTCTAATACTTATTTACATCAAACTTTGCACCATTGCATCCACTGATTTCAAGTGCTTGAGCTTCTTTTTCATCGTAGCCTGTACATAACATGAAGCATGCACAGAATGTGCATAAAAGTATAAACACCGGCCAGTTCCTCTATATGCTTCTGCTATCGTCCTGTAGAAATGGCTAATCCACTTTCAGGCCTCCTGTTCATTCCTCAAGCTTCATAATTTCCCAGTACACCTCACACTGGAAACCAGAATTCCATAAATTGCACTCCTCAAAAAAAAACCCAAACCATTACCAATCTGATTTCAATTTTCTTCTTGTACTTGCTTTGATACCCACTAAGATAAATGAAATGGCAATATTTGTGAAATACCCAATCTACTGCATGTGTATTTAAAATCAAATCTGTCAGCACATTACCCCAGCTGTAGAGAGATTAGTCAGAATCTCCCTCCTCAACTTTTCCCTCCTAATTCTCTTGCTGGGCTCTTGCTTCCTATGAGTGGATTCCACTTTTAATTTTATGTTTCCATCAATAGCAGAAGAGTAAAACAGCTGAAGGGAACGGATAAGGGACTTAGTCCACTCCCGCCACCATCCAACTCCAAATTGGATTAATTGGCTGAGTGCCCTCAAATCCTCTATGGATATGCAATTTAATAGAAAGAAAAAGACTCCACACACAAAGAAAAATATGCAGAAAATAATAAAACCACTTTATGAAACATAATAGCTTCAGCAATGTGCATATGATTATATCCTTAATTCAAATGAAATGCAACAGACATCCTTTTATGTTAACCATGGAAAAAAGAACCAAAGCTGATGATTTAATTTGTTCTTTTACTAAATGATTTAATTTTAGCAAGCTGTTATCCAAGGAAGAACATTAAAAAGGGCCATATCGCATCAGCTTAACAATGAATCTGGTCCACCTTATCTTTGACACCAGCCAATAAAGGGAACAGGGGGAAGTGCAAAATAGAAGTGCAAAAAAACAGATGGGAAAAAATGCTAAGGAGAATTTGAGGAAGATGAAAAATAGGATAAAGCAGGTGGAGGAACTAAAATAATTCCCTTAGTTAGAGTGAGGCTTTATTCCCATGGATGAGCACACATGGATTTCTAGAGAGGCAGCTCCAAGCAGGATCAGTGCTCACAGGGAGCAGTGCTCTGGGCTGTGCATGACTGCTTCCTTACCTGATGGCAGCAGTGGAGATCAGCTGTCCTGCCTGCACAGGCAGAGCTGCAAGGATTTGGCCAAATATTAATTTTTAATTTGTTTTTTCCTTTTAACTTAAGATAGTGCCCCTAAGATTCAACTAGTTTTAACTTCAAGTTGAAATTCTGTATCTTCAAAGTATGTGTTGGTGTCTTCTGTAATTGCTCAGTTAATGGAAAAATTAGGATTGTAATAGTCCTACCAAATTCCTTTGTCCCAAACCAGGCAGATCTCTGCCCTAGTGCTATTTTGTGCTGGCCCCATCTCTCCCTCTCACTAGCCTCCTTTAAATTATTCCATTTGGCTTCATGACTTGCCTTCCCTTGATCTCCTAAGAGGATGGTAAGCCCCTGACCTCTTTCCAAGAGCTCTGCTTGAAACCTAACCTTTCCAGACTGCCAAACTTCCATTTGCTCCTCCCTTCTTCCTGCTGTGCCATCAGTCTCATCAGTCTCTTTCTAAAACTTGAGATTTCGATTTTCTTTCATTTTTTTTTCTGCTAGGAAAACTCAGCTTAGCCTATTCACTGCTCAACCACCACAGTAGTTGTTGAGTAACAAAAAATCAGTGGAACATTACAGCATTTGTAGTGGCTTATTTAACAGCACCACAAATGTTTTGTACAAAGAGAGCACCGTGATTTCTATTTGTTCCTGATATTTGGAATATCTCCAGCTCAAACGCTGCTGCATTTGATTTTTTTTTTTTTTCTTTTCTGATTTGGTAGAACAGAGTCTCCATTCACGATCTGTGCACAGCACAGGTCACCAAGCAAGAAATGGAGGGTGGGATTGATTCCACGTGGAGACCATGGCTCATCCCTCCACGGGGCAGGTGCCTTTGGCTGCGGGGACCTGCTGTCCACTACCCTGCTGTGCCCAAGCTGCTCTAGGCAGCTAGCAAGGTTACCCATGACACCCACCCTTCTGGTGGGTCAAGCTGGCTTCAGGTGGGAAATGCTACCTGCATGGACTTTGCTGCCTGAAGTGACAGCAGCACCAGCAGTGGGGGGCTGGAGAGATACTGCAGATGTCAACACTGGAGGAGAAGGGGTGAGAGCATCATTCCTTTGGCAAAAGGACAGGTTGCACAACAGGTCCCCCGCCCCACTCACTGCCCTACCTGCTTCTGGGTGTCAGGTTATTTCTGGCCTTGCTAACAGCCCTCTCAGTTCATACGACGGCTGTGGGTAGCGATGTTAGCTGACATTCAGTTGTAACTGACCCTCATCCCCAAGGACACAGAGCAGAAATAAGGAAGGCTATGGTATAAATATGCTGAAATATGCCACACACCCTTGTCTCAAGGGTCCTTCATCTCCTCTGCCACCGTCTTGCCCAGAGGATCAATGAGACTGCAGGTTCTCCATGGTGCCTGTCCCAGGCACAGGGCCAGGAGCAGCCTTCCCCCTGCACTGGAGATGGTCCAGCACTGGCCCCGTTGTGGGCACTGATCCTCTCTATGGCCTCTGGTGTGCTGAGGAACATTCCCCTGGTCTTCCTCTTCATCTCAGTAACTCACTAATACTGGATGGATCACTTTGTGGATTGCTGTGCAGGGCAGTGTGTTCGACCATTTCTTCAGTGGAAGCCATCATCACCAATATTCTAGTCTGAGGTGCAAGGGCCCGTGCCAAACATCCCCTGCTCAGGCAAAAGGCTGGACATTCTAAGCTTAAAACTGGGTGATACACAGGTTGGCCTGTATTACTACCTGTGGGTAGTGACATCACCAGTGACATCATTATTTGAGACAACAGAGGTCTCAAACTAGGAGTAGAATGTTTTTTCATACATGTGAATTTTGTGTGTGGGTGTATTTACATAAGACATACCTGTTGATCATCTCTGAGTAATTACAGCCAGCTTTTCTGTATTTCCATCACAACCCAGAGAGGGTGTATGGGAATTAAGGGTGAATGAGGTCTGCAGGAATTCTAGAAGAGGCTTCTGAGGTGACCCCAGTGAGATGAGAAAGACACTCACTTCTGCCTGCCTCTTCCTCTTTAATATTTAAAATTTCAAATAGTTTTACTTAGCCATCTGTAGTCCACTAATAATAATTACAATGGCAATCACAAGATCACTGTAAGCCATAAACGGTGGGTTTGTGATGTTCTAAGACACTCCATTAGTTGAATGGTATAAAAAAATAAGTTCGAAATTTTTTCTGCATTTTTAAAATTGTACATGTCTATGTAAAAAGTAAAGATAGTATGCCTTGAATCTGTAATATAAAATAAAAAGATGCCTTGACCTTTCAGCAATACAAATACAGCACAACAAACTGTATACATGTACACCCCACCCTTGGTCTGCACAGCTGTTAACAAATACGTGTTTTCATTTAGCCATTAACTGCTGTTCAAGGTTTCTTTCTAGATGCTCAGGGATGAGCTAAACATCATTTGATTACAGAGTGGTGCATTCCCCATATCAAAAGCTAGCAAAAGTAGTTCCTTTGATAGCTAAAGAAACAGCCAATGGTGATTAAAACAAACAAATGTCCTGGGGAAGTGTTTGAAGTGAACTGCAGGCTCTGATCAAAGCACAGGTGTTGTAAGCACACAAGGCTAGCAGGAAGAAATCCCGTCTTTTATTAGACCAGCACACACTACTGGAGAAAATGGGCAACTTTTCATACAAGAGCCTTTCTTCAGCTCTGTCATTTGGTGTAATAAAAGGTGTTGTGTCTCCCTACCTGTTGCCTCTCTTCTGTTCACAGACCACTGCTGAGCCAGTACTCCTGCTGCTACAGAAGAGGAAAGTCTTGCTGGTAGACATGATTGATGCCACATAGTCCCACACTTTAGGGGAATAATCTCAGAGTTTAATTATTCCAGTACAGAAATGCAAAGAGAATTTATCTGAATTAGTGAAAAAGAGCTCTGTCAGAGAAAAAAGAAACAAGCAGTTGAAAGACGTATTTGTCAAAACCCAACAATTCCATTGCAACAACAGCAAAAAACTATTTTCAACATGATTCAGGTTGCCACAGAGCAAAGCTGTCTATAGTCTCAGTCTTTTATAATTGCTCTCTGGCTTTGTTCAACTTTATTCCAGTGGCTTCAGATACTTGTTTCTTAATCTGTAGCTATGCATCCCTCTGCCCTACGTGTCTGTCTGTTTGCCAAACTGAGGCAGTAAGAGCTCTTCTGCCACTTTCTCTCAAGGGCTGTGAGATTGACAAGAAGCACATCTGACAGCGAGTAGAAAGCTGAAAGGAGCCCTCTCCAACTCACATTTGAAAGGGGTTCACTGCTTCTCAGCTTTTCCTCATCTCTCAGCAGCAGCTTTCTCCATCCTGAGGCCTTGCAATCTCTGCAGGGAAGGAGGCTGAACTGCTGATAAGAGCCTGAGCCACATGTGGCATGGCAGAGGGACAACAGTGAGATGGGAAGGAAGAAGGGAAAGGTAATTAACTAGGGTGATAATTCCTGCAAAGGCAGCGTTTGAAATCGAGGTAGGCAACAACTTGAAGAAGAGCAAGCCTCAAGTTCATGTTTTGGCTACAGAAGGACATTAAACAGATTTTGGGATTGGAATTAATTTGTCTTGAACAGATAGTTGGATGCCTTGGAGGGCCATGGGATGGGACTGAACAGGGGGAAGGCAGGTACTAGTCGTGGGAGGAGTGTGGCTCTTCAGTAAGCAGCTTGTTGAAACTACCTCCCCTTCAGTGGGCTGTGTGTGAGGTTCATTCACGGGAAAAAGAAGACAAGGCCAAGAAGGACAAAATGTTAACCCAAGTCTTTATTTTTTGTACCACTAAACTAAATTCATTAGTGAAAAATTTTGATTGAAGGTAATGCTGATAGACGCTCCAGCTGTAGATCTACCAGTTTGCATCCAAGCCTTCTGTGATCAGAGAAACGTTTTCCCCAGCCAGCTCTGCTGCCAAACAGGCAGGCAAGCAGGAATGAGACAGGGTGGCTGACTAATTTCCAAATGTCAAAGTTTGCCTTTAATTGTCTCCTCCTCTGCGCAATTTTAGAGAGGTAGAACTACTTGTTTGTGATGGCTGTGCCTTGGGCAAAAGAACTGTTATTGCTCTTGGGACACTGGCTACCAGTGCTGACCACTGCTCCTGAAGTCCCATCACACAGCAATCCCTAAGGAATGCATCTTCATCTGTTTCTTCAGGGGATGTTTTTTCTCACTCTGTGCAATATTTTGCGAGCAAAATACTACTGTGAACTCCTGAGTAAATGTCACTTGCACTTTCCTTGTCAATGAAGAGTGGAGTTCTTGCTACAAATCCTGGCTTTGTAGCATGTACCTGTTTATTCCTCTTACAGACAGACACAGTACCCTGTGTACAAGACTCTCTCCAGAGAGCACGTAAATAGTTTAACAATAACACATCGCCAAATGTATTTCCTCTCAGCCCAGAGGCAGAAGAGACAGTATTTCCCCAAATAAACACAGTACTCATCTATCCAATCCTTCCATATTCCTGCAGACAAACACCTGGGGAAAAAGATGAAATTGTAACCTTTCCCTGAAGGCCACTGAAAGTCCTTTCCTGTCTAGGACATGGCACAGTGGAGGTCTTCACTGGAAATGTTGCATAGTTGTGGCACATTAAACCTAGGTCACAGTCTGTAAATCCCCAAAAGCTCTTAATGAAAGATTTGACTCTGCAGCAGTCAAAAATCAAATGCTGAGATATGTGCTGAAGAAAAGAAGAAACCTCTCCAACAGCTGAGTATCAGAGTGGCGGGTCCATCACTACTGCCCATCATCAGTTCACACTGCAAACCATGAGATGCATGAGATGCAGCTGTGTTCTGCTGAGGCTGTAACGCCTCTGGAAACTCTCAGAGTGATGTAAAATTGGATAACCCCATCTGTAAGTCACATCACAATATAAGAAAGATATTAAGCCCATCATCAGCTCACGCTGCAAACCATGAGATGCATGAGATGCAGCTGTGTTCTGCTGAGGCTGTAATGCCTCTGGAAACTCTCAGAGTGATGTAAAATTGGATAACCCCATCTGTAAGTCACATCACAATATAAGAAAGATATTAAGTTGTTAGAGAGTGTCCAAGGGAGGGCTACAAAGATGATGAAGAGCCTTGAGGGGAAGCCATATGAGGAGTGGCTGAGGACACTTGGTCTGTTCAGCCTGGAGGGAAGACCTCATTGCAGTTACACCTCCCTTGTGAGAGGAAGAAGAGGGGCAGGCATTGATCTCTTCTCTGTGGTGACCAGTGACAGGACATGAGGGAATGGCCTGAAGTTGTTTCACGGAAGGTTTAGGTTGGATATTAGGAAAATGTTCTTCACCCAGAGCGTGGCTGGGCACTGGAACAGGCTCCCCAGGGAAGTGGTCACAGCACCAAGCCTGACAGAGTTCAAGAAGCGTTTGGACAATGCTCTCAGGCACAGGGTGTGACCCTTGGGGTATCCTGTGCAGGGCTGGGATTTGGACTCGATCATCCTTGTGGTTTCCTTCCAACTCGGCATATTCTGTGATTCTGTGATATATATCCATAAACATAGAAAAGTTATGTGGAAAGGTGCAAAGAAACATGTGAATGGAAAAATAAGAGCTCTTCACTACATACATTAATAGAAGCTTGAGAAAAAACAGAGGAAGCAGAGCCCCCTCTCCCCTACATGCATTTCAGTATAAATGTTCTTCTTTTTCTCTTTTCCCACTTTGTTTAGCTTCTCCTTTTCACCATGCTGACAATTTTACTTACTGTTTTAAGGGTATTATTTTTCTCCACACTGTTTACAGAAAACATTTATTTCCTTTTGCCACATCTTTCTTTTATTTCTTTATTGTCTCACTGGTTACATACTTCACCATACCACTGGAGCAGTGTCCTCCAACAAATTTGCCTATTCCTCCTCATTATTTTTGCTCCAGCAAAAGGCCCAATGACCTTTAAACTGAGCTCCTCCTTCCCTGCTGAGAACCTAACCTCAAAAGAGGCTTTTCTTCTCTCTTCTTTCTTATTTCACTGCTTCTTTTTCAAGGTCATTATCTCTCTTTTCCACAACCAAAACAACCCCCTCAAAGCTGATCCTGTGTTTATCATCTTCCAGCATCTCCCTCATTGAATTTCCCATAAGGAACCCTACAAAAATCATGAGACCCATAGAAACCCCTGCCACAGTAATGAAAAATGTATTGGCTCTACCTGTGCTGAGAGTGGGAGCGTAATTGAGCCTCTCACGTCAGTTGTGAACTCTGCTGCTCACGTGGTCTTTCGCAAAGACAGTAAACGAAGCACAGACTCCTGTAGAGAAAATAAAAGCTGGAAGGGCACGCCTGGTGCTTCACATTACACTGAAGCTTCAAAAAGGTAGGAAAAAATACATTCAACCTTTGCAAGATGAGGAAGTACAGCAAAATGTTGCGGAATGGCTCATTTAAAAGAGTTTGAGAAATGTGAAGGAAATAGACAATGCTGGGTTAAGATACAAATGTGATACAGAGCAGAGTAGTATAAAACTTAGGAAACTTCAAGAAAAAAGAAGAGGACTGGGAGGAATTGCAGCCAGTGAATTCAAAGTTAACCCAAATGTTGCATGTATGGAAAATCACAACCAAGTTGGCTTAGAAAGGCTTAAATCTGTCTCAGCACCTTGCTGCTCCAGGTTCTTTAACGGGGTTTGTCCCTGGACTATAAAGACTTTGACAGCTTAAACTCTCTGTAGCTTTATTAGCTCTTTGGCCCATTTTTCTGTCATCCTAAACTAGGTCTAGCACAATTTGAGTTGCAGAGGACGTACATAAGGGAATATTCTTGCACACAGGGCTGTAGTCTTTTTGAAAATTGTAAAAGCTTAGAGTAGCTAGCAATTTCCCAACCACTGACATCAATAAATTATATGAGGAAAGAAGGCTGAAGGAACTGAAGTGAACTGAGGAAGTGAACTGAATCCTTGGATGAAGTACAAGAAAAAAGAGGACAGGTACTTCTGTTGGATTATCAGAGCAAGGGCAGGAGAAAATCAGATCTTCTCATGGCTCTTTGGGCAGATTCTGAGGTACAGCCGTGGCTTGCTCTGGGGCAAGGGTACTAAACTAAAGATTTGAGCTCTTCCTGCTGCTTGTTCATGAGGCACCATGAAAAAGTAGCACCTCTGGTCAGATCTTGATTATGTCCCTCCTTCACTGAATAGCTGACCTGCTACTTAAAACCTGTGACACCACTACTGACATTTATATATGTAATTAATTTCACAATAACAAATTTTCCAGGTGAAGCTTTTGCTCAAAACCAGTGGATTCTGTTACAACTGACTTAACATGGAGCCTGTTTTCTCTAATGGTTCATAAAAACAGTCAGTTCTAACATGATTTTTGCATTGTTTTTATATAAACATTTGCTTCTACACCAGAGAACAGATGATGCCAGCTAAACCCAAATTCACGACCTCAGTGATTACAGTGAGGTTGAATTAAGTGATGCATTTAGCCTTGCTTGGTAGTGTTCCGTTCCTTCTGTTTCAGATAAATTTACTAGTGATGATCATGGAGTTTTAATAAACTTATGAGGTTTAATTTCTTCATACAGCTCTGAGCTTCCTATCCGATAAGCATAAGAAAAGACTTATTAATATCACTATTTTTAATTACCTTTTAACCTATGTTGTTCTTGTTTATATCCCACTTATTTAATTTTTTATTGATCTTCTCTCTTTTTTGCCTAAATACCAGTAGAAATGAAACAATGTGTGATGGCTGAGAAAAATTACCATACAAGCAATATTTAAAAGAGGGTAGTTGTACAGTGCTCCCAGTGTAAACTGGAAGGAGAGGAAGAGCCAGGGGGAATAATTCTTTATACAGGCTAGGCTGCCTCTGTCATTCAAGAGGACAAAATAAAGACAGTAGGGCATTGCCAGGCTGCACTGCCACCTCCATCTGAAAAGTGCCCAAGGGGAGTTGTGCTGTGCTAGCTCAAGCTATTTTCCTTCCCATCTGCTCAAGTTGATTTAGAGAAGTGCATTACACAACCTACCTGCTATGCTGCAGTTCAAATAAGTGTGGCAGTGCACTTAACACTTCTAGGAGATGTTTTGAGGAAAAGGAGTGATTACATAAAACCAGGCCCTTCAGTCTGTGATAGTAAAGGTATTTCTATATGGCGATTAGAAGAAACAAACAAAAACCTAGCAGGAAACCCCCACAAAACAAACCAGAAAGCCAAAACCAACCCAAACCAAACTCTTAAGAAGATGAAGATCAAAATTGAGAAAGGCTGAACCACACTCAAATGTATCAGCAAGATGGAGCAATAGTGTGAAAACCAGTGAAGATGAGAGTAAAAAGCCCTTACCTGCACAAGTTGGGTATTTGGTAGCGAAATGCTGATGTTATCGGACAACAGTAATCCAGGACATGGTCACCTGCAGCTCTTCAGATCGTCTCATATCACTGCCAGTATCAAAAGTAGCATTTGTAAATCACACATTAAGTTCTTGCCCTCACACTAAAAAAAACCCCCACACATTTAGTGACATTGTCTGTTTGTGAAATGTGATGGAACTTCACCATTAATATTGCTTAATGAAAGCCTTCTACAAGTTCCCTACATTTTCTCTTATAAAACTGATCGAGTCCTTTACACAGGCTAGTGTTACAAATAACACCATCTTTCTTCATCCTTTTTATCTGATTATTATGCACCTCCCAGGTTTATTTGGTGAATCAGTATTGCTCTGAAGACTGAAGTCCCCTAAGGAAATCTTGACAGCAAGATTGTTTGTCAGCTCTTCTCTGAAACATCCAACATTCAGACATTAGAGGCATCCCGCTGTTTCAGACATAGGCTCTAACCCAATCCTCTCTACAGCTGAAGCCAGTGGACAGACTGACACCGAATTGCATGACATTTGGATCAAGCCTCGTGGGGCTTATTCTAGGAATGACAGAGGTCTCCAGAACATATTATGAAGCATCTTCCTATGAAAATTTTGGAACATAACTTAAATTGCATACTTCTCACAGTTTTAGCTAACTGTGGCTTTGTTGATACTTCATTAAATGAATGAGAATTAAAAGTAATTAATTTTCAGAATCAAGTCTAGAGCAGAGACAGCAACATATTTCAGTTCTGAAATTATTAAAAAATCATGGTATTTATGAGTTACTGTTTATCTTCTGATCTATGATAGTTCACCAAAGTGATATCAAATTATCATTTTACCTCTTTCTACCTCAAAGCAATATCAGAGAAAATGACTTGACAAGAATAAATATAAATGTCGTCATCAAAAGAGTGTGTGCCACAGGATGCAAGTAACCTATTTTCAAAGCACTGACAAAATTATGTTCATTCTATTCTAAAAGTTTTCATAAGCATTGAAAAATAAAAGAGATGGTTCTTGATTTTTTTTCTTACAGTTGAAATTTGACAATAATTGTGAGATAGCTAAAAGATATTCCAGGTCACTGGTTTTCCAAAAAGTTCTAAAAACTTATAATTAAAGAGCAATTGCACTCTCAAAGTGATTTAAAAACAGTAAGTTGAACTCAAAGCATGCATACCTTGCACTCCACATCTTATTTCTCATAGTATAGGAGTTTGTGGCCTTGTATAAATGACATTTGTTTATGCTCTATATTACAATTTTAAAAAAGAAGCTAAGAGACAAAGGAGGCTAAGAAGGAAGAAGTTGCTTTTGCCTGTCGAACCTGTAAACAAGATCTTCAAAAGGTTCCACCGCTTCTAACTCCTTAGCATTCTTTAGAGATGCAAGTGGAAATAAAATTATTGATGTGCCTTAAAACAAACTTCTATTTTCACAGCAAGTGTTGGACTTGATAGCAATCCTATTTTTGATGGTTCTTATTCAGGCAGTCTCTATAGGCTTCCATCTTCCCTGGACAACTCAACAAAGAAAAGCAAAAAAGCCTTTAGATTACATTTGCCAAATGGAATGACTCTTATTTTTCCAGACTTGCCAAAAATACTTCATAAATCCTTGTTTTTCCCTCCAACTCATTTGTATACTTGTTTGTTCCTGTCAGTGACTGATTAGGGATCAGCTTGAACTGATCTCATTTCCAGCACTGATGTTTGGATTTAGCAGCTTCCCCTCTTTGTGGATATTTGCTGTCGTATTTCCACCTGCAGGGGCTTTAGCCTTTTGTTTTACTTTTAAAATTTCATTTCCTTTTGCAACCTCAACATTTACTATAGATTGCTTTTTGGGTGAGGCTCTCTCTGTGCCATGCTCCAGATGGCACCAAGTTGTAAAATGACAAAGAACTGACTGGATTATTGTATGGTTTGATCCTGTCACATCTGAGTTTTCTCCAATGTTGCAGCAGGTGCCTAAGGTGTGTGCAGGAATTGCTGCACTCCAGCACAATTCCCACCTGGCAACGGCAGCTGTTGGCATTACAGTTATTCCTCAATGTCTCTACCAATGAAGAAAAGCTAGAGGGACTTCAGGGAGGGAAGATGAACCGAACCATTCTCTCAGTCCACATGTCAACCTGGGACAATCATGTCTGTCTGCAATAAATTGAAAAGCATGATTGTGTTGAGAGGCGCATGAGCTCAGGACACACTGATAAGGATCACCCTCCCTCCTGGCAGGCACATACAGTTCTTGAGCAGGAGATAGAGAAACAACCACACAGTTTGCACTGCCTGAGAGGGGCTTTCCTAACAGAGAAGAAGGGGAAAAAAGAGGGGTGGATTGCTTTCACACTGTTTGAAATGGAAACTGCTTTGATACAATATCTCTGCCAAGTTCACATCAGGTAAAAATCTGGTATCATGTACTTACACCAAGAAGTTTTTTTCAAGCATTATGTTTGCTGCATAGAAAGTATTGAATTTTTAAATACTGACAGTATTTCAAATATATTCCTTGGTCTGTACCATTAAAAAAATAGGTTGCCTATATGAAATAAGTCCCAAACTTGTTGCTAACTTGTTGCTGTTTAGGTGCTACGTACTAAAATGTTGCAAGAAGCAATGATCTTAGTTCAGGTAGTAGAACATCTGCCTCTAAGTCAGTAATTGCTGAGTGTCCCTGCACTGAATTTAGGGGTCACGGTGGCTGCTGAATGTGCTGTTCTTGTATGAAATATGAAACAAAAATTCTAGTGGCTTGTTGGCCATTAAACAACTGATGACAACTTTCATCAAAGCCTCATAATAGCTTTGCTCCTCTAACTGTGCCAGGTAATTACATTCTCTCCACCTAAATGAACTTTCAATTACGTAGAGTATCTTTCTCCTCTAAACCATTTAGAAATAACATTACACACCGTTAAATGATTTCCCCTGTCCCACCTCAGAGGTGGCTCAATTTCAGCACAAGACAAAGAGATCCAGGTCCACACAAGGATGTTCCCCTCAAGCTCTGGCCTGGTCTCAATTCGGCTGGCTGCTGTGCTCTTAGGCACCGCTGTAGCCTCATCCATCCTGTGCAACCCCAGCTGTTGTAAAGAAGAGGCCCTGCTGAAATTTGCTCATCACTCTCCCTTCTGAGTGCCTGCAGAGGAGTGCAGCCTCTTTGCAGTGGCAGGCAGAGCTCCAGGCAGGCGGAGGGCAGTATGGGACAATGGCATTTGGCACAACTGAATTGAAGGGTATGAATTGGGGCTTTTTACAGCCTCAGTTTTGAACTTAATTATTCAGCAACTCAGTTCAGGCACAAATCTATTTGCATTGCAGCAGAGGAAAGGTCCTGTTACAAGAACACAGGTACATCTGAATATAAAATTATGCCCCCCCAGCCAGCATTATAGTAATTTACAGCTGAAGAGGAATGTTTATCTCCCGAGCAGTGTAATCTACATCTATCTAGTGAAAACATGTTATCTAACAGACTTCTATATTCAGCCTGGAAAAAAAAAATCTCATATACACATTTGCTAAGGGAGAACACAGAAGAAAGAAGCAAGAAATATGATCTCTTTGCTAACATCCCCTGATAGAATAGAACATAGAAACTTCTGTGTTTGTTCCAAATGACTATTTCACAGAGAAATAAAGAATTCTCTTTTTTAGAATTACCAATGACCATTCCTCACTCAAAAAGGCCTTGAGGCAGATACAAATTGCTAGAGAATCTGCAATAGACTGCACTCTGCAAGCAGAAGTCCTTCCCACTTCTGTGCACCCGCGGCCATTCCTGCTCAGCAGCTTGCTTCCCGCTGTGCCGTTTCACCTGCAGATTTAGAGCTCCCATCATTTTTACCTCAGATGACCTCAGCCCAGCTTAGACAGCATCCTCCAGATCTGATCCCAATGTAGATCTCACTAAAGGAAAGGGTCTGCTCAGTGTCACTGGGAGAATAAGACAAATACCCTTAAAGCCTGTAGCTCTGATCCCCTGGCAATCTGCTCTCAGTAATCAGATTCTGGAAAGCTGTTACTGTAAGTCAAGTCGGACTGTTGAGAGTAAGAAGTGAGTTGTTGCGAGGCTAACAAAGTGAAGTAACCACAAAGACTGGTAATAAATGCCCCCTCAAACCATCTTTTGGAATAGATAAATGCTTATCAGAACTATACTGAACTCATGGGAAAGAGGAGAAAAATATCCTAAAGTGCTTTGAAGTTTGTTTGGCTTTTGGGTTTTTTGTTTGTTTGTTTGTTTGTTTGTTTTTGTTTTTGTTTTTTTTTGTTTTGTTTTTTCTTTTTTTTTTTTTTTTTTGGGTGTTTTGTTTGTTTGGCACAGCAAGAGGAGATGTAGGGAAGATGTTCAGAGCCACTAAGAGCTTTGGGCATGAGGCTAGTTTATTACACAGTTACCGCACAAAGTCTGCTGGATTCTTTCATTGCTACGAGTTTTCATATAATACTGAAATTATAAATTCCTACAGCCTACCATTGTTTCTAATTTCATTTTGAGGGATTTACTTTTACCAGCTGATAAGAAATATTAAAATGTCTTGCTTTCTTAATTACAACAGAAATCCTGAAAAAAAAGGATACATTATAGGATTATGAATTTGGTGTGGTTTAAATTACAACTCTTTTTCCCTAGAGTTCTCATAATGGGGAAGAATCTATGAGGCTGGAGAGGGAGGGGTAAAAAGGCTGATACCACTACACCTAATTTAATAAAGTGAGAGGACAGAAAAAGGAGATTTTTAAACCAGTGTTGCAATGATGTACTGTGGAGAAGATTTATAGTTTGATCTAAAGTTGAACAGAGATATTAACAAACCATATTTTGGCATAATCAGGAAAACAAACAGTTGGATACCTTAACTAGAGGTCCTATCAACTTTACCTTCAGATCCAGTCTTTATTTTTCCTTAGAATGATCCTTCCTATAATTCTGAGCTGAAATTTTTGGTATGAAAGTACATACTTTGAGTCTTTTTTTCCCCTTCACAACACAAAACACGGCACTTGGAACTGACTGCAGTGTAAAAAAATACAGTGAGAGAGAGGAATTAGACCACTCATCACTGCAGAAATGTAACTATTTGCCATGTGCACATGCTCTTCAGATTTCCATACTGCTCCTCACTGCTCTAACTGATGGGCATAAATTAGTTCAAAATCCATACCGTCCTCATTGAGAAAAGGAGAGAGGAAAGAGAGCTCTGCTTAGAGTTGCTGCCACTTAAGAAACCAAAAGCAAAGCAAAGCAAAGCAAACCAACAACCCAACAACAGAAAAACAAAGCTCACAAGAAAAACAAAACCCTGCATGTGAATTATTGCCAGCTGGGAATTGCCATCAGTGATAAAACCGTTACTAATACACACTATTAGATCTCTACAGATCACTCTCTGTAACCTCTGATTCCTGCTGCATCTATTGCCCTTGCTTGGCCCAGTCCTAACCACCTTTCTGTCACACCTACCCCCCACACCCTAGATACATTCTCTCTCCTGTTGTCAAAATTTTCTTTTTTTTTGTTTCTCCATGAAAAAGGAAGAATTAGCAGTCTGACTTCACTGCAGCAGGCTAAAGGATAGCATCAGATATGGCAGAAAAGCTGAGGAAGATAGCAGAAAGAGTGCTGAAGAGTAAAATAAGTTTTCTTACAGAATATTAGAAATTAATTGTGTAGGCATAAGTTTAACTGCAACTTGCTTACAGCTTAGCATGAGTGGGTGCTGCTCAAAAGTTAGCATAGGTGCACTCTAAATGAACTCTGTTTGCTAACATGAATGGCTAAGCAGAGGATAAACAAAGACTGGTTATCTTCAAATAAGGACTGAGACCCTGGAGGACCCCAAGGCTGGCCCAAGCTGTAAGATAAGAGCTGCCTACCTGGGCATGGAGAAAGACTTCAATAAGGTGTTGGTGGACCCCATAAATTGCCAATAGACCCAGAGGAGCGGGGCAGGTGAAGGTGCACAGCTACTGAGGGTATAAAGGGCCAGCGATTTCTTGGTCCAGGATCCCTCTCCAGAGACACACAGGTCGAGCATCCATGTGTGGCAGCTGAAGCAAGAAAAGGCATGGATAGGAACGATGGCATTGCAGACCATAGGTAGGGGACATTGCTTTGGAACAGGGTCTATGCCAGGACAAGGACAGGATCTGGTGAAAAACCAACAACAAGGGCAACAGCAGCAGACTGAGAGAGCAAGTAGTGTGTACCAGGGTTTATAGCCACAAGAATACATTTCACCAAAAACTTTAAACTGGAACCTGGATCCACAAACCTCCATATTTGTGTTTTTAGCACTTTGTTCTGAATCTTGCAAAGGCTGAAGTGTCTTTCTTGGGTATCTATGAGGTAGCAGACCTATAAAAAAAGTAAGAGCCCTTTATTGCTCCTGTTTACTCAGGTAGCTTAAATAGGAGGATCTCTGCTCTAGATCTGGGATACCATTTTGCTAGGTGCCTAGCTGGAAGCCTCTGTGATATGTGTTAGAATATACTTGGGGTTTCACCTTTTAGGCAGAGTTATAAAAATACACCTGGGAAAAAAGTGTCCAAATTAGGACCCGACCATTTTAATTTAAAACTGGTGAAAAATGACGCCTAAGAATTGAATGATCTTTAGCTGAAAATCTAGTTTCTGTTTGGATATACCGCTATATTGCATTATATATCAGGTTCCAATTATACCCAGCAAATTCTGAATTCTCCTGCCAAGTGGCTGAGATTCCCATCATTCTCACCGCAGAAGAGTCTGATCTCTGTTTCTCCATATCAGTCATAAAAGCCGTAGGCCTCATGAGAAACAGAGTGTGTTCAGGTACTTTAACTACAGGGGCAAATGGAAGAGTAAAGCATGTGTAACTAATTATTAATTTGTCTTGCTTATGCCCAGATTGTGATATCTGGATCCTGACTGGCCCTTGACAAGTAATTCTTACTTCAAGTTAACCCAATGAGTGGCATCTTCCCAACACAAAAAGAATACTGACAGAGGAGGTCTGGTGCACCT